>NC_137653.1:28656098-29058598 GCF_963422515.1 Blennius ocellaris | reverse complement strand
TCAACTGGTTTCTGAGTGTTATCTTTTCTTCAGCTAGATTTAAGTACCTGTGCACAAGAAGAACCTGCAAACACCACGGCCCACCATTTTTACAACTTGACCACATAGAAGAACATATAAAATACTGGAAATGTAGGGAAAGATTGAGGACTGGATTTAGGGCAATATTTGGCTGTTGCAACATCTCGCATTTCAATTCATCACCAACCAACCCGTTAGGCCCAGTCCACACAACAACACTGCTTCATGTAACCTCATTGGTTTTGGCCGATCAGCCACAAAGCGCAACATTTTAGAATGAAAACGGGTTCCAGAGTGGAGGAATTTGAAAACGTCTCCTCAACGTGCGGGTGCACATTTACTGAACTCGATGATGTCATTGCCCCACCTCTCAGACGTTGGATTTCACAAGGATTTTTTTCATGCTCTGCATTTCCTTCTATGGTTTTGGTGTATTTCTGTAGCAGAGTAACAGCCTCGGCCTGGCACAGGCCTAGCATATGTACTACATCATTTTGAGTCATATTCATGGTACCATGTGGACGAGAAATTATTTAAGAATGATGGGGGAAAGGTTTGTATGTAGATTTGCATTGTAGACAGTGAAGGTACCAACCACGAAGGTCACGGAGACTCTTTTCACCCCCTCACCCACCAGCCGCTGCCTCTGGCCTTGGTCATCAAATGGGATATAACAACACAATGGTAATGAATGAGAGCCCACGGCTGTCTACAGAGCTTAGAAATACACGTTTGAAAAATGTAGACCAATGTGGCATTTGATGTTTTTGAACAATAACCTTTTCAGCTTTCATCAGAAACCTTCACTTGATTCCCAAAGAGCAGAGCAGAGAACCATGAAAATGTAACACAAATCAAATAAACCTGAAGATTAATAGCTCTGGCTTGCTTGCTAAACGGGGGGTGACTGATTCCAGTTACATGACATGGAGAGAAAAGTCTGGAAAGAAAAGACGCTCTGGAGCAACATGTGGGCTCTGAAGAGTCCCGCTACTCATCTTCTTCTGCAGGGGTTTGACCTCACATTTATGTCCCCACCCACATTTTTTTCCTCTTTCTCAATGAATATACTTAATCACAACTATGGCAGCGGTGCAGAATTATTCATGGGCTATTGAAATGAGAGCAAGGAGCCATTAATCAGATAGTAGTAACTGCCACAGATGAGACCAGCGCCTATTAAAATGTATGTCCTTTTAATTTGGCGGCGTGGCGATGGCAGAGTGTGGTATACCTCCCTCTAATAGTCTGTCGTTTACACAGGGCCGGGCCGAGCCGGGCCAAGGGCATATGCTGCGGTGCTGCGATCAAGGTCGGCGATGCAGCTATTATCCTCTGTTTACCAAACATGAGCCACACTTTGCTCACATGTGATCATAATTGATCGTTTTAAAAAGGGTATCGATATATACTGAACACCGACACACCTGCACAGCATGGGGCCGTGTTGATCACTGGAAAGATTCAAAGCTAAACTTAAACTGCAACGTGGATTTGACAGAAACAAAGTGGTATAATTAGAACATGATTCATAATCTAAATTGAACCAATTAACAAAAAAGCTTTTTCTTTATTGTGCACTGAAAGAAAACAATCACTGAAGAAACCCTGAAAAGATTATTAGTCTGTCTAATGATAAATCATTGAATTCTGAATTCAGTGAAACACTAGAGAAAGGTGTCTCTGAACCTGGGGAAAATCAATCAATCAATCAACCAATCAATCAATCAATCAATCAATCCCATCAATCAATCAATCAATCAATCAATCAATAATGCACTTGCTAAAATTTAGCAGTGTTGTGAAAAATTATGTAAGTGGTGGCTCACGCATTTTGTTAAAACCAAGGGGGCTTCACGACTCTCCATGGATCTTCGTCTCACTGTTTCATCAAAACAGGGAGTGTAGACGGGATCACATCTGATCGTAGTTCTGAGGGTCTAAATTCCTGAATTTATTTAATCCCATGAAAAAATGGAAATGAGAGCCAAATGATTTCCATGAAGATTACACTTTAGCCATTTTTGAAACAATTAACACACACTGAACTGTTCTGAAGTTCTTATGCTAGAAAAGTAAAAAAAAAAAAAAAAAAAAAATTTTTTAAACCCAAAGTATTAACTGTAAATCTAGAACAGACTAAAGTTTATGAGCGGGTTCTGTCCTGCTCCTGCAAAAGGATCTTTGAGTGTTATTGTGATATGCTGAACAACTTTGGTCTTGTCGACAATTGTCTAAATTATAAAATGCAAAATGTATGAATTTAATGTTGCTTGGAAGCTGAACTTCAGCAGCTTCACCGGCCTGCAATGTGACATTCACCCATTCATACACCAATGGTGCAAACTGCTCCGAATGGAGGGACTGAGCGCCTTGCATGGCAAGGCGCTCAGTCCCTCCATTCGGAGCAGTTTGCAGTCAGTAGCCAAATTACGCAAATAAGTACATGGTTCTGCGCCATTATAAAGTATATATTTATAGTAAGTATCTTTTTGTCCCTTTTCCTCCTGTTACTGTAACATCTGGCACTGGTGACAGTAGTAGGTACATATGTTGGAAGTCTCCTTGCAAACGGAAAAAATTATAGAGCTTCTTGGAGTTTGATCTGTTCAATTTGTTTGTACCGTGAACAAACAGTTCTGAAAATTTGACTGATAATGGCAATAATGACAGCTACACCAGAGGTAAATGTATAAGAGGTGTAACATCTTCATCACATTGACGCTTGAATGGCAGATTTGTTAATGGTGAACAAACACTCTGGTTAGAAAATATAAAGTGACCACAACTAAAGAGAAAGCTTAGAAAACTGGTTCCGAATCTTGAAAGAAAAATCACCAGACGGCCACAAGGACTGTCTATTTCGAGGTTGTTGACATTTGATTCGGAGTTGTTGAAGAGAATCATATCAAGTAGCTTTCTGGCTCTCAGAGCAGACCTTGGAAACAGAGTGTCATGTCTTCCAACACTCAGATTCACTGGAATGTTTTGTAGAATGAAAAACCAGAACAGGTCATTGGTAGCCTGGGAGGGAGGGAGGGCGATGGACACACACACACACACACACACACACACACACACACACACACACACACACACACACACACACACACACACACACACACACACACACACACACACACACACACACACACACACACACACACACACACACACACCTTTGTTTCCGTTTCAGAAGGCATCACATTAAACTGGCAGATGCTTTTCACTTGACATATCCATCAACAGTCTAACACCATGCTGACCTCTCCACTCCCGGCCTCACTGTATGGTTTGGGCTTTCCAGCCTTCCGGAAAATGTAATGACAAGAAGAAAAAAGAAAAGAGGATTGCCAAACACAGAGGGTTTACAGCCCACAGTGCACAGATGGCCTCTTTGACTTCTGCTGTACAGCCAACAGCTTTGTTTCAACACCAGCGCTCTGATTCCAACACATGCAATGAAAAAGAAACCCTGTTGTTTTTAAAAACAATGACACAAGGTAGAATTAGTAAAACTAGAATCACTCCTGAAAATGTAAACCTTTTTGGACTGTAGGGTGAAATTAATTGAGAAGGTGAAAAAGCCTCCAGCTGGTCAAGAGAGGATTCAATGTCTGCTGAGGCATCAGACTCTTTGAGGTTCTGAGTCCAGGGTTTCCAGTTGATCTCAGATTTTCTATGGGATTCAGGTCTGGATAAAGTGAAGGACACTCTATTTGAAGTCCCAGCCTCCAGGATGAATTTCCTGATGATGCCACCTCCATGCACTGGAGCATTGTGTTCCATGAAGATGAAATGAGGCTTGTGTTGTTCATGACTAGATTGATGATGTTCTTCAGGTATTCTGTGTTTGTCACCGTACCTTTCACAAAGAGAAGAGCAGTTCTGTATCGACAAGATCAGGGGTCGGCAATCTTAAACACTCAAAGAGTCATTTTCCACATGGAAAGAACCTATATGAGGATATATGCACATATATGAAACCTATATGCAGAATATATGCACATATATGCTGCATATATGCACATATATGCTGTATATATGCACATAAATGCTGCATATATGCACATATATGACAATATATATGCTGCATATATGCACATATATGCTGCATCTATGCATATATATGCCACATATAGGCAAAATTGAGGTGCATATATGTGAATATACAGGCCTTGTAGGTCTCCTGTACTGCTTCTTTATTTCCACATATATATATAGCCCATATCTCACTTTGGCAACTGTCATATCAAGGCAATAACTAAGAACTAACTAAAAAACAATTATGCAAGAAGAACTTATGTATGTGCGAACACGTGAAATTGGTATCACATGTAATTGGCATGTTATGGAATTTAACTATGGCAATTAAGTGAGAGGAGATGGAAAGCTATGATGTCTACATGTTTTCCAGAAACATTTATAAGGACAATTCTTTCTTGTATGAAGAGAGTGGAAAAGAAGGAAATGAAATACAAAATGGTTTGTCGTTTTCTTGATTTTGTCAATCAAGCCTTTTTTACTATTTCAAGTCACTTCCAGATTCACATTCCAGCTCATACACATTCACCGTTACACCCATCAAATGTGTAGAGGCTTTAATATAGTTATGTTATAGAAAGAATGGAAATAGACACCCCACCCATAAAACTTATTTTTATTTTATTTGTTTAGAATCATTTGGTTCAAATACAAGCTCTTTTGAGTCAAGTGTAATTCCTATACTGTCCATTAGACGGCGCATGTCGGGAAGTAAACGGCTTCAACGCATGTGCTCTGTCTTTTCTTTATCACAGGTTAGTAAATACTTAAGATTCACAAATGTAAAGCATATTATCTGGGTTGTAACATGTTAAGGATAATATTGTGTGAGTAAGGAGTCGTAAAACTAAGTTTTACCGGAGTTTTCGAGTGAAATGTGAACCGTGTTGATGCTAACCTGCTAAGCTAATAATCCCACATGGAAAGAACCTATCTAAACATATATGTTTAGATAGGTTCTTTCCATGTGGGTTGGACTTGTTTCCCTCTAAATACAACAGACCGTTCTAGACCAGAGTTGAGAAGATTCATCATGTAGTTCCACAGAATTCTGTTCACCATGAGGTGCTTATCAGTGTGGATGAAAGAAAAAGTGATCTTCTATGTCTTTGTGTGACTCTTCCAGTTTCTCTGTATCTCGGTTCAACCTGCTGATGACAATGAGCTCAGTGGACACTCTTGTCTGAGGACATCAAAGTATTGTTGATCAAATGTTAGACGTTGTCTTTGTCTCATGATGTCAAAAAGTGAAGAGGAGTGCACAAATACCAATTATTTGGTGTTCTGGATTTGGATGAACAACTGTTATGAATGTTTCCATTGGACATTCAAAAATTTAGCGAAAGCCATGTTTGGTTCACCTGGAAAAGTCAGAGGTAGGGGTGGGGCCGATCTGATCCAGGATAGGTATCGGGCTCTGATATCAACGTATTTCACGGATCAGAAATTTCCGATCCAACCTGTGGAGGTTTCCGATTCATGAGCCTCATCTGCTTCACTGTTGTTGAAATGACTCCACAAGCGTTTCCCTGCTGCTGCTCTGCTGACTGGCTGCAAAGTGTGGCATGAGTTTCCTGAACGGAGGTGGGTCTCAATGACATGGAGTAATGAGTCAGGAAATCTATTCCACAATTTGCAGCCAGCGAGCAGGCTCGGGTAGCAGCACTGTGCTATCCAACTTTTCATGACATCTCTGCATGTTTGGACGTATTTAACACCACAAAGCATCGACATGGATATTTGCACAGCCGTTGTAAAGCGAGGCGCTGCTCTACCACGAGGCGTCACCGTTTTAAAGTACCAGCTTGCCGAGGAGAATGGCACCAACATCAAGACAACGAACAGCAGCTCCTCTGCTGCAGCAGGTGATTCACACCTTGGTGAAACTGCGTCCTACTCCACGATAAACTCCCTGAATATTGTCCCGATTATTTGTGCTGCGTTAGCGCAGGAAACAATCCTGTTTGTGCTGCGTTGATAAAGAACGATTAATAAAGTGATTGTGAGGTTTTAAAGATAGAACTAGATTATTATGAGACAATGACGTCACGCAGACCCTCACATTGTCCACATGGAACAACAATAGTTTGTACTGCTTCCTTTTCTGACCTTATACTAACCTCAAGTTGTCTTTTAAGAGCATGCATACATTTGTACATTTCATACTTGCCTGAAGAGAGGAGTTTATTAAAGCCTCATATAAAATCAACAATAATGACAATAATATTAAAGCAAACCGAGCTCTGGTATCAGAATAATATTGGTATTGGCAGATATTCAAATTTGGGTATCGGGATCAGATTGGAAGTGAAAAAACCTGGATCGGTGCATCCTTAGTCAGAGAGCAGCTTCGCTTCATCCTGAAAATTCAGCCCAAAGCCAGATATATAGTAACGACTGTGGAGCAGACAGATGGCAGTCAGAACACAAGATTTCTTATTTCTATTGGACTGATGATGGTAACAAGGTAAACAAATGGCAGCTATAGTAGGTCAGGATCGACTGACACTTTGTCAAGGGCCAGACCTTGTTCAAATCACTCCAATTACTGCGTAATTACTATTGTATTTTGTACAGTTTTTGCAGTTTATCACACTCTTGTGTCTGTTTTTATTTTTCAGGGTGATTGACCTGCACCAACACAAAGTGCCAGGAGAGATTATTTTCATAAAATATAAAAAATTCTTAAATTCCTACTAAAAAAGCTTAACTCATTGGCTTGTTCACACAGTCGAGACATTTCTTTGCGGATGGTAATTCCGAGGTACTTAAACTCTTGTACAACTGCCCCGACCTGAGCGATCATGAGGACAGGAGAAAGAGCAGAGGACTTTTTCCTTAAATAAGGCCACAGATTTTCAATTCTGGGCACAGCAATGCTATGGAAGGAGTCTTCTAATCAGGCTGTGAGAAAGAGAACCTAAAACAGTGTCATTGCCAAACTTGATCGTAAGATCATGTTTAGAATCATTCTGGCACAAGTGTGTGTATAAAATGATATGTTTGGATATATGAAGCGCTAATGGCGCTTCTAGCTGCATGTCTAGAAGGTTGTTCTTCAATGATCCCAGGATGTTGGAAGACATTCCTAAACCAGGCAACATGAACATGGAATCAAGGTGAACACATTAATATCCAATCATGACTGTCATAATACGATAAAGAATGCAATGAAGGAGGGATGTCTCGGTTTTTCATGAGAAGCCACTATCGCTGAACAGCTACATGTTGAGATTGCCTGGCCACTACCATGTCCAGGTCAACTTTAAAACTGATTTTGCAATCTCAGGGGCCTTCCACACAAGAATGCAATTTCACATAAACGCACTGTTTCTGGCATATCATCCAGCTCAGCTTTGAGGTGTGGACGAGCCACACGAATCAAATCAACTTTTGGTCACAACATGAAGTTTACTGTGTGCAGATTGCACGATGAAAACCCAACCTGAATTGCAGCCTATGGTAACATGAGTCGACCTGATTGGGCAAAAATACATGATTGCAAGAAGAACATGTTGAAAACATGAACATGAATGGAGCCTCGCCATGTTGTTATTTATGAGTTTAGAGAGAAATCTCCCAGAAAGGAGAAGAAGGAGAATATGAACACAGTTGTGGCTTGGAAAGAGAGGCCAACTTGGGATGTAAATTTTGCAAAGCGGGAAGTAAGTACTTGTTAGCCTCTACTAGCAATTTACGTTAGCATTTACACAGAGATTTTGCCATGATTCTCCCATGATTGTTATCCTCCATTTGCGTTTGCTGAAAATCGCAGTGTGTAGCAGCCTTGAGGTAAGGGTAAATAAAATAACACTTGAACATATAGCTGTTCAGAGATGGGGGCTGCAACAGGACGTGGAGGATGAGCTACTCAGGAACTAAGCAGCACCAAGTTCCTGGGAGTGCACATCTCTGAAGACCTGTCCTGGAGCAACAACACCGCATCACTGGCCAAGAAAGCACACCAGCGCCTGTACTTCCTCCGCAAGCTAGGGAGAGCAAGAGCCCCGACCCCCATCATGCACACCTTCTACAGAGGCACCATGGAGAGCAAGAGCCCCTCCCCCATCATGCACACCTTCTACAGAGGCACCATGGAGAGCAAGAGCCCCGACCCCCATCATGCACACCTTCTACAGAGGCACCATGGAGAGCAAGAGCCCCTCCCCCATCATACACACCTTCTACAGAGGCACCATGGAGAGCCAGAGCCCCTCCCCCATCATGCACACCTTCTACAGAGGCACCATGGAGAGCCTCCTCTCCAGCTGCATCACCGTGTGGTACGGCGCCTGCACCGTATCCTGCCGCAAGACTCTGCAGCGCATCGTGAGGGCAGCCGAGAGGATCATTGGTGTCTCTCTCCCCCCCCTGCGGGACATATACAACACCGCCTCACCCGCAGAGCCATCAGGATGGCAGGTGACCCCCCCACCCCTCCCACAGTCTCCGAGCCAAAACCAGCAGCTCAAAGACAGTTTCTGCCACCAGGCAGTCAGGAGACTCAACTCCCTCCCTGCTCTGCCCCCCCTCCCCCCTCTGCCTCTGCCCCCTGCCACAGCCACCCTTACACCCCCCCTCCCCTCCGGCACCTGACATTATGCCCCCCCCCCCCCCCCCCCCACTGAACGAACATTCTACCTCAAAAGAGACATTGTACATGCCACTTTACTGTTTATATGTTTATAGGGTGTATAGATTTTTACATCTTTATATTGTTTTTTCTTAATATGTTATTACATGCCTTTGCACTGTGGGTCTGAGAGGACTGTAATTTCATCTGTGCCGTATGTCATGCATATCAGCACATTTGACAATAAAGCTGACTTTGACTTTGACTCTCCTCTCGGTCTACCTTAGCCTCCCTAACAAGTAGGCCTGTCAGACATTTTCGGACTTATTTTGGAAGTGAATCACAATCACAAGGAGCCATTTTTTTTCTGGAATTAGTACAAAAAAGTTTGAAATGCTCCCAGTTAGCACCAGATTGTTTCTTATTCTCGAGAAATTCTTTCATCCGGTAACACAGTCTACACGATTCAGCAAAAACAAATTATACAGCTCAAAAAAGGAATTTTGTGTTCGGCTCCTTCACGCTGTGTGGGTGTGACATTTTAGCTGTGTGATACGATTAATATCAACACATGCAGAGTGTTTAAGATTAAATTACTCCAACACAAAAATGTAAGTCTCATGACGGATCTAATCTCTCCACTTGCCCCCTAATATGCACCAGATGAAGGAATTCATATTTAAAATATGCGACGATGATCCCCCGGGGGACCCATGCCCCCCGATGCTTCTGGAGAGGCTGAGCAGAGTGCGACCCCCCGTCGCCTCACACGGGTCGTGTGGGGAAACACTGCATCAGTAATTAAAACCTGCTCCAGAGTACTCAGGACCTCAGACTGAGCTACAGTTTTACCTTCCAGCCAGACAAAGACCCCAAGTACACCGCCAAGACAGCACTGGATTGGCTCCGAGACAAGCCAACTGAGTCAGAGCCACGACTTGAACCCAGTCGACTGCCTGCCAAAGATGCTCCAGCTAAGTGCTGAGCATACACTCTGAATACTGATGTCAGTGGGATGGCTCAGTTTTCTCTTAAAAAAATCAGCTTTTTCTCAATGTTGCTTTGTTAGTTTCTATGAAGGAGTTAGCTGCTATGGCAAAAAAAAAGATAATTCTGGCATTTCACCACCACCTGAATGTTAGATCTCACGTGAAGCCATTGGATAAACATTGGGAATGTCATGAAAATGTAGCATTCCTGGACGGAGTGAACTCTTTCCCAGGAGCATCGGGGTGCAACTGTGTCTGTATGTGGAGCGCTGCCTGGGTCTCCGTTCCATAAGTACAATTTGTTCACCCATGTCTATGCAGGAAAAGGAAGTGCCATTTGTGTTCCAGGAGGCATCGTGAGCACTCCATCACTACAGAGAGACGTCTCTCAGTGGACCCAGCCCACATGCTCCGCAACACAGGCAATCTGTTTAGCAAGATGAGGCATGACAGCGACACGCACGTGTGTGTGTGTGTGTGTGTGTGTGTGGGGGGGGGGTTGCATCTATACGTCTGCAAAAGAGGGAATATGTATGGATCTCCACAGCAGATGGAAGTATTCAGATGTTTGAACCCCAAATTAGATGCGCTCTCCTCCAACCAAAACTGCAGCTCCTCATAGACAAAGTCAACAATGTGGATTATGTTCCTGAAATTGATTAACATAAGGAAAGTAATGCCAGTTCAAGCACCACTTTGGACATGTTGTACAATTTGATTTCCATCTTAGGAGTCGTACTGTCATGGTTAATAACATTTTACCATGACAGTACCTAAATTAACACGTCGTTTAGTTTTGCAGAAATCTTTTCTTGTAAGAAACAGTCAGAAACTGATGTTAATCCAACAGTCCCAGGGGGAGAAGACATTGCATTTGAAATGCAGTACTTCCAATACAAACGATAAAATGTTCTGATTCACAGATGAAAAAGAGGCTGAATGAAGGTGGGAAATATCAGATGAAGAACCTACAACTGGTAAAACTCTTGGGTTTTGCTTTAGTCTCAGTCTCACATTTGAGCGAGTTGTCACATTCAGGTTTAAAGTCTGGAAGTAGCAACTCGCTGCTGTCAAAAATACAGGAAATACTGTCTTCAACCAAAGAGCAGTGCAGCTGTTAGGACTTCACTTTTACTCTCAATATGAGAGAAATATCAGGGTTCCAGAAAGGTTATGTGAGTAAGTTACATCCAGGCACAAATAATTTGAGATCATTTGTTGTAAAAGAGTCTTCTGGTCCATTAGAAGTTTGTTTTGTTACCGTATTAATTCCTTCCTGAATCGCCCCGTGTCTCACATCAGAGCACATTTTATGCACATTTTTAAATTTTTTTTTTTTTTGTGAAATGGAAGTTTTCATTATAATATTGCTAAAGCAAAAGTGTGTAGAGCAGTTAGAGAATCACCCTCACACTGAAACAAGTGACTTTCTTTTGGGGGAAGAAATGCCTATAAGAGTGTGTGTGTGTGTGTGTGTGTGTGTGTGTGTGTGTGTGTGTGTGTGTGTGTGTGTGTGTGTGTGTGTGTGTGTGTGTGTGTGTGTGTGTGTGTGTGTGTGTGTGTGTGTGTGGTATTGTATTAATTTATTGACATTTTAAATGACTCCACTTTAATAAAAATGTGTAAACACTGTTAATCTACTCAGTAGGATATTAGCAGAGGACAAGTTCAAACAACATTTTGTCACTGGTTTAAATTACTATTTAAAACAAATTTAAAAGCGTACATCAATTCAAATATTAAAATTAAAATCAAAGTTAGGTGCAATCAGAGTATGTATACATATAAGACTTTTTATTCTGAAAGATGTTTTTCTATTTAATTTTTAACTGCTTCCAAGTCCAAGTCGTCTTCCTCCTGTTGGATGCACCTCAATGAAATTCAGATTTACACGTATTTATTATTTGTACCTGTTATTTCTGCTGCGATCTTAAATTAAAGGTTAAGTCAGTGTAGTAATGCGTTCAAACTTGTGCATAAACTCTGGCAGCAGTTTTCTCCAGTCGCCTCTCTGCTGCTGCAGCGCCGGGACTTTTTCAGCACAATAACTGGGTTTTCAGTCTGTTGCCATAGTGACTCATGATATCGGGGCTCCATTGATGATGGCTTTTTACTGTGGCTGTACACGTGCTTAACTCAAGATTCACATACTCAGAGTTGATTGAACTAATTCAGATCAGTTGTTCTGGAACCGGAAACTCTGAATTTCCATCTCAGAGTCAGTCGACTCAGAGTTCAGGGAGAAACTCAGAGATTGTTGAACCTCCTGTCTGGAATACCCCCCAGCTCTACTTCACTTAGGAATGCAAGGTTTCTTAAAGTTACTCCACCAGAAAAAAAGATTTGAAATCTACTTTTCATTGGTCTCACTTGTTCACAAAGATAAAAAAAACAAACAAACACCAAAACAAGACTATTACTAGAAATTTCAACAAAGTTCCAACCCACAGTTTCCAAAATCGATCATGCCAAAGTCGATGTGTTTACAAACAAACTGGGATTTGTAGCCATCAAACGGTGTTTTTGTTGTGCTAACTTATGTCATCTTCAGAAATCTACCACAAGGGTTTCTGTAATATCAAAGATGATGCCGTGGCAGCGCCAGTAAAAACATCAACATTTGGCCAATTCAACCTACAGTAAAAAAAAAAAAAGCCAGACCTTCTCAAAGAAAGAGTCTTCAAGCCACGAGAATAGTTTGAAATGTTGTGGAAATTATTGTTAATTGTTTTTCCAGTGCGAATTGAGATCTCATGAGCTACCGTGTAAAAACAGGATCTTGCCTCAGGAATCTCCGGGAGGTTCCGTGACAAACCCGGGTATCTGTCACGAAAAATAAAGGTAGGAAATATGTGTTTGTATAATGCATGAGGAGCATAATGAGGAATTTCTTTCAGAAAGGTACTGACAACCTATTAGAGACGGACATCAACAACTACAACTAAAATGTGTCATTTTTTCCGTGAGGATTCAGGTAGAGTAACTTTAACTACATGTAAGGAAATATTGTTCCATCTTAAATTGTGCAGCAGTGAAGCAGTTAAAAAGTTATATGTTTTTCATGTTTCAAGAGTCAGCATTACAAATATGTTACAGTTCGTAAATGAACAACATTTAATGAAAATTAAACAATTTAAAGAGATTTTAAGAGTTATAACCATATTATCTATCATGCGTGTTTATTACTCGCTATCAGCACAAACTTGTATTTGTGCTTGGTCCAATAAAAAGTGGGCCGTCCAAGCTTTTCCACTGAGAGAGAAAACAAGCGGTTTAATGGCTGAGCCACACTCCAATTCTGCAGCATTAGACCACATCTTTATTAAGCTGATTGCTCTTTAAGCACTTCACTTCTGACATATTGGTTTCTCTGTGTCAGACCCGGCCTCTCGCAGTCATTACCATCAATCTGTATGGACCCAACTCCTCCTCAATTCCAGCCATCGCCTGAGTAGTAATTTACCTAATGGATGTGTGTCATTACATAATGACAACAGCCACGGTATGGACGCAACAAAGCAGGAAGTGTAGTTCATTAGAGGGAAGAGAATTGTTTTTAGAGGGGGAAGGCATGAGATAAGGCGCTGAGGAGGTCTGACATTATTATTTATTTATTCCTATTAAACCAATGTGCTAATAATCTGGGATATGATCCGGGCAAGCGCCCCTCGCAAAATGCTTGGCTGAATAGCTACGCTGACATAAATTCTTCCTCTCAAATCAAAATGAAGGGAATTAACTTTAATCATGAGTTTGAGGCAAATGACTGCACTCGACGCTGAGAACATCGGGTCTCTTGTGTGTATCTGAGAAAGTACAGGTGGATGGAAAATGTGTCATCACTCACGTTAAAGCAGCATTATTACTATTCTGATCAGTAATAAGACCTTTATGGGGAGCAGCAACGGGCTGTTATTTTTCACACTACTGCAATTATCATCCAGAAGACTATTAGAAGAGAGCAAATCCATCATGTCTGAAGAGGAGACTGATGGAAAGTTGACTGGAAGAACAAATGCATGGATGAAATAGGTTTGCATGTGTATATGCAGAAGCCCTGGAGATTCAAAGAAAGAGAATGACTTCACAAATGTGAACTATCTGACTTGTGCTGCTGAGTGTTTTGTTACTCTATATTTTCTATTCTTTTATTGCATATTTTACTGCCATCTACTTTTTAAGTTACTGTGATGCTTTTAAGCATTACGTTACATTATGCTACGTTACACTAGGCTACGCTAGGCTATGCTACGCTACATTCATTTATGCTATGCTACATTACGCTATACTACGTTGCGTTACGTTACGTTGCGTTACGTTATGCTACGCTATGCTATGTTAATTAAGTGACTCCAGGTATTTTGAGATGTAATGTAACATTAGGTCTCAAAATACCTGGAGTTCATGTTACTGTCACTTTCATTCAAGACTTTATTCTGAGAAACATTTTGTGTTTTCCCCTTCACAGCTCTGAAAATCTTTCCTGAAGCTCCTGTTTTTGTTTTGTTGTTCGACAGTTTCCAGTTTGTCTGAGCACATCTCTCAGATTGTGTTAATTCTGAATGTTTTGAGTTTCTGCTGCTGTAATTCAACCTTCACAAAGAGTTGCGGAGGCAGAGTTGGTTGTGACCCGTCAGGAGGTTTCTCTACTGAACATGTTATTCCTGAACCCTGCAGATAATCTTAAGAGTAAAATCCAGACGATGTGCTATCAGAGCAACCTCAGCTTTATCTTTTCTTTGCAGGTCCATGTGCCCGTCACATCAGTGTCTCGTCTAATATATATATATACATTATATATATGAAGGGATATATATGATCCAGGCAACAAAGCAAAAAGTTGCTTTTTTCCATGAGGATTCAGGTAGAGTAACTTTAACTACTGTATTTTCTGCACTATAAGGCACACCGGATTATAAGGTGCACCCACATTGATTGACATAATTTACAACTTTGTTCATATATAAGGCACACTGCATTATAAGACACATGGAATAGATCAGTGGTCAGCAACCTTTATAGCTCAAAGCCATTAGGTTACATTTTCCACTGATTCTAACACCCAGAGAGGTGCACGCACTTTATTTTGATAGTCCTACCTGCAGCCTATGCCAGGAGGACACTACACACAAAACCTTCTTCACTACTGGTTGACAACTTACAACTACCGGTAAGAAACTAAACTACATGAACTAAGCAACAAAAACACAACACAACACAATTATTACCGACACCACAAACCAAATATACCCCCCAATAATTGCATTTTAAACACCACAAACAGAAACTCCCATAATTCATTGCATGCACCGCGCGCTTCTTCTACGGGGAAAATGAAGTCGGCGGCTGCTTACCGTCCAGAGGTGGTCGCTGCAAGGCATGATGGGAATTCATGTTTTGTGTTGTTGGAGGTTATTGTGGGTTGTTGTTGGGCTTGGTGTTGTGTTGATTGTGTTTATTGTGTTTTTGTTCCCCAGTTTAGGGAGTCATTATTTCATCTAGTTTATTTTGGTTTGTTAGAATGTTGGTGTGCAACCATGAGTGATGAATGTGTTGTGTGGAGTGTCGTCCTCTGAAGATCCAGTTGAGAAGTTAGAGTTGTCAAAATAAAAGCTTCTGGTTGTTCAGCTGTCAAACAGCAGTCTGGAGTAGAGCAATTCTTCCATATATAAGGCGCACTGGGTTATAAGGCGCACTGGCAGCTTTTGAGGAAATTTGAGGTATTTATGTGCCTTATAGGGAGGAAAGTACGGTACATGTAAGGAAATATTGTTCAATCTTAAATTGTGCAGCAGTGAAGCAGTTAAAAAGTTATATGTTTTTCATGTTTCAGGGGTTAACGTTTTCATTATATTCATTATATTTATATATATATATAAAATATAATGAAAGTGTGAATAAGCAACTGCTTTTAAGTACAGAGTCTATGCATCTATCTAATGCGCAAGCCCCAGGATACTGATGCCCTCCTCTGGTCTTTGATTTTACAAAACATCACAGTGAATCCAAGTGTTGGAAGACGTAGTGCATTGTTTCCCAGCTCTGCTCCAGGATCTAGAAAAGCTGGATGTGGTGGATGAACGAGATGAACTCAGAATCAACCTGGATGTTGATGGAAATGCTCTCACTGTGAACAAAGACAGAGAAGTTCACTTCTCAGCAGTACGGTGACACTGATGAGCCGACACATCCACACTGCCTCTCATCAACATGCACACTGACCTCGGTCTGCTCCGGACTGTAAGAAGCATCGTACCATAGATTCCTCTGACCAGGTCAATCTCAGTTTTAACAACCTGAAAGCTGGCAGAGGCTCCACCTCTCTCTGTAATCTGTAATGATCAGAGCTCATTGTACATATTAGCAGTCAGAAACGACAACAGACTGTAGCTTAAAGTGACTTTACCAGAAAGAATCTTTAAAATCTACTTCCCATAAAAATATCACTTCTGCACAGACAATAAACCAAAACAGACCATCGCCACTCATTTCCTAAATCAATCACACTAAAGTCGATATGTTTACAAACAAAACGGAATTTGAAGCCATCAAATTGTGTTTTTGTTTTGTGAACTGACATCATCTTCAGAAACCTGCTGGAAGGGTTTCTGCAATATCAAAAATGGTGTTGCGTCAGCTCCAGTGAAAATATCAACGTTTGACTGATTCAACCTGAAAAAAGGCAACATTTCTCAAAGAAAGAGTCCTCAAGCCACGAGAACAGTCTCAAATGATGTGAAACTCATCGCTGATCATTCTTCACTACAAATGAAGATCGAGTGAGATCGAGTGTAGAAACGGGATCTCGCTTCGGGAATCTTCAGGCATTTCCATTATGGTTAGACACTGTTGAAGATGTCAACAAACACAGGTATGTTTTGTGAAATAAGTGTTTGTCTGAGTGTAATGACAAATTTCCTGCAGAAAAGTTTTGACAAGGTATTAGAGATGAACATCAACAACTCAAACTGGCTCCCAAATTTGTCATTTAAGTTTCTCAAACTTGAATTTCCTACCATGAACAATGGTGGTACTTATAGTTAAAGCTGCCAGATGTGAAAAATGTTTCTCTCAAGTTTTGACTGTTGCCGCACAGCAGCTGCCACATCGTCGCTCGACACACTCTGAAGGTTTGTCCAGGTGTGTAGGGAACAACCAGCAGCTCAGCGTCATCGCTGCAAATCCACCCTCCTCCTGTCAGAGCGGCTCCAGGTTGATGAGCATCGACTGAGCTTCAGGATCAGATTATTCTCATCGCAGTCTGTTTGTGTCACATCGATGAAAAGATGAGCTTTTTCTTTCGTTTTCAGATATTTGTCAAGATAATCATTCTTCTGGGGCATTTGTGTTCTTAATTAGATATTATAATATGTAATCTGGTGACAGACCACACAGCCTGTTCATATTTTAACTTGTTGAACAATAAAATAATATTACACTGTATAAAGGTTCCAGGCCCATTTGTAGAGAAGCTTACACAACAGGGGTTTAGCATGTAGTTCCGGGATAAATACAAATGTCCTGCTAAAGCATGGATGAAATCAATGATTTACTGATATTCTCTGTTTTTTAATCCTCTGACTGAAATGGATGGAAGAAAAACTGTTCTTCTGTTGAGAGTCGCAGCAGGTCAAGTGGTTGTGTCTGACCAAATGGCAACCATGTTAACATCCAGAACACAACAACAAGCACATGAAAAGAAACTGCTATTCAAGGTAATTTAAACATTTTTATTAATCCATCCATCTTCAAAATAAATGCAACCAACAACACATGGCGGAAACTAATCGCCTACACAGGCTGCCATCAGTTAACATGTTTGTAAAGAACCATATCAATCCTGCGGTATGTTTGTATATTTCCTGTCTATTCGTGTCAAACCGCTTCTGCTCCAAATACAGGCAAAATAACATCAGAATTCCTCCACCGCCAGTTGTTGCACTATACTGAAATAAGATCTACTTAAAGAAAATAAGACACGTTTTTGCATAATTATTTATACTGCTCAAGCAACATTGTTCTTTGTTTAAACTTTGATTAGGGGTCAGGCCGGAAAAGCAAGTTACTTATTATTCTTATTCTTATGATGATGATGATGATGATGATGATGATGATGATGATGATGATGATTATATTCTCATTCCTGTTGTTCTGTTGTTGATATTAGTTTTACATGAAAGCTAAAACCCAAGTAAAGTGAACTAGTGTTTTTCTTGTGTCAGGATTGTTCATCATCCATATAAACTGGAGAGTATGTTTGATAGATTGTTTGTAGTCTATCATCCTCTAACACAGCTATATCCCCCGCCTCTTTGTATATCTTCATTCTGTTCACTCCATTCACATCCAATCCATCCATTACTCAAAATGAACGCAGCATCACTGTGTGGAAAGTGAGCAGGTGTTTCTCATGTCGGACCATTTCAACTCTGATCTACACGACTGAACCATCTGTATCATTCACTTTGCTTCTGCTTTGCTGGAAGAACATTCTACCCAAGGTTCTTGTGGTTGTTCTTTGCAGGTGTCCTGTACCTGGTGAAAACCCAGGCCTCCACTGCAGCTTGATCCAGTAAGCATTGAAATGTAGATCCTTTGAATTCAGAAGCAGATTCATTTCACTTCTGAAAGAAGAAACTCCCTGCTTTATGTGGGATTTCTTGCCCTTGGGCCAGTCATGTTGGTTGGGACTGGGATTGAACAGTGTTTGGTTCTCGGGCCCCCTCGACACTTTCATTAGTTAGGGGTCCCCAATACATGAAACTGAATAGTGGAATGACAACCAGCTCAATGACTATTTGAGAACAACATGTGGGATGGAGAAACTAGTCCGGGTCAGAGGAAACCACTTCCACTGGTCGTCAGAACAAAGCAGATCTTTGTCAGCTTCAGCCTCCTCATCATGAGGATTATGATGGATTATTTGTTTTGGGCGATAGCGCCCCCAAACCAGAAGACATTGCATGACGTTGTGGCATCAAAGCAAAGCAAAGCAAATGAAGGTGTGCAGTAACCTCTTTTGTCCCATTTTTGACTTTATTCTATGACGCAGTCATTAAATGTTTACATTTTCCTCTTTAGTATTCAATAAAACTTTTTACATATCTATCTAATGTTAGTTCTTATATCGTACAATACATGTTTAGACACCTGCTTTTTTGTTTTGATGAAGCTGACTTTAAGAGTGATGTACACTAATTTCAGTATTTCTGTGCCATTGGTGATAAAAATGTATATTCTTATTTTCTCTTCCATTCTGCTAAACAGGAGGTTTTAGTGCCTCCACTAACAAAACCATTGGAAATGTAACCTTGAAATAAATGCTGTCTTAAGTTCTTTGTGTTGTATCATGATTATAGAGCTCACTGTGTCATTTAGTGGTTGGAATCAGAAAAAACCCAGCGAAATCATGACAGTCCACAAAGGAACAGTGTTTTGGCAAAATAAAAATAAAGCTATAGCCTGAGAGCTGAACGTCTATTGCTGCAGCAGTGTGAGTGGTCCACACTAAACGGGCTGGAAATGGACTGCAACAGCAAAGAATTAGGGTGAAAACAGCAGAGCTCTAACAACATGACAAGAGTTCATCCAGACAGCGGCTCCGCAAACATGACGAGTTCACACATGAAGCCTCGCAGCCACTGGAAGCTCCGCTCAGATCATCGGCTGCCTTCTCTCTCTCCACCTGCCAAGTGGATGACAGCTCTCAGTGGAGCTGCTTTAACAAGGAAGGCCTCGGGCCGCCAAGAAACAGAAACAGAAAAAGGGATTCCAGCAGATTGCAAGTGGATCCCGAGGGAGCTTCCTGATCCCCACAGTCTGCAGCTCTATCTGGACCACAAAGCCTCCCCGGTCCGGGTCCGGTGGGAGAGGATGGAGGGGGGGGGGTGATTCTTTATCACCTTGAGAAAGGTTGAGAAGAGAAGAAAAAGAAAGAAAGAAAGAAAGAGAAAGAAAGCACATGCACCTAAGCAGCAAGGTAAGACGAAATACTGTTTTCCCAAGAGTAATCAATTAATTGTGGAAAAGTTGCCAGCAATTACTGATCAAAGCGGGAGCTGGATTGCAGTCCTTAAGCTTTGAAGAAGTTTAATAAGTCACCTACATGCCTAACAGTCCTGCCTGCTTATCGTTTTAATTTGAGCCTTAATGAGACACTCAGATTATCACCTCCCTCGCTCAGTTCCCCGGAGAGTCAGTAAATATGGAGGACAGACACGGAGGCTAAAAAAGCCTCCACACTAAGTTGACTGCGTTCGTCTATTTCCCAATGTTAAATTTTACAGATAATTCCCCCGATTCACTCGGTCAGTTAAGTCACAGCCACTAATGTTCTCATTAGACTTTCATTTTTATTACCGCCTTCATTAGCACTTTTTTCCCCCCACTTCCAATTCTATATAGGTTTGATTCCTCGCCAAGAGCGCAGGCCACATATGTGATTCATAATTACATGATGATTCTTCAGAGATCTGGTCAACACAGAGAATAATGCAGGCAGCACCACCCTGGCCCACCTCCTCACTTTACCTCTGGAGCTGAACTCCACCTCACCGGCAGGAGGCGTCACATCCAGGGCCTCTGCTCAGACTGACACGGGGGGGGGGGGGGGGGGGGGGGGTGCGAGAGGCTGTGGGGGGAGGCTGGAGTGTGGCGGTGGGGTCATGGAGACTGGGGGACAGAGTTTGTGGGATGGAGGCAGACAAACGGGGCATGTGTTGACGCCCCACCCCCCTCCCCTTCAGTGAGGGTCTGCACACTGCAGGCATCATAGTCCACTGCAGGCGTCATGGTGCACTGCAGGCTTCACTGTCCACTGCAGGCACCACGGTCCACTGCAGGTGTCATGGTCCACTGCAGGCGTCACAGACCACTGCAGGCGTCATGGTGCACTGCAGGCTTCACTGTCCACTGCAGGCGTCATGGTGCACTGCAGGCTTCACTGTCCACTGCAGGCGTCATGGTGCACTGCAGGCTTCACTGTCCACTGCAGGCATCACAGTCCACTGCTGGCATCACGGTTCACTGCAGGTGTCACGGTCCACTGCAGACGTAACGGTCCAATGCAGGCGTCACGATCCACTGCAGGCGTCACTGTCCACTGCAGGCATCACGAGCCACTGCAGATGTCATGACCCACTGTTGGCATCATGATCCACTGCAGGCGTCACAATCCACTGAGACGTCACGGTCCTCTGCAAGCGTCACAGTCCACTGCAG
Source organism: Blennius ocellaris (assembly GCF_963422515.1). Lineage (NCBI taxonomy): Eukaryota > Metazoa > Chordata > Actinopteri > Blenniiformes > Blenniidae > Blennius > Blennius ocellaris. The sequence continues at coordinate 29,037,751 of NC_137653.1, read as the reverse complement.
GTGTCACAATCCACTGAAGGCGTCACTGTTCACTGCGTGCATCACGATTCACTGCAGGCATCACTGTCCACTGCAGGCGTGACGGTCCACTGCAGGCATCACAATCCACTGCAGACGTCACGGTGCACTGCAGGCTTCACTTTCCACTGCAGATGTCACGGTCCACTGCAGGCGTCACGATCCACTGCAGATGTCCCGATGCACTGCAGGCTTCACTGTCCACTGCATATGTCACAGTCCACTGCAGGCTTCACTGTCCACTGCAGACGTGACGGTGCACTGCAGGCGTCACGATCCACTGCAGACGTCATGGTCCCACTGCAGATGTCACGGTCCACTGCAGATGTCACGGTGCACTGCAGGCTTCACTGTCCACTGGAGGTGTCACAGTCCACTGCAGGTGTCATGGTCCACTGCAAGTGTCACAGTCCACTGCAGACATCACGGTCCCCTGCAGGCACCACGGTCCACTGCAGGCGTGACGGTCCACTGCAGGCGTCATGATTCACTGCAGGCATCACAGTCCGCTGCAGGCATCAAGGTCCACTGCAGGCATCAAGGTCCACTGCAGGCATCATTGTCCACTGCAGGCACCACGGTCCACTGCAGACATAGTGGCGGACACGGGCCACCAGCAATGCAGATGCCGACTGTGACAGAACCAAAACTACCACATAAAAACAGGGGATGTTTCAGAATTCATAAGATTGTTAGAATCACGCAGATCGTAGTAGCAGGCAATAAGAGGCAAACTCATTCTTTGTCTCCAAAACTGAAATGAGCGCTGCAAGGCCTGAACGTCTTGGCGTGAGTGCACTGGAAAAGAGGAAAAGAGGTTGAATCTCCTACTCTTGAGTGCAAGAACACATCGATCTGAGCAGTGAAAAAGCTTCAAAAACCCGAGAGTGCAGCCACACATATTGCTGAATCATAGACAAAGAAGTCAAATGATGAGTCACTGCAGCAGTGGAAAAATACAAAATACAGTCAAGAGAGTTGAGGTGAAACCTTTGCATTTTAAGCACTGTAGACGAATGTGAAAAGATTGTTCATATCGCAAGAAATCGAAGACTCGGCCAGACCTTTGGCTTGTTGATGCCATTATTTCCCGCAATGTGTGAAAAGTCATACCAGGAGAAGCAGCTTTGTGGCACATTGAAAAGACAGTGAGGAAGACTGGGGAAACCTTCCAGAGATATGAAGCAGAAAGGTCAGAACGAAGCACATTTCCAGACAACTTTCCAGAACCCCATCTGCTATTCAAGGAAACAACAATGGTGAATCCTACTAAGTGCTGATGAGTGTGCAACACTAGTAATCGATGAAATGTGACCGAATCCAACCTCAGTTGAACTTCATCTTCAGATAGTAGCAACACCGAGAGGAGTTTCCTCCAGGGGAGACGGCAGGGCTCTATGCTCGCCCCCTGCTGGCACTAATCATCTGGATTTTTACTTTTTTTCATGTATTCTTAATCAGAAACAGCATGAACATCAGATGTAGAGCCCCACTGCAGGCAGTTACATGTCTGGGCTGCAGAAACATTCGCAGGAAGGAAACCTTTAAATTCAACAAGAGCAGCAATGTCTGAACAGCAATCTGTAAAATATTCAGTGATTGAATTAAACCAGTTGTTTCTTACGGGATGTCTTTATAAAAACCGATGACAACAGGGATGTGTACAGTTGGTATAGATGCCAGGAAATGTTCAAATGATCCAATATTTCACCAACAGTTTGATGTTTATAAACAGAGGTTGGATCAGACTTTGGTTGTCAGTCATTCCTCTCTCATTAGGAAGCCTCACTACACCTTCCATCATTACCTACCTAACACCTGCTGGTAATGTGATGGAACAGAGTTGTGAGACTGCTTCAAACTTCAAACTACAAAATTATGAAGTTGCAATTAAAAATGAATTAAATCATTAAATCGTGAAACAAAAACATCTAAGAGAAATTCACCAAATGTGATCAGCCCTGACACATGGTTTTCAGCCAATCAGGCAGAAATAACATTGTACGTGTCATCTTGGACAACTTTGACACTGATGCAAAAAAGCGTGAGTGGACTTAAATTACTCACCAGTTAAGGAATTATTTTAATGTTTTTTTTTGTCTGAGTTTAGTTGTTAATTTGGAGGTTGAATAAAAGATGACGGTTGATGGTGGTTTTCTGTTCACTTCATTTGAGCTGCTTGGGATCATGAGAGAGACGACAGAGGACAGAACACATTGTCATGGTTGTCACACAAACACATTTGTAAAGTAGTTTAGGTTGTGTTTCTTTTCTTGAGTAGTATTTGACAGAAAATCCAACACTGTGCTGGAGGTACTATGTTGAGCTGAGGGGGGTTAAATTTGATTTAATTCTAGAGTTCCTGTTTGACACCTCAATTCACTGAAAGAAAACTTTTTTCTATTTAGATATTTTATTTGATATTCAGATAATTGCAAATGCTGTATTGCTTTAAAAAAAAAAATAGCCTCAATCATTTTACGTGAATTGTTTAATAAGCACTGTAGTAATCCGGTTTTCTGCATCTACAATCAAAGATATTCTAGATACAGAATATCTTTGATTGAATCCCGGTTTTCCCACAAAAAAAATACTGAATAAACTTCCTTTCTTTTCTTTTCTGTTCATTACTTGCTTTACATCTGACAACAATATGAATAGTTGTTTGTTCACTCTTAATCTGCATATCAACCCAAACATGCTGAACACATGACAGATGCAAATGGAGGCAATAAGAGAGCTTGACGATGGATAAGCAGCTGCATTACACTCAGATGGATGCCGGCTGTTGTGCACAATTTTATGGATAACTTGAGTCCAAAGAGCCTCAAAGGTCCAAATGATGTCAGAAAAGTTGTCTACAGTGTCTCTCCTCAGATGGAAACTGCAGTTTGGTGTCCATAACCGAACTCAAACATAACTTGGAAAAGTCATAAAGCATAACCAACAGGCACACACAGCTTTCAGCACGTTTCCCAGATGTTTCCAAAAATAGCGCCACATGTTTGTTCAAGAAAGTCCAAAAGATGTTGATTTCAAAGAGAAAAAAAGGAGTAGAAGTGTAGTTCTGTTGTATACTTTAATAAATAACTGAGGTTGTACTGGTATGTTTAGTGAGATGAGCAGGACTTTAACTCTCACCATATAGGCTACAAACGTTCCTCCACTAACACCCAGATTATAGAGCATCTTCCTCCTCTAACATCCGTATTATAGAGCATTTTCCTTTCACTAATGTCCAGATTATAGACCATCTTCGTCTCAGTAACATCCCTATTATAGAGCATCTTCCTCCCACTAACACCCAGATTATAGAGAATATTCCTCCTCTCACATCCAGATTATAGAGCATCTTCCTCCCACTAACACCCAGATTATAGAGAATATTTCTCCTCTCACATCCAGATTATAGAGCATCTTCCTCCCACTAACACCCAGATTATAGAGAATATTCCTCCTCTCACATCCAGATTATAGAGCATCTTCCTCCCATTAACACCTGGATAATACATCTTCCTCCTCTAACATTCAGATTGCAGAGTATCTTCCTCCCACTAACATCCAGATTAAATAACATATTTGTCCGCTAACATTAAGATTATAGAGCATCTTCCTCCCCAAACGTCAAGATCATAGAGCATCTTCCTCCTCTAACATCCAGATTATAAAGCATTGTGCTGCCGTCACGACACGTGTCTCTGTGTTGCTGGACAGCCAGCGAACCATTAAAGAAAAACTCCACACACAAGGCTTGCTTTTCTTGTTTAGTGGAGAATTCTTGCACAATAAATCGTAAATTGTGCTTATGTGTGTGTGCGTTAAAAAAAAAAAACATTTCCCAAGGCTCAAACATTTAGAGCGACACAGCGCTGTCCTCCGGTCTCGTGTGTGCCGCTAGCTATAGCTTCCACCGAGCGCAAGGACAACAAAGACCCTCTATGAGCGAGAGGAGCACTCACTCTGCTGTGGCAAACCCCGATCCTCTCTGGAGTTGAAGTATCACTCTGATCACTTTTTCCACACACATTTTATTATACTTATTTCACGAACATATAAACTTATGAATTGTATGTCTTTAAATTAAAGACATGACAAGCATCTTCCTTCAGTGACATCCAGATTATAAAGTATCTTCCTCCTCTAATGTCAAGATGAGAGAGCAGTGGTGTCCACACTGTGTCCTCGTTGGCCAGTGTCCTGCATGTCTTAGCTCTCCCCCGGTTCTAACACACCTGATTGCAATGAGGGGCTTGTTATTCGCCATTTTCACAAGGTTAGTGATGACTTCATCACTAGATTCATTTATGCTGAAGCAGGGAGAGAGTTAAAAGGACAGAGGACCGAGTTTGGACACCCCTGTATACAGATCATCTTCCTCTACTAATAACCAGATTATAGAGCATCGTCCTCCACTAACAGTTCTAGAACCACAGTTCTGACAGCATTAACTTTTGGAAGCATATGGTTACTATTCAACCACTTTTTTTTAAAAGAGTAACAAATTGATAGATTAAACAACACATTTTCATTGACTTGTATTGATTGAAATTAAGCACAAAGGAATAGAAACTATTTTGAGGACTTTTGTACTCGTCAGTGAGAGATGACAGTGAGGCGAGTTGCTTCAGGTTCGTGGATTAAAGATTCGGCGAAGGCATTTTCGTGGGGGAGCACAGAAACTACTGGTAATAGCCAGAAAACGCACATTTTATTCATCCATTCCAACCTACAACTTAGCGTCAGCAGCACAGACCGGAGTTAGCAGAGAGACCGCGCTCATTATCCCTCATGTCACAGAGTTCACATCTTCCTAATGGTTTGCAGCTACATGCCACCGGAGCAGTTTGCAGCACAGATGCATCCTCAGCCTTTCATTCCCAGACTATCTGTCAGGACGACTTCAGTGTAAATCTGTTTGATATCTTTTACATCCTGCCTCCCTGGCACCAATGCAGAGTGTCGTCGCTCGCTCCACGCCTCTTGTAGCATCTCATTTGGGAGAGTATCACATCCAGAACGGGCTTCCAGCCACTCAAAATGGTGACTCTGTCACTGACAATAGACCGCTGAAGAAAGTCCAAATCATCCTCAAAGTCACCTGTATCCTACTGCTTCTGCAACGTGATCTAGGAACCTGAAGTAATTCCTTTGCAAATGTACATTGATCAGCTTTAACAGAACATCCGCCACCTACGTATAATAAGCAGAAAAGGAACCTAATTTCTTCAAAGTTTATGAGTTAGAAGTGTTGAACCCTGTGAATCCATAGTTCACTCATCCTCAAGAAGGGGGGGGGTGAACCCCCCAAAAGAACAAATGCTCTTCAAGACAGTTTCGCATCAGGCCAGATGCAGAGCTGCGTATGGGGGGTGCATAGAACCGCATGGTAACTTTCTAACCTCGCTGGACGAGCAGGAAATCTGTGGAGTTACTTTTTTTCTCTTTCCTTTCTTTTTTGTTCTCTTCAACGGACCGCATCGCTCCAGATGCCCCAGCTGCAACCTCACTTCTTCACTCTCCAGCCGCAACCCCACTTCTTCACTCTCCAGCCGTGCATCTCACAGGGACTCCCGACCCAAGGCTTACTTTGGCAGCTGAGAGCAGAGCCTCTGGACTTCAGAACACCGAAGTCCAGTCCGGTAACACAGACAGGTTACCTAAGCTAATACAGGCAATTTTCTGTGTTTTCTGATAAAGCTGCATCTATTTGTGTACACGCGTGAACGCCATGTTCAGGCGTACTCCCGTCCGAAGCCTCGGTTTCCACCTCAGACACCAGAGATCTGGTTTCACTTCCCGAATCTAACTTCGATCGCTGTGTGGAGAAGCAAGTTTCAGACCTGAAACCTCGTCATAACCTTTCCTCCTCTGTTTTCTCTCTCTTTCACTAACCTGACCTTGCGAGCACGCGCCCCGCGCACACCCGTCCCCTCGTGATATCTAATCTCAGTTAGATAAACACACTCGTGATGATCGAATTTGAATGAATCGTTCAAAACCCGCGAGTCACTTTACTGACCTCACGAGTTATCACGTTCATTAACTCATTCACTGAGTCATTCTTGCTACAGCCGTCCAGGTGCAGAAAGGAAAACATAAACGTCACTGTTGTCCTGCTGCTAGTCTAACTCCAACTGTATAAATATATCACATTACTCACTGTAGTCGCCCTGTGGGAAAAGCAGCTGTAATGCTACTGCTAATAGTTGCTAAAAGCAGCTATTGGGCCGCGCCGCTAACGCTAGCTGCTCAGCACAGCAGCTACTGGCTCTTTAAGGTCACATGATGCTTTCAGCACGCTCAAGTCAGCTCGTGAGTGGAGTTCAGCTCGAATGCCTGAGTCAGCTCAAAACTCGAACGAGTCGTTTACCTCCACTGAATCGATCAGCAGCACTACGCTGTGCCGTTCATCCCTTCAGCCCTCCGCCCCTCCCTCACCTGAAAGTCTGCAGCTCCGCTCTGCTCAGAAAGTTTCTCAGTGACGGCGGATAAAAAAACACACATTGTTTCAAAAAGCTGAAAGAGATAAATACATGAATAATACATGAATAAATATACAACAAATAATGTTAAAATACGAGTGTAGCGTGTATTGTGTTACATTTAATATTGTCCCCTATAATTAATTCTGCCTTATATGATTTTATAGTTAATTTTTTTCCTCCAACATTCTGATTTTCTTTTTTACTCGTATCAATAAATAATGTGATGTTCATAAGGCAGAATTAATTGATTGATTGAAATTTATTGATACGAGTAAAAAAGAAAATCAGAATGTTGGAGGAAAAAAATAAACTATAAAATCACATGTATATATTAATATATACTGTATATCTGCCATTCTGGATGCCAGGTATTTATTCAGTTTAATCATTTATTTAATTTATTTCCTGGTTCAAATAAACCTCAGAAACAACACACATAATCTACAATAAGGAGACCAGAGGCACTCAAAACTAGTGTGTACTTATTGTTTATTTTCCTCAGAAGTGTTTCAGCATTTTACTATGAATACATGATTCTCCCCCGTGGTTCATGTCACAGTTCAGCTGAGCCTCCAGGTCCAGGAGTGGGTGGAAATAGTGCACATGCGCAACTGAATCAAATGACTCAAATGACCTCAGAGAGCATCTGCGGTCACCATAGTAACCCAAGCGAAACTAAGCAGCCATTTTGGTTCGTTGTAAACAACACCAGAGCCGCCATCTTTGATATTGCAGAGAATGACCTCACAGATAAAACATCCGCAATAATATCAACCCAGGAATAGTTTGTAGCATATTTTTGCTATAGCCCCCCCCCCCCCCCCCCCCCCCCCCCCCAAAAAAAAGAAATACATTTTGCCCTGCCAATAAAAGCAAAAGTGGTGAAAAATCATTATGATTGTGCAGTCTGGGTCAGAGAATGTCTGACTTTTTCTGCTGAAGAACAAATTTAATTGTTCAGCTAATGAATTACCTAACCACACAGTGAAAGCTGTTACCTGTATTTAATTCTCCAGGAAAATGTGTGCTTGTGTTTGACACTTGAACGAAACCAGAGAGAATGTTAGAACTCATGGTTGAACACTAATTAGAACGAATGCCACGGACTGTGGTCAATCCCTGCACTGTCCCAACTGCAACGTGACGCCAAAATACTCTTCTTTCAATGAGGAAAACGTTGCACAGTCGGCATCTTGGCTTAAGCCGCGGTCATTGTCAGTGGTAGTTTTGCTTCCTGCCACATTGAATACTGTCAGATTTCCAAATCTTAACAAAGAAGTTAAAAGATGTAAGAAAATGAGTCTCAGCTTCTCTTATTTAAACCTTGATCCATCAATCAGGGCAACTGGGAACCAAAGCAGATGGGAGCTCTAACATTACGACTATAGCATTAGGTTTGGAAACCAGGTCCAGTTGCCAACTGCTCTGAGATCCCTCCATTGCGTACAAAGAAGAATATGCATGGATAGTGTATTTACATAGCAAGTACTTTCAATAGTTTAACCTAGCCAGGTACTCTTCTAAACTTAACCGACCAGTTCTGGCTTGTAACTCTCGCTTTCGCAACCTGAATCAGTAGTTTTAGATATAAATATACTCAAGAAGTCATGCAAACATGCACTGTATCATCCAAACTGAGTAGATTTTGTCCATGAAATGAAGCGTTATGGCTACTGAACCAGAATCAGTAGCTATGCTGCAACTAGTATTGGTGACCATTCGTAATTAAAAAGTGGCGACCAAACCTAATTAAGCTGTTTAAGGACACGAAGCTAAGCTCCTGATGAATACACACATTTAAGTCCTCCTAGTGTCTAAAGCAAATCTACTACTTTTGGAAAATGAAGTCAATCATTTAGCCCCATTAAGTAGTTTAAGTGCGTAGCTTTAATCAAGGAGTCTGGTTACCGACTAATTCTATTTTGAGTTCTTTGGCACTAAAGAGGATTAACTTTTTTTAAAAATCCTAACCAACTACTTTGTACAACTCAACTTTACTCAGCACTGTTGGTGTCTTTATGTAACCCAGCAGGTTTGGTATCAAACTTAATCTAAAAAAAAATAGTGACCAAACCAAACCAGACAGATTTCATGACTCCATCTTACATTGTTTTGATGAGTCGACTTTAATAAATAAAGGTTTAATCAGGAAGAAGAACAAACTTCACTTCCTGATGTCAGCAAGCTGCAGATAAAAGGTTGTTTTCTTCAAGACATTTCAGAATCCAAGAGGAACCACTGCCCTGTCCTGTACTAAAGTTTTGCAGACTCACGATTGAAGGACACCGCCCACCAAGCAAGCGATTTTCAGATGCAGTGTGTTTGCATTCGGGGGTAAAAGCGTTCTAGTGGAACGCTGCCTTGGCAATGGCAGAGGGAGTAGTGTATGAATTGATGAAAAAAGAGGAGGAGGTAGAAAAACAGATGTTTGAAGCAGAGGAGGAAGATTTGGTATTGAGACATGCTATAGCCCAGCAAATAAAGAAGAAAATACGATGGAGGTGGCGTCCATTTTGGTTTGCCAGCTGGCAGACCGCCGAAGTAAAGAAGAAAAATCTGATCAATCACACAACAGTTTGCAGAGCACACAGCAGCACGAACTTCATCCCGGATGAGGAGCCAGCTGGGAGAAATTCCTGCAGACAAAGATTTGTGAAGAAATGACGTCATCTTTCGTTTCTTCGTCCCTCTTCTAGTGTATGACGAGGCCTCCCATACTCCATTAATAACAAGAAGAAAAAGTCTGACTGTGACAGAAGAGAGTTTGTCCTCTGAGAAGAAGCTGTCAAACTTGCAGGCCACACATTTCTAAAGCAACCTTTTAACTTTTCAACTGCACGGCTTATTGCTTGCTTCAAATGTTTTCAGAAATACATTTCGCTGAACTGTTTCAGTAATAAAAGTGAAAGTTTATGTCTGAGCCACAGGTTTTAACTACACGAGCTAACACCCTGAGTGATGTGTTCAGGTGCATCACGTAATCCGGCCTTGCTGCATGCTAACGAGCTGTGGGGCTCACACAGTGGTGAGGTTCCATGCTAAACATGATATGACTGACACAGTCACTGGAGAGCTGGGATGTGTGTGTGCAGCACACAGCAGTACTGCACCGACATACTACGGCCCGGATGGGTAGCACAGCAGAACAAAATGTCTTTAACCAGGGGGAGCTTGAAGAAGAAAATGACGTAATCTTGTTCATCGAGAACAGGGGTCGGCAACCTGTGGCTCTGGAGTGGCATGCAGCTCTTTCGTCCCACCGCTGCGGCTCCTTGAGCCTCGATCCCACTGCAGTTCAACCCTGAGTGCAGCGCTACGGGAAGGCAAAGCGCACCCAGAACCAACTGTGTTGCACGGTCCCATTACAGAGAGTGTGGTCAAATGTAGGCGGGTCGTGACCGACGCAGCAATGTAACGTCATTACACAACAAGAATGGCGCGGAGAACGTGGACTTGCAGCCGCAGGTCATAGCAGCGGCGTCTGAAGCGAGGAGCTTCCTGCATCTTTGACAAAGGAAGACCACTGTGCTGTGGAGCGCCAACAATAACGGCAGGATTCATTGCGGACTTGTTGAGAGTGACAGCAAATCATAGCGATTTACATTACAACTAAATGTCATTGAAAGCCACACCACTCACATTCATGGTTCTAGAAATCCCAGATCTCCCACATATATCTGCCACTTTAATAATCTGTAGTGATCACAGAGCTGATAGCTGCAATGCATTTCGGGAGTTTCTGTCAGTCATGTTTTAGATGTCATTATTGGGGGTTGTATTAGGTTTGTAGTGTCGATAATGGTTGTGTTGCTTAGTTCATGTAGTTAGTTAGTTCATCTCGTTTAGTTTATTAGTTGTAAGTTGGCAACCAGGAGTAAAGATGGTTTTGTGTGTAGTGTCGTCCTGCCATGGTCTGCCTGTTGGTGAGTCAAAATAAAAGACTGGTGTGCATGCCCAGTGTAAAGTATAAGCTTTATCTCTGGCGTGCTTCTTTGGTATTTCTCACCATACTATCACAGTGATATTGACAGTGTTGATGTATTTTTGTGTGTTGATGCATGAGCTGGAGTGAGCATGTGGGGGTGTGCAGCTCTCCGAGTGTTGTGTTCAGTGGGGAGCGGGACCAAATGGCTCTATGACCGTTAAAGGTTGCCGACCCCTGGGCGACACCTCAGAGTACCCAGAAGAGGCCTTAAGTCTTCAGGACTAAAAATACCTGTGGTTCTTTGGGTTGTTGTTTTGGTACACAAATCTTAAACTCAATCACTGGTTTTGGTTTGACACCTAAACCAGCCAGTTTTTAATAACTAATCCTAACCAAGCAGTTTTAGTACCAAAATCTGATCAAGTGAGTCTTGAGGGCAAAGCTTAACGGTGGCATTTCTCATTATAAGGATGAACTGGACCCGTTCGCCTCGGCAGGATGTGTGAAACTGTGCTTTGCCGATTCTAAACACACTGCACACAAGCCTGCTACACAGCAGCTCATCTCTTTAAACACACCCCTGAATTTCACTCCTGGTTATCAGTGTGAGCCGAACAAACTGCTGCTTATTATTTTCTGGCGAAGCGGCCTCATGGGAAGTGTGGAAAACTGCCGCCCGAGCTGGTGTGAGGTAATTGACGAATGTGCGTATCTCAGTAGGAGGGACTCTCCAAGTGTTGAGGAATAGTTACCCATGTGTTTCTTTTCCTGGCGGCGCAGGTTACTGCCTGCGTGCCTGAAACCTCATTAAGCATCCGCTGTCATCCTCCATCTGTTAAACACTTAGCCAGCAGAGCCGAGAGAGAGGGGGAAGCAAGCTGTCCACCAACTTCCACTCCTGCACTCTTTATCTGTCTCCCTATTGCACTGGCACTAACTTTATAAATCTACCGTATCAATCTATTGTTTTTACACTTTTTCTCTTGATGTCCTCTGTTGGTTCCACCATATCCCTGAATCTTTTTTGTGCAATTTTACCTTCTACTGAGATGCCTTCTTGTTTTATTCCAAAAATGGCTCTTTTGAGGACACTGGAGCCGAGTGCTGACACTTTCTTTGCCACCTTAAGACAGAAATATTGTGAGGCGAGATCCATATTATGATTATGTCTTGTTTACGACTGTGCTCACAACGTTTTCAGTTCCTGGCCCCAGAGGTAGCCAATAAAAAACCCACAATAGGCATTTTAGAATTCAATTTCCTTTATCGAAGATAGCTCGGTATTATTGTTTTGCATTACTCTCTCTGTTATGCCTCACAACCGTCTCGGCCGTCTCTGTGTTTGCATGGACAGGTCACTCAGAATACGTAATCATTTTTAAGCCGAACCCGATGAAAACCTAATAAGCCACTTATTTAGACACAATTTTTCTTAATGATGCTATTGAGACAAGTGGAAATTTGAACAAAAAAAAAGCAAAAAAACTGCATTTCTTCTCTCAATCTCTGCCATTTCCCTCACTTATGCATCATTATGTGCTGTCGTTACCGTCTCCTTTGAGCCAGCGAGGTGAGTCACAGCAGAGCTGATAAAGACACAGACAGAGAAAAAGAGGAGGTGGCGAGGAGAAAACAAGACAGCCTGATCCCCCCCCCCCCCCCCCCCCCCCCCCCGTCCCCCCGCCTGTCTGAATAGGGTGTAAATAGACGGGGTCATCGGCTGGGGTCAGGTTTCCAATGAGAGCTGGTCTCCGGAGGCGACTGCCTCGGGGACTCTGAGCTCCGTCAACCTCGGGCCCTTCTGGGCTCTGCCAGCTGCCCCCGTGCCCCACCAAACTTTTTAATGAGGCAGTTAGCCGTGCAGCGGTGGCCTTTCGGTGACGCCCGCTGACCGGGCGCTCTGATGAGAGGGAATATTGATAAAGCTGTCGGGAGGGAAAGCGCTAACCGACAGCAGCTGTGTGTATAAGTGTGTGTGTGTGTGTGTGTGTGTGGATACTGTCTTAATAATTTCAACCCTGAAAGTAGTGGTTCGTCTGTCAGACACCAAACATGCCCAATCAGCAGTGCCAGGGCTAATCACTGCGGCTGGTTGTACTTGCATTTCAGTAATGAATGATATTTGATGTGCATGAATAGAATTGAAGTGTGAAGCCCTGTGATGCAACAAATGCCTGCTGAAAGCTGCAGAAATACTTTCAAAAAGTTCAATAAATGCTGCAAATGGAGCTTTTACTGTGTTTGGCACCAGGAAGCAATTTTAAACCTGGTGTCATGTTAAAATTGGACAAATCTTCTTTAACTATATTGATTTGTTCAGATTCCAATCGTTGAATTGCAGTTAAGTTGTATGTGGCCCCTGGACTAAACTGATGGTGTGCGGATCCAACACAACACAGTAGAATGGACGTGTGGACTCATTTGAGACAGAAAGCAGAAAGGCAACTCCTGCTTACAGAGATTTCTCCACTGCCCAAAAGGGATTTCTTACATGCATTCATCTATCAATCAATCTATTTAATCTCCTAAAAAACGCTATCCAAGATGGGCTATAATGAGTATGTTGGTATGGTGATGGTAAACACCGACCGGAAGGTTCCCACCGACTGCCAGAGCCATGTACTGATAATGAACGGAGTTCACCTCCCGGGAAGCAACAAGCTTCTCCTGTAACAACACATGTCCAATCAGCAGCGGAAGTCTCCATCACCCATCCCGTTGTTCACGGACACCAACAAAACTTGAACTTTTCCACACATCTGCTCACACCAGAAGGTTGAATGCCATTTTTTTCCATCAGGGAAGTCTGGACTGAGACGTGGGAGTGCTAAGCTGCGTACCATCTGCTTTACACTTGGCTGCAAAGTATTCCAGGATGTGCCAGAAACATCCGTGGGACGGAGCCAAAAGGACAATGTCATTTGCTTAATGCATGATTGGTCCAGCATGAGGGCGCACACACTTCCTCCAGAAGACTTCTCCATGTCAACCATATTTAGATTCTCATGTATTCGCAGCAGCTCGAGAAAAGGCTCATGCCAGCAAAGGTTGAGAGGAGCACCTCAAATTAAGATATCGGAAGTACAGCAATAAAGCTTTGGTCAAACAAGTGAATAAAAAAAGACACATTTTGGGTGATGGAATAACCTACGGCTTTTTTTTTTACATGAGAACGAACATTTTGATGACACTGCATTATGCATGTCACCAGTTGATGTGTTTTTTCTGATGTGTGTGAATGGTTGTCAATGTACAAATTGAAATAATGAGCAGCTCAAACACACCAGTACTGTTGAGACAAACAGTGTTGCAAACAGTAGGGTGCAGTGGTGTTTGAGTCAGGGCCAGCAGTCCCCCCCCCCCCCCCCCCCCCCCCCCCCACCGCAAAACATTATGTCCTACAGTAAAAACACAATCCGAATCCAATGTAAGGCCACTACTGTGCATCAGTACTTAATCCACGCCAAGATGACAACTGATCAACAACCACAACACATCAAGAAACCACTGTGCAGCTTTGCCATCAGATCATTGTCCAGTCCAAAAGGCAGGGGGGGTGCGAGTCTCACGCACTACTGTCATGCATGCCTGCTTGTCTGTCTGTGTGCACGATTGTATGGGAAACACCACTTTACAATCAAAAAACAGCAACAAACCAAAGCAGCACCAATCTAATCCAGAGAAAGTTAAAAAAAAACAAAAAAAAACAACCCATCACTCACCATCACGTGTAGATTAAATCCATCCTGCTGTAAAATGCTGCCCAAAGCCTTTGATGGTCTGAGTTCGCTCCTCCATTTCTAGTGTCGGTCTTCTTCTACTCACAACTAACATACAAACCAAACAGTGAGGACTTAAGAGGCCCACAGCCAGGGCCGCCCCTGGCTAAGTGGGGGCCCTAAGCAGGATTTTATTTTTGGGGCCCCCTTCCAATAACATAACAATAAATATTATTATTATTATTACTATTATTATTGTATTGACGTTTGGAAGCCATCTCTCTCTCTCTACTCTCTACCTGGAAACAACTGCCTGCCGGCCCATCTGACCGCTGATTGGTCAGATGGTGATGCTTCGCGCTTTCGTCTCTTTTTCTCTCTCTCTCTCTCTCTCTCTCTCTCTCTCTCCTGCCTCAGGCTGACTTGGTGGCGGTGCTCTACGCGCCTCTCGGCAAAATGCAGGCGCATCCTTTGCGCATTTGCAGAGAATGATGATACTTTATTGATCCCGAGGGAAATTCAATTCACTTGCGCAAAATGGGGCCCCCCGTGGATCGCGGGGCCCTACGCACAGCGCGTGTTCTGCGTGTAGGGAGGGGCGGGCCTGCCCGCAGCCTTATTAGTATTTGCTCCGGAGCAATTCACAAACTTGGCAGCCATTGAAAGTTCTCGCTGCCGAGTGTAAATGGTTCTGCATATTGTTCGTACTTCCTCCCTTTGATGAAATATTCATTTTGCATATATTGCAAGTTGCCCTGTTATCGTCCTTTCTCCTTCAATGGAACCAAACGTTCCAGCATTTGTTCCACCTGGACACCATGTTTCCTGCCGGCTTCACTGGGGAATGACATCACCATGCATGTTGCGTCACTGCGCAACGTGCATGGTGATGTCATTCATGCCCACTGGAATTGATCAGGGAATCGTTTACAAAATGGCTCAAATATTTTAAGGGATTGAAATACTGGCAACCGGTTTTCACCAAGGGATTGCTATTCCTACTCACGACACTGCTGTCCTGTGAATAAACTGCTAAAACCTTTTCACATGAAAGCGACGTGTAAACAGGGCCACAGTCAATTTGTCTAATGAAACTACTAAAGTGACAATAACAACAATCAAACTGGCTTCAGTTCACATCTTTCCTTTAGGCAATCTGTCATGAGTACAATTCACTGACATAGTCACTGAATCAAACACCAGTCAGTAGATTTGACCATTCTGTGCATGGGAATATAGAAAAAAAAAAATAAATAAATAAATAAATATATATATATATATATATATATCGCCCAGGCTGTGCTATCGCTCTGCCGTATGGATTTTCTGTAAATCAAACACAGTTGCGTGTTAAATCTGCACGTCAGCTGCTTTTGTTCAGTCGAAACGTCAGTTTGCAGAATAGAGGTACTGAAGTGGAGGTAGGGTTTATCTAATCAAACAGTGAGTGCAGCTGTACTCATCTTCATATGTTTCTGCAGCTCAAGTCATATTTCTTGGTGCCAAAAGGCAACCCAGCAGATTTCCCTGCTGCGCTTGGGCTGCTGCTGAAACCATGAAAACCAAGGCAGCACATCTCAGCTGTGGTCCCTTTTGTTTACACTTCATATACTAATGTGTCCAAATTAATGCGGTAATAATTTACTAGTGTTATAGCTCTACATGTAGCACATTTAATTGAAGCAGGAGCCAAAACGATAATGGGCTGGAACACAGAGCGGCTGCTCTGTGCCGCGCTGCATGCTATTAACTAGCTCCGAGCTGGCAGCTTTACCAGGAGATGCTTCGGGGACAAACATGGAGGCCGAAGCAGCCAGAGGCCTCGAGCCGTCTTCAGCGTACACTCTGACTATAAATCAAATGTCTGCATGAGATTCCAACACATATGGCTCAACCCACCAGTTCTCGTCGGCTTTCAGCACCAGCTGTGACTTTTCACATTACATAGTTTTACTCATCTTTTAATTGTCTTTTATGCTGCCTGTATTTTATCCTTATGGTTTTAACAATTTAATGTTATTAATATTTGTATCTATTTTATAATGTGAATTGTGCACTGTATGTTTTTACACCTTACTCATTCTATTGTAAAGCCCTTTAGTCAACTGTGTCGTGGTGGGCGGATCGTTCCCAATATCGATAATATCGATACCCACGTTGGTATCAAGATCAAACGATACCAGTGGAATGAGATCAATACTTCGTGTCAGGTTCCCTATGCAAGCATGCTGCATGCAAGTACCGCTCCAAGCTCAGCTGCACACACTTCACTTGGCTCCTCCTCCTCCACTCCTGTTTTCATTTTACACCTTCAGGTGAGTCAGGCGTCAGGCAGCAGCACCAGCAGACCAGAGAGAGCAGAAGAATGGCCGAGCCAGAGAGGAAGAGGGGTGCGGTGTGGCTCTATTTTCAAACTGAAAATGAAACAGCAGCAAGTTGTGTCAATTGCAAAACGTTTGTACGACACAGTGGAAACACAACCAGTTTATTCAAGCACATGAAAATTCATCCCAAGGAAAACGACGAGTTAGAGAAAAGGAAAGAGGAGAAAAATCCCCCTCCTCTGGGGTCTGGATCCAGACCTCCGACCCAGAGGCAGAAGACTTTCAGTCTGGTGGACAATATCCAGATAAATAATCATGAGGAACTAATACATAAGTCATTTTCAGAAATAGTTATTTTAATTTTCAAAGTGCAACTGGTCATTTGTCAGTTTAACCAACTCAAAAAGTATATAGTATACCTTGATATAATCCATTTAACCAATTGAAATATGTTATTTATCCATTGATACTATCATTTAAATATTGTAAATATTAATACTACTATGCCACCCCCACCCCGTATTTCTATATGTATACATATATACCTAATTATCTATGCATATATGCAACGTCTATTCTCTTGTGTGTAACGATCAAAACTGTCTAAGTATTTGTGCAATGTTGAGCTGCTGTGAATACTGAATTTTCCCATGTGGGATTAATAAGGTCCTATATTATCTCAAATGAATTAATTTACTGGAATATACACTGAATATAATATGACTTGGATTTGATTGCATATATTACCCTGAAGTGCAAACTATAAGCGGTGTTGTGTAGGATTACTATATTTAAACTACAAGCCAATTGATTAAATACTTCTTCTAATGTTTATTAGATTGTTTTCCTGAGCTGATTCTCCAGGAGCAGAGGCAAGAAGTGTGGCAGAAATGATTGTGAAAGACCTGCTGTTTTTCTACACATTCTTCATTGAATAAAAAAATGCAGACATTCCAATATATGGAAGAAAATTGATTTCTTACTGTTTCAACAAACATTTTTATTACGATAAAGTATTTACTGTTGACAAATAAACTCCAATTATGTTCTATGTTTTAACTAATCAATAAAGCAGAGGAAGTATCTTTAAAAAATGTAAAGGTCATAAAAATGTATCCAGATGTATCAGTTTGATGATGCATTAACCTTGAATATTAAAAAGTAACGGTATCGGATCGATAACAGCGATACTGGTCCTGTATTGACCTCAGACCGACACCCAGTCTTGGAATATCGAACTCCACTAGTAAACACACGGAGTCTGGAGAAACCTCAGAGAATATCCAGAACTCAAATAATCAGATTGATCAATGTCTAATCATTTCTTAATATCTTGATCGTAACTGACTGTGGAAACGTTCCCTCCACAAAAGCCACAACATAGATGCAGTCAAAATGAAAGAAAATGCTCAAATGTATTAATTTATTTATTGTTTCGGATCTATAGTTTTCTCCGGAAACCACTTCGTCTGTAATAGTTCACGATGTTACTTCCCATCCTGTTCGCAGGATGTGAAATTATAAAGGAGTTCCTGGTTGCGTGTCTGATATGAGCCAGTCTGTTAACTGACTTTGCTAAACTGTATTACAGGAAACACAAGTACAAAAACGTCTTCACTTGAAGCTGCATCGTTTTTGAAAGTCGCTGCAATCAAAACAGTGTGGCATCCCGACGGCGTCCATACTGAAGAGGATATTAAAGGAAATTCCAGCTTATACATGGAATGTTTTCCATTCTATTGACAATTTCATGATAATATAAACTTTCTTCAGCAGCTTTTATGGACAAAAACAGATTTTGTATGTACAATTAACAAGAGGAGTATGGGTGTGAGTGACATCCCCTCTGTCCATATGCAGGAGTGCTCTTGAGCAAAGCACTGGACACTCAAATGCTTCCAATGGTGAAAATGTAGAATATAACTGAAGTCCATTCACATTGACTGAAGAGGCTGTTGTCATGTAGAGAAACGGTTTTCAGCTTTTTTCACCTCTGATTTGTCAAAGCTGATGAAGACAAACACTGAACTCCCCTAGCACACGCACGCACGCACGCACGCACGCACACACACACACGCAAACAGTGTCACAGATTTTGCTTCTATTAAGACTGTTCTATTTTATACTGAAAATGTATACAAGTGATTACATATTTTCATACATGTACATTTTACTGATATCAGAGTTGAATTTGAAGTGAGAGTAGCTGACTAAAGTGGATTATTGTTGCAGTGTGGGTGTGTCCGTGTCTGCAATTTCATTACAGTATTGTATTTGTTTTTAAAGTACAGCCTGTTGCTCTTGTAAACCCTTTTCTGACTAGCATTTGCATCAACAGGAGGTTTACACATTGTGTTGAGGTTGAGCCGTGTGAGAGAGCACAGAGCGAGCCGCCGTCGTCTCACATGGAAACTGTATAAATAGGAATGCGTTGAAGCTCTCTGTACTCAGATGAATGCTCACACCGCTGTTGTTAGTGCTGAGTTGATGTGACATCTCCCTTGCATGTTATTTTAACAGCCATGCTTACATATTAACAGCAACGATTGGAACCGTGCCACCATGTTGGGAGGGAGCCATTAATAATTCAGCGCAGAGCCGTCCGTCTGCCCGGTGGGAACCATCAGATGCGAGCGCAGATGACGACGCCAGGCAGGTATTAAAGATGGTATCTACACCATAAGCGACCGGCATAATGGCTACGGCTCCGACGTGGGTGTGTGCATGGCACAAATGAGCACACATGCATATTTCTACACGGCTGCAAAGCACCGTCAACCTTTCTCCATCACACGTACGGTCCATGCGGAGGGGGATTACATGAGGAGCAGGTTGGCGGAAGCACAGATCACATTGAGGAGGTGGATTTATCTGCGGCATTAGAAACGCTGATAGGAGATAGATAGCGGCTTTTGTTGCAGGCCGGGTGAGGGCACGGAGATCAGATTCCACACATCTTCAAAAGCCCAGTGGAATGAAAACGCCAGCTTTGACACGACTCGCTGTGCTGCTTGGTTTACCATCAAGGCAGATCGGGTTTGTTCCGATTGTTTACAGAGGAACACAACGGTTTTACACCACAGCGCTGCTCGTTTAGGGCAGACACACATTAAAGTATGAATACCTGAACACTGGTACACACTGAACCAATCACCTCTGCATGAAACTAACCCAACAAGAGTATCACATCTAAAACAGCCATTTTCTTTGCCTAATCTGACCGTGTTTATGAAATCAGAAGGCGGACGAAGACCAGAGAGCAGAAATACATTGATGCATTAGATAGTTGCGAGGACAAAACGCATATAAACAAATCAAATACAGGAATTTATGATTCATCTGCAATCCTGTTTCTGTTTTGATAGAAGCAATCATTATTTCTCACACAGGCAAAACAGTGACCTCAATAATCCGAGAGTTATCCACTGCAGGTTTGGGATTTCAGAACCTCCATTATAGAAACACTGAACTCCAGCATGTGGAGTCGGATTCAGATTATAAACAACACATGCACGCAGAATAATTCACATAGTTGTATGTGGATTTCTATTTGTTTGCAGAGGCTACATGCTGGTTTAGTGGTTCCGAAACGGGAATGGAACCCATTCACAAGTGGACGAAGTGTTCCGAAGACGATCTGATGTGTTCAGATGCTGGAATATGTTTATTTGCTGTGTGGGGGTACGGTACATGAGGGTTTTTATTGAAGATGAGCCTCAGATTGAGATATAAGGTGCATATGAACACGTTCATTCTGAATGCATGGTTCAAATTCAATTCAAAATTAAAGCTGCAAGCAGCCTTGGTCGGGACCTCACACTCTGGCCACAGCGGCCGGTCCAAGCATTGCCTCTGGCCATTTAAATATTGATAACCTATACATTTTGAAACTTTCAATAAACAAAGACTTGTTTTGAAGGAGTTGTGGGCTTTATATTCGACAACCAGGTAACCCCTATACAGCATATCCATTTGAAGGTATTAACTGTGATTTCTAATTTAGAAAAAAAAAGAAAAAAAAGGACTTTTAGGAGCTAATATTTGTTTGAGAGCCAAATTGTGGTGGTAATGTTTTTTTGGAATGCAAATTGTGTATTTCCTGCTGGATTTATGGGGTGTGAGCATGTGTTTTTTATGTCTTAGTGAGGCAAAAGAGTTTTGGTTACATCTCCCTACGACATTCCCCCAGGCCATGGTGGCCGTTTTTGTGGTACTAGGTGATGTTAGAGTCCACATTTTGGCACTTTGAGGGTTAATTTTATATTTTTTATTACATTTTGTGCCCGTTTTGATTGAGTGTTAGAAATGTAGTGAGTTTTTGAGCATGTTTAGGGGTGAAATTTGGGTTTCCTTATGTGTTACTATAATATTGATAAGAAAGAAACACTACATATGAACTGGGCTCGGTCTATAACTATGGCTGTCAAAGTTAACACCTTCACACAGATCAATCTACATATCATAATTAATATTGTTGAAAATGTTTTCACAGGATCCATCAGTTTCTCACATCCCATTTCTGTGAAAGGTCCAGGTTAAAAAAAATGGAACGAGAAAACTGAAAGTGAAAAGTGAAGTATAAGCTCTCCCCTTCAATTCCACACATAAAGCGAAGACAATTCTGTTGGGAAACTTTTTAGAAATGTAACTTTTAAAATTTTAGTTCTTCACATCTGATACCTCCATCAATCTGATTCACATTGTTAATGACTTGACAACACTATTTGAATAATACAAGCAACCAACACAAGCCATCCCAATCAGACCATAGCCCAATCATGTTATATGTTACTATGCACTCATTTCAAGCCTCGCCTCGTTGCAGAAGAGACATCCCAGCTTCATCTTGCTTCAGAGAAGTTCCACATGGAGTTTGGTCTGGAAATTCTATTTCGGTTTTTGAGCAAATGCACTTATTCCTTTCACACTCCAGCCTAATCCACACAATGTTTTATAAAATCCTCCATCTCTGAATGCTGCGGGGGGAGCTGCTCTCACAATCCCTTACTCACAGAAATGACATTAAAATATAAGAATGGAAGTGTGATATTATTCATCGAGACACGTAATGCATGCGTTGCGATGCTGAAAGCTGATGTGTCAAAAAATTCAATACAATTTGGCTGGTGAAAGGGATTACTGGAGGAGGGATGTTCCTGCAGGAGTCCGTGTTCTTACACATCCCCCCATTCCAAAAGTCATTTTCACTTCCAGCACAGGATGCATAATGTATGACAGGGTTAATCAACTTGAGACAAGGAGGGGAAGGAGGGATCCGGCTCCGGCAGGCTGCCCCCTGCAGGCCATCATCTGTGCTTTCATTCCCATCCATCCAGTTTCTCTCTCTTCTTTCTCTATTTTCATCATTCCCTCTTTTATTATTTTCATTCTTTTTTTCATGAAAACGATTAACCTCCTCATCCTTTCTATCAGAACAACCCTTAACACCCCCCCAAACAAACCAAAACAAGGTAGCAGACCGTCCATCCATCAATCTATGTTTTTCTCCAGCCGCAAATGATTTGTATTGTCTCTCTCTCTCTCTCTCTCTCTCTCTCTCTCTCTGTGTGTGTGCATGCTTGCGTGCGTTTGTGTGTGTTCATAGGCTTTCAGAAAAATGTTCCCTCCAAGTGAAATAAATTGTTGTAAATATTTTAAATACTGATGACTATTTTACATTTTCTCAGAGAAAAATATAAAGTGAAATCAGCACTGAAATATCTTTCAAAAAGGTTTATATATATATATATATATATATATATATATATATATATATATATATATATATATATATATATATACATACACATACACACACACACATATATACATATATACATATATATGTATATGTATATACATACATATATATATACATACACACACACACACACACACACACACACACACACACACACACATATATATATTGTGGAGGCGGAGAAAGAGGAGACGGACGAAGGAGTCGAGTCGCTTTCTTGTATTTCCTCTCCCAGTACTGACAGTTCACCTGTCAATAACCAACCCCCTTGTGTCACCGTACTTCCTCTTATAACCCCTCCCACTACCAACACCACACTACGTCACCGACACACCCACTCCATTCTGTTTGGGAGAACCTCCCCCTCAGGTGCACACCACAATATATACTTTTTTCCCCAGCAAAGTTGCATGTTTTTAATGTATTGACATTTTCCATACTTTATGTGCCTGTTTTGCCTGGATCCTTAATATACTCCTGCTTGCCTTGACCAGGACACTTGAAAAAGAGATTTTTAATCTTAATGAGGTTTTTCTGGTAAAATAAAGGTAAAGTAAAAATTTTTAAAAAATTGAGAAAAATGAATAATGTTTTATTAAGAATTGTAATTGCCGCAATAACAGGCGGATAATGAATTCAGAGAATGAGTGAAAGCATTTTGAACTGACTGAGTGTCAGAACTCCATTAAACTAAAATGTTCTCGGAAAAACATTATATCATTATTTTATCACTGCAAGAAATCCCCTTCATCAGGATTTTATCTTGAAGGTAGATGACATACTGAAGTGGCGCTTCAATGAGACAACTACCAGCGTGCCCTTTGACCCCTGCCTTTGATCCTAATCATCACACCTGAAGCCCTTTACTGATAGAAATCATTAAAATAACCTCACTCTGACACCCCTTCGCTCTAATTCTAACCTTCTAACTCGTTCCTCTCCTCCTAAAATCACACGTCAAACCTTGAAAAGATACGTTTTGATCCGCTGGTAGATCAGATCCTCTGCTTCAGACACGACTAATGGAAAAGTGAGTGTGTGGGCACCAACAGGACAATGTTTGCTGATCTCACGCTAACTTTAGACAGTCGTCTCCCCCCCCCCCCCCCCCCCATGATTTATATCTCCAGGTCCTGACTTTCATCCCCAGCAGGAAACCCTCACGAACAGATTCATTCACCAACAACATTGGCAGCGCGCACTACACACACTCTTCTTTAAGCAAACGGTTACGGCAACAGAGATTTACAGGCTGCTGCAGCCGGAGCAGAAAAAGAAATCAGCTTTATTGTTTGTGACTACGCATCATCCTGCCACCGGGGAGGAGAAACAGAGACGTCCAGGTGAAGGCGTCTGCAAGCACACGCGCACACACACACGCAGACACACACACACACACACACACACACACACACTGAGGAGGGGAAGCCAGATGAAGAAAAATAGCCGGGCTGGGAGCTGGAATTGATCTGACGTGGAGCCCCGGGGCCACGTTATGAGCCGGTTTGCAGAAAGTGGGAGAGGTTTGATGGGGAAGAGGGGGGTGATGTTCATCACAGCAGAAGAAGAGCCATCATCCTCCTGGAAGGTGCAGTGTTACATCCCTGCCTGCCTACACTGTCAGTAAATAAAGCTGTAAACCCTCACTAATGAGCCCAGGAATGCTGGTTCTCCGTGGACAAAACTTTAATATTCTGCCATGCACAGCGGAGAAAAGGAAAAGAGTGACTGCGGAGGAAACTCACAGCGTGATATCGTCACATATCAAGAAGATTCTTCTAAAATGTGACAGATATAAAGAGTTCAGGCATCCCAACAATAAACTGAGAGAACATCTGGAAAGGAGAGCGGTGGCGTTTCACTGAGCACTGCTTGCAAACTATTTCCTTACAATTCCTCAAGCTGTGAATACAAACACTTTTCTATAACCAGCCACTGTGACAGACTTACAATCATATGAAATCCAAATGATGGCTGCCAACGACTGGTTTTTGGAGTCTCATTGGAGAAATGTGTATCTGACAATAAAAATGTCTATACTCTTAAAAATAGACAGACACTTCAATGTAGGACTTTGAGATCTGGCCTATGAAACATAACTGACCCAAGCCATAAAGAGCAATGGAACCAAGATAATATACATTGAGAGTGTCAATACCTTGCGACGGGTCACAACAGTTCTACAATCTATGTTTCCTCTAACCGATTTAGAGCCACAGATATCGCCACCATTCTCAAACAATTTGTATTTTTTGTGTGGGAGAGTTGAAAACCACAGTGTGTAGCATCTGAAGGTAGAAGACTCCTTTTAACCCCGCTGCTATATTCCTTAAACTGCCTCCCACAACTCCTCACCAGCATCTAACACTTTGACTGCTGGTTAACTTTTCTGCCAGCTGCTCTACCACCAGTGACCAGTCAACTCCAGCACCACCAGTTACTAGTCTACTCTACCACCACCAGTGACCAGTCAACTCCAGCACCACCAGTTACTAGTCTACTCTACCACCACCAGTGACCAGTCAACTCCACCACCACCAGTTACTAGTCTACACTATGACCACCAGTTACCAGTCTACTCTACCACCACCAGTTACCAGTCAACCCTACTACCACCAGTTACCACTCAACTCTACTACCACCAGTTACCAGTCAACTCTACCACCACCAGTTACCAGTCTACTCTACCACCACCAGTTACCAGTCAACTCTACCACCACCAGTTACCACTCAACTCTACTACCACCAGTCACCAGTCAACTCTACCAACACCAGTTACCACTCAACTCTACCACCACCAGTTACCAGTCAACTCAACTAACACCAGTTACCAGTCAACTCTACCACCACCAGTTACCAGTCAACTCTACCACCACCAGTTACCAGTCTACTCTACCACCACCAGTTACCAGTCTACTCTACCACCACCAGTTACCAGTCAACCCTACTAAAACCAGTGACCAGTCAACTCCACCACCACCAGTTACTAGTCTACACTATGACCACCAGTTACCAGTCTACTCTACCACCACCAGTTACCAGTCAACTCTACTACCACCAGTTACCACTCAACTCTACTACCACCAGTCACCAGTCAACTCTACCAACACCAGTTACCACTCAACTCTACCACCACCAGTTACCAGTCTACTCTACCACCACCAGTTACCAGTCTACTCTACCACCACCAGTTACCAGTCAACCCTACTAAAACCAGTGACCAGTCAACTCCACCACCACCAGTTACTAGTCTACACTATGACCACCAGTTACCAGTCTACTCTACCACCACCAGTTACCAGTCAACTCTACTACCACCAGTTACCACTCAACTCTACTACCACCAGTCACCAGTCAACTCTACCAACACCAGTTACCACTCAACTCTACCAACACCAGTTACCACTCAACTCTACCACCACCAGTTACCAGTCAACTCTACTAACACCAGTTACCAGTCAACTCTACTAAAACCAGTGACCAGTCAACTCCACCACCACCAGTTACTAGTCTACACTATGACCACCAGTTACCAGTCTACTCTACCACCACCAGTTACCAGTCTACTCTACTACCACCAGTTACCAGTCAAGTCTACCACCACCAGTTACCAATCTACTCTAATACCATCAGTTACCAGTCTACTCTACCACCACCAGTTACCAGTCTACTCTACTACCACCAGTTACCAGTCAAGTCTACCACCACCAGTTACCAATCTACTCTAATACCATCAGTTACCAGTCTACTCTACCACCACCAGTTACCAATCTACTCTAATACCATCAGTTACCAGTCACTCTACCACCACCAGTTACCAGTCTACTCTACTACCACCAGTTACCAGTCTACTCTACCACCACCAGTTACCAGTCAACTCTACTACCACTAGTTACCAGTCTACTCTACTACCACCAGTTACCAGTCTACTCTACCACCACCAGTTACCAGTCTACTCTACTACCACCAGTTACCAGTCTACTCTACTACCACCAGTGACCAGTCTACTCCACCACCACCAGTTACTAGTCTACTCTACCACCACCAGTTACCAGTCAACCCTACTAAAACCAGTGACCAGTCAACTCCACCACCACCAGTTACCAGTCAACTCTACTACCACCAGTTACCACTCAACTCTACTACCACCAGTCACCAGTCAACTCTACCAACACCAGTTACCACTCAACTCTACCACCACCAGTTACCAGTCAACTCTACTAACACCAGTTACCAGTCAACTCTACCACCACCAGTTACCAGTCTACTCTACCACCACCAGTTACCAGTCAACCCTACTAAAACCAGTGACCAGTCAACTCCACCACCACCAGTTACTAGTCTACACTATGACCACCAGTTACCAGTCTACTCTACCACCACCAGTTACCAGTCTACTCTACTACCACCAGTTACCAGTCAAGTCTACCACCACCAGTTACCAATCTACTCTAATACCATCAGTTACCAGTCTACTCTACCACCACCAGTTACCAGTCACTCTACCACCACCAGTTACCAGTCTACTCTACTACCACCAGTTACCACTCAACTCTACTACCACTAGTTACCAGTCTACTCTACCACCACCAGTTACCAGTCTACTCTACTACCACCAGTTACCAGTCTACTCTACCACCACCAGTTACCAGTCAACTCTACTACTACCAGTTACCAGTCTACTCTACTACCACCAGTCACCAGTCAACTCTACCAACACCAGTTACCACTCAACTCTACCACCACCAGTTACAAGTCAACTCTACCAACACCAGTTACCACTCAACTCTACCACCACCAGTTACCAGTCAACTCTACCACCACCAGTTACCAGTCTACTCTACCACCACCAGTTACCAGTCAACCCTACTAAAACCAGTGACCAGTCAACTCCACCACCACCAGTTACTAGTCTACACTATGACCACCAGTTACCAGTCTACTCTACCACCACCAGTTACCAGTCTACTCTACTACCACCAGTTACCAGTCTACTCTACCACCACCAGTTACCAGTCTACTCTACCACCACCAGTTACCAGTCTACTCTACTACCACCAGTTACCAGTCTACTCTACTACCACCAGTCTACTCTACTACCACCAGTTACCAGTCTACTCTACTACCACCAGTTACCAGTCTACTCTACTACCACCAGTTACCAGTCTACTCTACCACCACCAGTCCATGTGCTTGTATTTAGTTCTCCATTCTCCAGGGTTTCCTCCGTGATCCTCATCTAATTGTCTTTCTGCTTTTGTCCTCAAAATGATGACATGTCCAATAATTCTTGCAGAACTGTCAAGAAAAACATGACATACTGGCCGTCCATTATAAATCTTTGCCACTGGCTTCTCGCCTCTGGTTGTGGTATCCAGAATGAAAGGAGCAGCAGTTCTGGCCTCAGGCTGTCCCCCACCATCACATCATGACACACTGAGTAGGTGAATAAAGTACAGATACCAGAGTCACAACACCCACGTGCCAACATGACGTTTGTCATGCATCAGATACT
This sequence comes from Blennius ocellaris, assembly GCF_963422515.1. Taxonomy (NCBI): domain Eukaryota; kingdom Metazoa; phylum Chordata; class Actinopteri; order Blenniiformes; family Blenniidae; genus Blennius; species Blennius ocellaris. The sequence continues at coordinate 29,010,004 of NC_137653.1, read as the reverse complement.
AAAAGCCTGAATTAAGACTTCAAACATATCTACTGTTTTATTTCTGCCTTCACTTGCCAAGACTAGTCTTTTCTAGACTACATGCAACCTTCCCCACACTCACTCACCGATTATCAAAGCTTTACTGATCAAAGAATTCTCAAATGCACCCTTCCCTTTTCAGAGCCAGAGCAGTCAGGTGCAGCACGTGTGCCCCTGAAGCCTCAACCTCCCGTCTTCTTATCTGACTTCATCACCAACACAATCTTCTTCATTATCTTTTTCATATTCAGTCTGGATTTTAACTGCTTTGTAAGTAGACCTGTCCACGTCGGTGAGTCAGTCAGTCTTTACTTTACTCAGATCTTTACTTATGACTTGATTTACTTCTGGGAAATTATTAAAATATTATGGTCAGTCACAAGCAGGACTTTAACACAAACCATTACAATCTCTGTACGAGGGGAGTTGGGTGCTTTACAGTTTGTGGGATATATATTGTGATGCAGCTGTTACAATCTGGTGTAGCAGCTTCCTCTTGTAGGCCGTGCAGACGAGCCCTTTTGGGAAATAAGCAGAGGATTGCACTGCTGGAATGAGGAGGACACACAGTTTCCTGGATACCACTTAGCAGCTGTGAGCAGGTCAGAGAAAAACAGCAAAGACAGCACCTGTTCGGAGGCAGCACCAGAGTCAACAGAGAGACGCACAAAGCAGATCATCCACATTATTACTGTTACTGCTGCTTTTCTGCGATCCACTCTGACTGGAGAAATTCAGTACTTTAACACTTTGTCTGTCTTTGCCTCTTGTTATTCACTAAACATGAATTTGTTGGGTTGTTTCCTATTCTGTGTAAAGCAGCTTCTTGTGAATCCAAATCACACCGAAATGTAAAACACTAGATTTGAAGTTATGTCCTTAAAGTTAGTCTACTGACTTTTTTTAAACATACGTCCCATAAAATGTCAGACGTTCTCAAAGAAAGAGTCTTCAAGCTACAAGAATAGTCTAACATGTTGTGAAACTCCTGTAAGTTTGATTCCAATCTCCATATGCCAAAGTATCCTTGAGCAAGAAACTGAAGCCTGGATTGCTCCCATTGGAGTGACAGCCTTGTTTGGTCACAGCCTCCATTGCTGTGTGAATGTGTGTGAGAATGGGTGAATGTGATTAATGATTCAGTCTATTTACAAATTAAATATCTTACCTTCACTCCAAAAATCTGATGGATTGGACCCTGATGACAATACGGGGCAATAGTTTTTGCCAAAACTCCGTAAAATACATACATAAATGCATGTATACTTAAAAACCAATAAATAAATATATACACGTAGACAGTAACAAAATCTCAGCCCCAACTTTCATAAGCAAGGATAATAACAATGAAGGACCTCAAAAAGAAGGAGAAAACTCATTCCAGCTGCTTCTTTCAGATCTCATTGTTTCTGTCACGACCCAAAGTTCATACTGCAGGTGAGGGTGAGGATGAGTCTGAGCAGTAAACTGAGTGCTTTAGTTTGCAGCTCAGCTTGTCTTCACCACCGTCTCCACAGCGACTGCATTAGTGTCTGAAGCTGTGGCTGATCTCGCGATCCCTACCCTCGTCACTCCTGAGAAAAAGACCCCAAGATCCTTGAACCCCTCCACAGGGTAATGGTCCTTCCCCACGTGGCGAGGCCATGTTTTTCCATGCGAGGAGCCATCCACACATCCTTCTCTGATAAATGAGTCATGACAGAACTTCTCCACCACCTCATGCGTACACTAACACAAACAGATTTGTTTATGTGTTCTTTCATTGGCGGAAACGCAGTGCATAAATATATAATCACGCTCAAACCAAAGACACAAAAGCATGCCCACAATCCACCCGAACTGGGATGAACTCATTAATTCAAGACTTGGGCGGATCTTCAGCCCACAGTACAAACCGAGGTATTCGTCCTGCTGGTCGGTGGGCAACACATGGCTGATATGACCTGTGGCGTGCCGGTGCATGCTAACCAGCTGGTAAGCTGAGTCTCACCGCCGAGCCAGCATGATCCGAGCAGTAATGATCAGGCTGCGCGGTAAGTAAACGCACAGAACTGTAACGGTCCTGAAGCTGTCCCTGTAGCATCGGCAGGATGAAGACACGGGACAACAAGAGCTGGCTGCAGACTCATTGCATTTGTATTTTAAATGTTCCTATTTAAAGAGTTCAGACACATGCATGATTGAAAGGATTCCCAGGGATGCTGCCAGGCTGCGTTCTTCTTTATTCAGCTCATGTCTGGAGGGATGGGAACGCCAGAGTTCACAGCAAAGAGACCCGTCATGACTCTGCTTCCAGTTGGAGGGTTTTAAATCTTCACACATGCACTTCCACTGGATTGTTTTAAATCCGGGTCTGTTTACAAGCTTTCTGTAGAGGATGGAACTGTGTCCTCTGAATCTGATGTTGCCATGGAGCGAATCACCAAATCATTGTGACCAATGGGAAGATTTACTACGGCAAAATGTGACATTTCTGAATCTCATGAGTGGAAATGTGGAAAAAAACAAAACAAAATGCAAAGAGCAGTCATCCTGCTTCATCCGAGGCACCTTCAGTGAAACAAACCTTCATTAAAACACACACACACACACACACACGCACACAAACACACGCACACACACAGTATCACAGATTTTGGTTCGTGTGTGTTGTGTTGCAGTGTAGAGGTCTCCCTCCCCGTGGCGTCCAGGTCGCCGGTGGTTAACACCTTCTTGTTTAATTCCAGTGTAATTAGAGGAAAACTGGAGGTGTGACCTGTCGTGTGAGCCGGCGCTCTCCCTGGATGATGATGATGCATCTGATGACCTGTGGCGCCCGCTGACAGGAAGCGGGCTTTTTATCACGGAAGTCATTACGGCACTCCGACCTGGCGCTCTAACGACCCGGCGCTGCTGCGGCGACACGCGTCCGGGCCGAGCGAGTGACACGGGGGTTAGAGAGAACACGAGGCGCTGCCGGTGTCACCAGAGTCTGCCAGCTGCCGACTCCAGTCCTAACTGCTCCGCGGACAGCGGCAGATGGGCGGAGCCAAGTCCCCGCGCGCACGGCACTCTCCCGGCGCCAACATCTGGCGCCGTTATGGAGGGATCGTTAGGAATCAGCTGTGCCGAGCGGCGGATTGTTGGCCAGTGCTCAACGTTTTGCAGACAAACATCCAGAATGAAAGCCGCTGCAGCGTGCCATCAGTCACATCTGTAGAGATTCAATAAAAACTCTGCAGACTTTACATGCTTTTCTACTTTTTGTCATTTTTCATTTGGTTTTCAGTGCAAACAAACTAGAGAACCACAGCGAGCCGCCGCTGCATGTCTGTGGATAATAGAGGTTATGATGAACCGAGCACTAAATAAAATGTCACATTTTAAAATCTTCACTGCGATGTTGGAAATGAAATATAAAAGAAAGTATGCAATATTTTCTTGAAGCGAGAGAGAGAAAGAATGTTGACGGTAGATTATTTCATGACCTTTGAACACAGATCGGTGATGATTGTTAAACTGCCCTGGTTAATATTATATTTTATTGGCTTCACGCTATAAATATGATCTAATGTTCCTGCAGATCTTCATAATGATAACAGCTTGGTTTACACCTGTTCAGCTCATTTTACAGCAATACTAGGAACTTTGTTCAGGCGTGGCTACTAAACAGAGTATTTATTAATCCCACACATACATACTCATTAGAATACTTTGTAGCAGGTATTTCCATCCAATTTTTAACTGAAACGTCATCAGAATGTTTAAATAGCCCATACCAAATAATGATCAATCCTTCTTAAATGTTTCAAAAAGCAGAGAAAGTGTCTTTTTTACAAAATATGCCACAAACATTTCGCTGAAGAATATCTATTACACTTTATAATGTCTTGAACTATATGTGAGAAATAAAATAATGTAAATGCCATAATGATTTAAATATATTTAATTGACCTTGAAAAATACATGACCATCCTGGAACGTTTGGACTTCAGACAAGGATTGAACAAGGTCGTCACTGCTGCCGTATGTCATCAGATACAAGGCACTTCAATATTGTAAGCAGAGGTGGGACACATTCCATGAGTGATTTAAAAGGTTGAATTGTACTTGATACTTTCCAAAGACACAAAATCAAACAGTTAATATAACTATATGCAATTAAAAACAAATAATTTGTAAAAGTGTTAAACAGATCAAATTTTGTGATTGAAATGAGTTTAAATGGGAAATCCATCTCACTGTGTTTCTGTGAGGTTGGAAACGTAAATACTCCGACAATATGAAGTTATTTCCCCCACAATGTACAAGAGAAGCATGTTTTTACAAAAAAAAAAACTATTCCATTATTGTGTATTGATCGGTCGGTTATTAAAGGTCAAACGGACCCAATCACTGTCGTGTTTCATCTAAAACGTGTTTGCCGAGTTTCAGATTTGCATGAGAATGTAATTTAAAGGAACATTTGGCATATGCATAATGTCTGCCTGTAAGAGAAAAACTCTCCCAGAGTGCATTGTGCAGGACATTCTCAGCGTCAGCATTATTCCTGCAAACGATTTCTAGAGTTCAGAGCTGCACGGGGAGGTCACGGCGCCTCAACGTTTTTAACTAAGTAGATGACCTTTGAAAGATCCATGCATCTATTAAGAGGGAAATTACACCACGGTCATTATTCTTTGTTTGCTGTTATTATGAAGGGATGAAAAAAGAAAAAGTAATGGCTGCTTCAGCACACTGCTTATTAATGCCAGAGCTTTCATTCATTTAACAGCACCAGCCACCACTTCCATTTATTTCAATTAATTTCTGCTTGTTTTCCCAAAGCCTAATGAAACAACACAACAAATCATCACAGTGCAGATCCAGCTGATCCATTACTCATGAAGGCTACACGGGTCTGTTTCCTGACTCCTGGTAAGGGAAGGGTGGATGGAGGGAAGGATGGAGAGCAGCGATCTGGCCGTCACCTCGGACCAACACAAATATCTTGTTGATGGAGGGAAGCTTCAAGTAACAACATGGAGGAAACATTCAGCACGCTCAGCTTTATTGCTCAAACTACCTCCACTTCTTATGCAGGAACGATTAGATAACAGTATTACTGTTCTATTTACATATATAATACTAACTATTCTTAACACAAAAAGATAATTAAGTTTACTACTTCCTACCTCTTTTCAGACTTAGACTTTCTTTATTGTCATTGCACAGTGAGGAAACTGGCAACGAGGCATGTTAATCATATATACGAGGTGTGTGTGTGTGCGTGTGCGTGTGCGTGTGTGTTGATAAGTATGTGTAAAAAAAAAACATGGAATTATATATTTTGTTTAACTATATTTTCGCAAGTTATCATTTTATTTGTTATCATGAAATGGTGTATATATTTTTGTATATACTGTATGTGGATGTGTGTGTATATATATCGGGATATTGGTTATGTACAGTAAGTGATTGTACAAAATGTTGTGAATGTCACATGCCTGAAATGAATGAATAATAAAAAATAAAAAAAAACTTGTGCTTGAAAGGAGATAAAGAGAAGACAGCGACTTTGTAGAGTTGCTACAGTGGAGCTGTAAAGTCACATGGCTGCACAGCTGCAGGTTGCAGATGTTTCTCTGATTAACTCAATTGTCCAGCGACCTGAGTCATGGTGGTGAGTCCACACACGCTAATGACTGGGACAGAAAAGTGAACTCTAAACTTTCTGGTTATTACCTTGTGAGCATGTCTCCTGGAATCTCATGGTTTAAATTTTTAACTTTAACTACTGCTCTTTAAAATAACTTCATTTGTTACACTCTTGTGTGACTGCCTCGTTTTCACAAAAGATGCTCATTAAACATGACATTGTGGAAAAATCTCCTCTGCTGTATGTGGTCCAAACATCTGCTTTCTTTCCTGCAAATAGAGACAAACCTGCTCGTTTTAATAGGCATGCTGAATTGAACCCTTTTCTTTTTGGTAACATTCATCATGTAACATCTCGTGTCAGATCCTCGCTGCAAAAACAACTAAATATGATTTTAATGTCATCACCGGCATATCTGCAAAGGAGCAATCAGGCAGATTGAGAGCATGGAAGGTGGATTGTGTGTCTGAGCTAACTGAGTTAGGCTGCTTTCACTTTCGGTGCCAAAAACTAAATGTGTACTGGAGGCAAAGAGAGGAGTTTTGATCTTGTCGTATCACTCAGGGTGAAACAGTTTTAGGAAAACTTCCAGAATCATCAACAAGAGAACAAAACTCCTAAAGAACAAGTCTGTTTCAGGATGCTTCACACTGCTCCTGCATGTCCATCCATCTGCCCCAACGTCCTCCAACTGACTTCATAGTGTCTGTTTTCTCTTGATGTCATGTAGTCCCTGCCCACACGACAACGCCGCTTCATGTTTCATGTATTTTAGGAGCCTGAAAATATTATATATATATATATATATTTTTTTTTTTTAATGGGTTCCAGAATGGAGAAATTTGAAAATGCCCCCTTGGCTTTGACGTGTGGATGAAGAAGACGCACACGAGCTATACAAGGTTGACGTCATCACCCCACATCTCAACCCGATCACTTCGCAACCCTCTTTTGTAACGTCAATCAACAACGACAATGGCAGACTACTTGCTCCAGATCAAGCCGCAGAAGCTACTTATGCTATTACTTTCATTTCATTTAATTGTTTATGACGAGACAGTGCATATTATTGAAGAAGCCATCTCTTCACAAGGTTACTGTGTATATGCCTGATTTAGAACAACGCTAATTTCCATCCAGTGCCACTAAGATCGATTTAAAGAGAAAGACATAACCAGCATGCACACAGTGGCCCCTGCTTTTTAAGGACAGTTGTGAAAAGGTAGTTTACATCTAGTTGTTGGGCAGTTACTTTCAAGCATGTTTGAGCTCATGTTTCTCAAATATTACTTCGCAATGCAGTTGTGGGTTTTAACATATACAGCAGCAAAATGATTGGTGTGTACTAGGACCGATCCAGGTTTTTTCACTTCCGATCCAATCCTGATACTGGAATTTGAATATCTGCTGATGCCGATATTATTCCGATACCAGAGCTCCGTTTGCTTGAATACTATTATCATTATTGTTGATTTTATATGAGACTGCAATAAAGTCCTCTCTACAGTAAAGTATGAAACGTAGGACTGTATGCATGTATTCTCTCAAAAGACAACTTGACGCTAGTAAAAGGGCAGAAAAGGAAGCAGTACAAACTATTTTTGTTCAATTCAGACAATGTGGGGTCTGTGTGACGTCGTCATCTCATACTAAACGAGTTGTATCTTTTAAACCTTAGAGCCACTTTATTAATTCCTCGACAAATTCTTTATCAACGCAGCACAAACTGCGACTTTTCCAGCTCTAATGCAACACAAATGATTGGGACTATACTCATGGAGTTTCACGTGGAGAATGATGCAGCTTCCTGGAGGAATGAGCTGTGTTGATGCTGCATTCAGCACCGTTCTCCTCGGCGAGCTGGTGTTTTAAAACAGTGACGTCTGGCGGCAGAGCTTATGCTTCGCTGGACAACACCTTCACAAAACATTCATGTAAATACTTTGTGGTGTTTTGAGCGTAAAATCCGTCCAAACAGCGACATGTTGTCATGAAAAGTCGCTACTTCCCTCACATGCTCAGCTGGCTCCCCTCGCTGGCTGCAAACTGTGGAAAGGATCCATTCTACATCTTGCAGCCAGCGAGCAGAGCAGCGGCAGGGAAACACTTTTGGAGTCATTTCAGCATCAGTAAAGCAGACGAGGCTTCGTGGATCGGAAATCGCAGGTTCGATAGGAAATTTCTGATTTGTGAATTATGTTCATGTCGGAACTCGATACCAATACTGGATCGGATTGGCCCATCCCTAGTGTGTACGTACAGGGACTTGTACCAGGGTTTGCTGATATTTGTGTCTCTACTGAGCTTTAATAAGGTGAGATGTTAGATGTGCATCCTCTGTGTCTTCTGCTACATTTTTGGTGTATTTCTGTGACAGAGTTACAGCGCCACCTATGGGCTTGGCACGTGTACTACATGGTTTTGAGTCATTTTCATGGGGTCGTGTGGATGGTAAACCTTTTTAGAACAGCAAGCAGAAAAGAAGATTGTTTTGGCTTGTGTGAACAAGACCCTAAAAAAGTCACCAGGTTTCTTCTGGTGACCTTTTTTTTTTCCACGCATGAATTAAACTTTTGTTGTCACCTACATTTGTAGAGTCGGATTAAACCCTGATCGTTGCAACCATGAAGGAGATAAACATGCAATGGCCATTCAGGATCGGAAGTCAGAGTAAGAGTTAGTAATGTGTCATTTCTCCATATCAAAGAAGCTACCAATGGAGTCGATTTCACACAAAAGGGTATCAGGATAGGTCGGGGACCGGTAGGGGGACCTATCCATAGCTAATGTCTTTACAGTTTTAGTTTACAGGGGCTACATATCAAGTGAGCCCTCACACTGATAGCTGTAATTAATTGCAGATGAATGATCAGAGCAGCGCGGGAGGAGACCGTTCAGTCAACACTGGTGCAGCTATCTGTACTCACACTGGTTCGTGAGCGGGCAGAAACACTGCTGAAGAGGCTCTCATGTCGCCTGTGGAAACCAGATTTCAATTTATAATTACCTTCTGACAAAAGAAAGATCTTGTTGATGAGAGATTCGCTCTTTCTTTCCCCTGCACACACAACTGCCTCAAAGCCCTTTGTCTGGTGAAATCACAGCACCACGAGTCTTTCTTCCCTTCTCCTCTCCGGCTCCGTTATCTCTTAAAAACTTCCAAATGGTGCTCTTTAATCTGGTAAATCTCTGAGTTTATGATCAGATTATCACAGGAACACACACAGCCACGGCCCCACCGTCAAAATCCTGTGAAGTTACGTCATTCCAATGCCAGAATGCTGCCAAACCGATAAGTTGTCACCTGAACAGGTTAACAAAGCGCGCACGCATCACGTATGAAGGGGCGAAAAACACGAGGACTTTGTTCCCCGACAACAAAGTTTGAAGACGCAACTCCAGTCACGCCAGCCGAGGCGCGAAAAGTGCTCACGAATGGAGCTTCAAAGGCGAATAATTCAGATGCTGTTTTGTTTCTCAGCAGCTCCCAGATGCTCATGTTTTTCTGGGTGGATATCAAAGACTCGTCTTTATTCTACCACTTGAAAGGAAATGACAAAATCGAGAAGAAAGACAAATAACAGCGGCGAGAGAGAGAGAAAGAGAGAGAGAGAGAGAGAGAGAGAGAGAGAGAGAGAGAGAGAGAGAGAGAGAGAGAGAGAGAGAGAGAGAGAGAGAGAGAGAAGATACCAAACTTGCTTCATTACGGACTTCCAGTCTGAAAAAGTTGCACCTTTGAAAAAGTATGTAATTAATTTCTAACTGCCAGCTCAGGCAGAAATAATTTAGCATTTTAATTATTGACAGTACTTGTAGAAAACTATTGTACATTAGTGATAAAGCTGGGTGACTGTGAAATGCACACTTTGAAGAGGTGGATGCCAAAACTGCCAGCGCACTGCTCTCATAATGAAGAGGGATTAGTGTGTATTACACCGCGCTCTGTATTGTGATGAACACATGGGCCTGTGATAGGAGCCGCTTCCATCTGGGTTTCAAAAACAGCATTTGGAGTTAGGTATAAAAGGGATTGTGTTTGGGAAAGTGATGGAAAGTGAGCAGAGTGTCACTGTTGGACAAAGACCACGGATCCTCCAGAAGCCATGTGTTCCTCGCGCAGGGTAATGTCAACAGAGGCCGCCATAGATCCCGCCTTCAACGCACAGGAGCCTTTCAAACATGATCCAAAAATCAAAAAGTGTGTGGTTCAGTGTAAGCACGCCATTGCAGACTGCTTCCTGAAGCTTTTACAAAACTATATGGAAATAAACACATTTAACGTCTTTAATGTTTCTGGCAACCTGCCATCTTGTGCCAACACCTTCTATATTGTGTTTATTTGAAGTTATACTGGATTTAGTTTAATTAACACATAGCTTTCGCTTATGACCACAAGAATTATTCGTTATTTCAAAGAACCATCCACTTCATGGAGGACCAACTTATTGGAGCAAAGTAATCTGAGCAACTGGAAGATATCACCTTTCGTTTCATAGTTTGAGCTTAGGTTAGATAAACTCGACTACAATTAAACTTTCACGTGAAGACACTCGCCCATCTCACTAGGCTTGATTTATAGAACAAAATCCGATTACTTTGAGACTAACTTCCTTCCAGTCCTCGTCAAATAATATTAATAATAATAATAATAATAATAATAATAATAATAATCAGCCCTCCACTCAACAATGCTTTAATTCCACCTATTTGAGCAAATTGAACTTATAAGTTACAATTTTGTTAAAGTAGTACCTCCTTCTAAAGCTGGTTTTTCCAGTAACACATTCACACTAATAAACTTTGGAGATTGCCTAACACCAAACATACGCACATGTAATAGCAATGTAGAAATGTCATTTCTTGATTGGTCAATTGTGGTGGACTTTCAACCAATAGGAACGAAGTGTCAGGTTTCTATTTTTTGTCCCTGTCATAGATTCAGAACACATAGAATTCCCAGTTGTACCATTTATTCCTCAACAAAACATTGAACAAATGCACACCAAGGCAACGTGTTTATTACTGATCACAACTTGGTTTTACTTGGCCTACCAACATCTAAAAACTGGTAAAAAGCTTAAAATCTGCCCTTTGCTGGAACAGAGACTCAGCACGCCTGATTCTTCCTGCTGCATCGATGCAAATTAGTCACGTGACTGTGACGCAAACATGCAGTTGATGATCAAGTAGGGTTAATCAATATTGATTACCATCTTGACTGACAATGCCAGTGAATCTAAAGTGAATCCAGCTGTCTGTATTGATTGCTTCACTCACTTAGCAGCCAGCAACAAGCTTTACATGACTGATTCATTCCAGCAAAATCTGGGTAAGTTGTAGAACAGTGTGTTAAAGCTACAACCATCACACAGCTTGGCTGGTGTTATACAACATTTCTAAAGCTCATTTATCTTTGATTCATCAGACAGATGAGAACTGGACAAAGTTCCTCTGGATTAGTTAACAGATTGTTGAACATTGCTTTATCAGCTTGTTATATTGAGGTTGATTCTCTGCAGTTCAATGTTTCAGAAAAAAATGAAATCCAGTTGAAACTGGTGTAGGACTCAATGGCTTTATGCAGCTAATGAACCGGACTCATCTGCAAAGGATGTATTAATCATTAATCATAATAATTTGCTTTAGTCCAAGATCACAGCCCGTAAGAATCAGAGATAAGAAAGTCCAGAGACCAGGGCAAAAGGAGAAACCAGGCTGACAGAAGAAACCAGGCTGAGACACGATAAACCAGGCTAAAACTGGAGAAACCAGGCTGAGACAGGAGAAACCAGGCTGAGACAGAAGAAACCAGGCTGAGACACGATAAACCAGGCTAAAACTGGAGAAACCAGGCTGAGAAAGGATAAACCAGGCTGAAACTGGAGAAACCAGGCTGAGACAGGATAAACCAGGCTGACAGGAGAAACCAGGTTGAGACAGGATAAACCAGGCTGAAACTGGAGAAACCAGGCTGAGAAAGGAGAAACCAGGCTGAAACTGGAGAAACCAGGCTGAGAAAGGATAAACCAGGCTGAGACAGGAGAAAACAGGCTAAAACTGGAGAAACCAGGCTGAGACAGGATAAACCAGGCTGAAACTGGAGAAACCAGGCTGAGAAAGGATAAACCAGGCTGAGACAGGAGAAACCAGGCTAAAACTGGAGAAACCAGGCTGAGACAGGAGAAACCAGGCTAAAACTGGAGAAACCAGGCTGAGACAGGATAAACCAGGCTGAGACAGGATAAACCAGGCTGAAACTGGAGAAACCATGACAGCAGTTCAGGTGTTTGGCGTTAAACTTCAGCAGGACATTAAAACAAAGTTTGGAGCTTCTGCTGATCCGAGTTACGACCCATAAAAACCCGAGGAGTCTTTTAAATGAATATTATCAGGCCAGTCCATCCAGCAGGAGCAGAGCCAGGATGAGGGGACTCCAACACAACGGGGGCAGTTCAAGGGAGCAGTTCAGCAGGGCACTATGGGGGCAGTTCAGGGCAGCAGGGGTCAGTTTCAGTGTATTTATAGTGCAACACCATCCAACAACCTCTTTGCGCTTCACACTGACAAACAGATGGAATGTTGTGTTTTGTACTTTACGTGTTGTCCGGGCCGAGCAGGATTTCTCTTCATCTTTGAACATCACTTGTTGACCTTTACTGCAGGGGTTGTTCCCTTTCTTACACATACCATCAGTATGTGGTGAGAGGATGTTTCATGAATAAAACATCACAGTGACTTCTTGTGGGACAGCGTTGGGCAAACTTTACCGAAGGCATTGAGCATTTTTTTCCACTATAAGTGTGTGTTATGTTTCCTCTACTGGCATGTATATCCTGGTGTACGGATATCTTTGAATTGAACAGTAAGAATGGATTTAAATAATTTACTAGATCGTTTTTTTTTTTAAGGATTTCAGCATATTTTACCATCTTACGGTCTCATTGGTCACTCTAACTACTTGTTAACACAAACATGTGATTATCCAATCGTATGTCAGTAGCTTAGTGTATTTCTGCATGTAGACGTGATGAAGACGAGCTGAGGATGTTCAAATTGAGCATTTGAATGATAAAGAAAGGTGACTTAAGAGACTCTGAATGCTCATTGTAATTTTCAGTTCACAAGATCAAGCTTGGTTAACATGTGGTGAGAAGAACTTTTTTTCTAACACCTGCTTTGATTTTGTATTTCATTCCATCCGTTCTTAACTCCACTCATTGCTATTCTGAATAAACCTGAGCTGGTTTCAAATTTCCTGGATCCCCAAACACTCGAGCTCCTTTGGGAATGTGCCTGTCAAACACATCCACTTCACGAAGGTGCCACCTTACAACTGGCAGGACTTGGAAAATGCTCCAACGTCTCGGTGTATAATACATCAGGGCAGTTTCAAAGGTTGAGATAAGTTCAGCCTTCAATGCATTTGGCCTGTGGTTACATGCAATGACTTTAACACTAATTCACCGCTGGTTTTTAAATTTTTTTTATACAAGAACGCTGATGAAAAGTCAACTTTCCGTGCAGAACAAGACAATTTCCTAACTGTAAACTTCTTGGATTTGCTTCGGTGCTTCTTATGAAAAGCGGCTTTCTGTTTGGATGATCACTGGGCCCGTTTAGATTTGGCATTAACAAGTGCTTCAGGTGTGATCACATGTGGCCAGCCCAACGCAGACTGTTGAAATTTGCTCGCATCGTGTGTTTTGAGCGAACAACTTGAGATCTGATCGTGTTATTCTCTCTACGTCCGGAGCACAGTTATGAGTCGCCCAGCTGGTGCTGGATGGATCCTCAGCCCCAGCCGCTATGAGGATCCATATCCCTGCAGACAATCAGGTGTGGATGGTCACGTACTTTTCCAGAATTTCTTTGGGAAGTTGGAATGGCTATAACTCAGACCCACACGTGCTCTTAAGCCAAACCACGGCACCCACCGATGACGTTTGGCGTACGAGGCAGTTTCCTGCGACACCACTGTCCTGAGGCATTTGCACCACACGCTCTTCACACTACAAAGCCTACGTGGTCAGATGCGTCCCTGACAACCTCGAGAAGCAGTTTGAGTGAAAGCACTTCAGTGCCTGTTCACGCTTGACTTTTGTGCTCTGGGCTGTGATTGGATTACTTGAAATGCATGTTAACGGCCGGTGGAAATGAGCCAATACTTGTGTGGATTAAGAATCCAAACACTCTGGCACGAGAGTGTTGCTCCATTATAAAATAGGGAAACATTGCAAGGAGGAGCCCAGGAGAACTGAATAGCATTGCATTAGCAACTTATGGGTGGTGCTTTTAATTTACAAGTGCAATCAGGCAAGCACATGCAAACGTGACTCCAAACTTACAGCTCCTTTGTTTTTGTGCTCATTTCAAGGTCATCCATCGTGTCGTTGATTGAAGACTCAGATGATAATATTCACACCTCCATCACTGTCGTCTGACGAGCAATCAGGAAATGAATGCAGATGAGACGGTGACATGGCTCTTAATGCTTCGGTTTTTAGGCAGTTTTCAAGGTCGATCCCTGCATGTTTAAAACCCTCCAGGATCTAGAATGGGTGTATGTTGATGTTATTTAACTTTAATGGGAGGTTCCAGCAAACAAAATCCACCATCTACTCACAAACTGATAAAGAATGAGAGGTTAACTATAAGTGTATTAATTCTCTCTAAAAAGGCAGAAATGGATAAAGTCAGGGTAATGAGTGAGAGAACTTTCAAGATGAGGGAAGAGGAGGAAGCTTTTGAAACAAGCGGAAGGCTTCTTTATTTAGCCAGGAGAACATTGAAGTACTTCTGTGTCTAATGGCCATCAATAGCGTGGAGATGTTAGTCTTAAGCCACTGTTCCACCGCGCAGTGCGTGTCGGAGCAGGGCAGAGCGGGAGGCTACAGTACGGCAAAGCGCACCCAGGACCAATTCTGTCACGCGGTCCCACAACAGGAAGTACAGTCAAAATGTAGGCGGGGCTTTGAACGACTCGGAGACGTCCAGCGAAGAATCCGGAAGCAGCCAGCAGCCGTCGAGTTGTTCTCTTGTGATTAGGGTTAAACTTTCTCAAAGTGAACAGCAGCGTTCAGCTCCTGTCCTGTAGCAAAGTCAGACTGCACGAAAATCCGTCATGCTTCGCAATAGAAAGTGCGGTGGAACTGCACCTTTACAGAAAAACCAAAAGACAAAGTTGAACCTCTTTGACTGATTTATCTTCCATCCAAGATATGGATCTAAGCACTACTGCTCGGTTCATCTTGGGCTTTCTGTGGAGGGATTTTGCTGGCTTTTTGTAATCTGTAAATTGTGTTTTCTTTGATGAATATCAAAGATATTATTTTGGAAAATTGAATGTGTCCTTCACAGATAGAAAGATATTAGGACTGCAAGATAAGAGGTGATAAGTATTAGATATTGGGACAACAATATGATACTTATGTAGAAGATGTTAATATCTTTGGGCTCTGAGTCGTTCTTCTAAATAAATATGCTCTGTGCTCATCTCTAACTTATTCCCAGCTGTGACTCGAGCCAATCACAGATTGTAGATTCCACCAGAAGCCTTTTGGAAGCAGAGCACTCCCTTGACTTTGTTGGTTTTAGTCAGCTTGCATTGATTTTGCTGTATTTGTGCTTCTGACTGAACTTCACCAGGTCTAAAATAATGCAGTGTTAAAGTGAAATGCGATCTGTTTTGAACACTGGGTTTTTTGAAAATGTTTTCTGTGGGGCAGCTTCCTCTCTGGTTCCACCGTCTCCACAATGTGACATAGCTTCCTTAATACTGTCTGTGGAAACACAAGCAGTCTCTCGACACAAGTCCCTTCAAGTGCTTCAAGTGTGTGTGTGTGTGTGTGTGTGTGTGTGTGTGTGTGTGTGTGTGTGTGTGTGTGTGTGTGTGTGTGTGTGTGTGTGTAATGAAAACTTTGGTAAAAGTTTGTTGTTAAAGTGGCTGAAACTGTCACTGTTCAGAAGTTGTTAAAACAAAACAAAAGTCAACAATAAGTTCTCACTACAAAACCATGAACTATAAAATATGTCAACAACCATCTGGGGCGATACGTTTCATTTTCAAACGATTTCCCACAATGCTCAGTAAACACCGGGCACACGCTCACATGGACCTAGTGGGCGGGCCTCTGGTGCAGTATCCACCTGATTGGCCCAAGAGCATGAAAATAGAATTGATCACAGTTTAGTCAGTCTTTTGTGATTTGTCTGTTTTGAATGTTGGTGTCGTGAACACAAGCTTGCATCACCTTAAACTTAGTACTTCATTGTGCTCCAAAGCAGTTCTGATCAATATGGCTTCTATTTCAGTCTTTCTTCATTGCAGGAATAATGTCTTATGTGTAGTTCAGTGTTGGTGGCTCACGGCTCTCAATCCGCTCATGATCTTCTGTTATGTAAGCAAATGAAATCAAATCAAAGCTGGGCTAACTTTTGAACAGTTTATTGCTGTGTTTTGTCTTGATTTGCCTGAACAGTCGAAGTCTCCGGACACGTCGTGGCTGCTGCTGTAACATCCACATCATCCCGAAGCAGTGACGTTACAACAGGAAATGCGCTGATGTGGAACAGCAGCACTTTTTCAACCCTCATTTCATTTGTCTGCCTGCTTCCTCCTGGCCATGTGAAAATCTGTCAATATAAATCACACTGGACTGAAGTGCAGAGCTTCAATTTATGTATGAATGAAAAGTCAATCAGTGACGCTTCAACTGTTCACTGGCCTGTTGGGTTTATTTTCTATTTGATCATCTGCAGAATGAAAACAACTCCTTACACTGAAACCACATTAAAGATTGTTTAACCCTTTGCTTTTACAGTGTGGATCATCTCTGTTAGCTTTCAGAATCTGCAATTAGACGATCCAAATTGCACATTTCATTAAAATGTATGTAACGTGTGACTGAACAGAAATCCTAAAAAAAAAGTTTGTTTAACGAAACGGCTGTGGTTGTTCTTCACTTCATGAGCATTGTAATCTGAAAAACTCTTCAGAGTCTCCTGAAACAAGGTCACAGCAATAACCCTGAAAACTTTCCTTTCAACAGTTTGTTCCAAATAATTATCAATAAATGTTCCTGAGTGTCAGAAAGAAGAGAGTGATTTTAAAACAACTCACAGGGGATTGAAATAGCTCAAGAAATACACACCTTGATTTTACAAACAGACGTGATCAACTGCAGAATTTGAGATCCATTCTTCTTCCACCAGGTGTGTCAGTGTCGTCACAGCTCTCCTCCTCCAGTACTTGAAATGAACAATCGTGTGTGAAAGTGAACCATGTGAGAGGAGGCGAAGGAAGCAGCTGCCCATCAGGTGTGGCACGATCTGCTGGAGGATATAATGAGGTCCAGTGCCACGCGGTGCAGCGATGTTGGGAGATATTGAGGAGATGACTCTGAACTGATGGTTTCCTTCCTGCGACGATGAGACGACATGCAGCGAGCTCCGATCGAGGCTCAAGAGGCTGCAGCATCCAATACATGCCGCTGATAACCGCTCCCCAGAGACACGCACACACGCACACGTCCTCCGAAAGCCGCCGAGTAAAATACTGACATAGAAGCAAGATCTGTCTCCAGATGTGAGAATTGTTATTTCAATCAGAAATCATGAGAAAAACATAATTTTGTCACAATTTGTTTTGACTGAATTACAATTAACCCAAAACAATATTTTATGTTTTCCTGTCGGTTCGTTGATTTTATCACTACAAGGGTCAGAAAGACTGTATTTTAACATGAGAACTACTTTCATGCATGTGTGATATGTGTGAATAACAATAACGGAGAGAGAGCACTATGCAGAGATGAATGAACAGAGTGATATTGCGTTGGTCAAACCAAAACCTGATATAATTTAATCATGACGGCTGCCATGATTGTATGGGAAACACCACTTTACGTTCAAAACAGCCCCAAATGCCAAGAGCAGCACCAATGTACTCCAGAGGAAGTAAAAACAACAACAAAAAAACTAGCACTCACCCATCACTTTTGATGAATCGCTCTATGAGGCTGCTAAAACCACTGCTATTCCATGTTCTGGAGCTTGTACTGAAGAGTAAACATGTTCTGGAGCTTGTACTAAAGAGTAAACATGTTCTGGAGCTTGTACTGAAGAGTAAACATGTTCTGGAGCTTGTACTGAAGAGTAAACATGTTCTGGAGCTTGTACTGAAGAGTAAACATGTTCTGGAGCTTGTACTAAAGAGTAAACATGTTCTGGAGCTTGTACTAAAGAGTAAACATGTTCTGGAGCTTGTACTGAAGAGTAAACATGTTCTGGAGCTTGTACTGAAGAATAAACAAGTTCTGGAGCTTGTACTGAAGAGTAAACATGTTCTGGAGCTTGTACTAAAGAGTAAACGTGTTCTGGAGCTTGTACTGAAGAGTAAACATGTTCTGGAGCTTGTACTGAAGAGTAAACATGTTCTGGCGCTTGTACTAAAGAGTAAACGCGTTCTGGAGCTTGTACTGAAGAGTAAACATGTTCTGGAGCTTGTACTGAAGAGTAAACATGTTCTGGAGCTTGTACTGAAGAGTAAACATGTTCTGGAGCTTGTACTGAAGAGTAAACATGTTCTGGAGCTTGTACTGAAGATTAAACATGTTCTGGAGCTTGTACTGAAAAGTAAACATGTTCTGGAGCTTGTACTGAAGAGTAAACATGTTCTGGCGCTTGTACTAAAGAGTAAACGCGTTCTGGAGCTTGTACTGAAGAGTAAACATGTTCTGGAGCTTGTACTAAAGAGTAAACGTGTTCTGGAGCTTGTACTAAAGAGTAAACGTGTTCTGGAGCTTGTACTGAAGAGTAAACATGTTCTGGAGCTTGTACTAAAGAGTAAACATGTTCTGGAGCTTGTACTAAAGAGTAAACGTGTTCTGGAGCTTGTACTAAAGAGTAAACATGTTCTGGAGCTTGTACTAAAGAGTAAACGTGTTCTGGAGCTTGTACTGAAGAGTAAACATGTTCTGGAGCTTGTACTAAAGAGTAAACATGTTCTGGAGCTTGTACTGAACAGTAAACATGTTCTGGAGCTTGTACTAAAGAGTAAACATGTTCTGGAGCTTGTACTAAAGAGTAAACGTGTTCTGGAGCTTGTACTAAAGAGTAAACATGTTCTGGAGCTTGTACTAAAGAGTAAACGTGTTCTGGAGCTTGTACTAAAGAGTAAACATGTTCTGGAGCTTGTACTGAAGAGTAAACATGTTCTGGAGCTTGTACTAAAGAGTAAACATGCTCTGGAGCTTGTACTAAAGAGTAAACATGTTCTGGAGCTTGTACTGAAGAGTAAACATGTTCTGGAGCTTGTACTAAAGAGTAAACATGTTCTGGAGCTTGTACTAAAGAGTAAACATGTTCTGGAGCTTGTACTGAAGAGTATACATGTTCTGGAGCTTGTACTGAAGAGTAAACATGTTCTGGAGCTTGTACTGAAGAGTAAACATGTTCTGGAGCTTGTACTAAAGAGTAAACATGTTCTGGAGCTTGTACTAAAGAGTAAACATGTTCTGGAGCTTGTACTGAAGAGTAAACATGTTCTGGAGCTTGTACTGAAGAGTAAACATGTTCTGGCGCTTGTACTAAAGAGTAAACATGTTCTGGAGCTTGTCCTGAAGAGTAAACATGTTCTGGAGCTTGTCCTGAAGAGTAAACATGTTCTGGAGCTTGTACTGAAGAGTAAACATGTTCTGGAGCTTGTACTGAAGAGTAAACATGTTCTGGAGCTTGTCCTGAAGAGTAAACATGTTCTGGAGCTTGTACTGAAGAGTAAATATGTTCTGGAGCTTGTACTAAAGAGTAAACATGTTCTGGAGCTTGTACTAAAGAGTAAACATGTTCTGGAGCTTGTACTGAAGAGTAAATATGTTCTGGAGCTTGTACTGAAGAGTAAACATGTTCTGGAGCTTGTACTGAAGAGTAAACATGTTCTGGAGCTTGTCCTGAAGAGTAAACATGTTCTGGAGCTTGTACTGAAGAGTAAACATGTTCTGGAGCTTGTACTGAAGAGTAAACATGTTCTGGAGCTTGTACTGAAGAGTAAACATGTTCTGGAGCTTGTCCTGAAGAGTAAACATGTTCTGGAGCTTGTCCTGAAGAGTAAACATGTTCTGCAGCTTGTCCTGAAGAGTAAACATGTTCTGGAGCTTGTACTGAAGAGTAAACATGTTCTGCAGCTTGTCCTGAAGAGTAAACATGGCCAGCAGAACAGCTTGTTGTGCTCCCAGCTAGCTGTCACCCAGTCGTAGCGCTGGTAGTTTCCCTCTGTAAAATGCTGCACAAAGCCTTTGTTGGTCTGAGTTAGCTCCTCCATTTTTGGTGTCGGTCTTCCTCTACTCACAATTTCCATTTCATCTGCAAACAGGCGCCTTGAAAAAGGCCCTGAAACAAGTCAGCTATAGTATCATCCGATCTTGCTGTTAAATTAGCCGCCATCACTCCAGAGTAGCAGATAATAACAGCGTCATCACCACCTGCCCATGGGCCAATCAGTCAAGCTCATTTCAACGACGACACCAAGACCAGCACTTGAAACTCTGCTGTCTCTAAGGCGTTCCGTCAATAACACATCAACATGTGATTGGCTGATGATGCTGTCACTCATCATTTTTACCCAATAGAGGCATCGAGCTTGGATCAGAGGTTAGCAATGCAGTTTCATGCCAAGAGATATAACACATGGTTTAAAGCCAACCTTCCTAATCCTTCTCACACTGTGTTGGTTATTGGGATACCATCAAGACAGATCTTCATAAAACTCATTTCTCAAGAGACTGGTCTCTATTGACACTACTAATAAATACCCCTATCAAAAATACATCCTTTAATGAAATAAGCCAGTTTTACCCCACTTTGGGTTTTTTATCTTGCTCTGATCTGAAGGTCTTTTGTGCCCGTTTCATTTTGAGATCTAAAATGTTTGATTGTGGAAAAGTGTTAGCTAACAACCACAATGATCAAATGAAAAAGAAAAGAAAAGGACAGAATGGCACACCAGTTTGGAACCCATAATTCGAGGGTAAGCATAACAAATAGAAAGTACAAACTGGGTGATATAATAATATGATATAATAACAACAACAACAACAACAACAACAAATATTATTATTATTATTATGAATCTATTGAGAATGAAATTCATGAGCTTTTGCATTGGAGTAACTTTGAGGGAGTTTCGGTTAAATAATGTTGCCATCACTTATTATTTCAGAAAAAATATCCAAAACTAAAATGAATGGCTGGTTTCTTTTAGAGGTCAAAAATAGAAACGTATCTCAGATCTCTTGATCAGTGATCAAACAACCTTCAGAACTGATTCCTGATTAGCATCACTGACCGCGACTCCAACAATCAACATTCAATCAGTTTACGTTTGTTCCAGAGTCAACAAGCCACATTTCACGTCCCAATGTACGGACAAGAGGACAAACACATGTTTGTTGGAGTGAATCTACAAACACCCTGGAAACACAACACCTACGACAAGGCCAAGGTGTATAAACCAGCAGCCCCGCTCCACTGCGCCAGCTTCCATATGTGATAGCAGCCCTGCTAATGCTAATCGGATAAAGAGCGATGGAGCGAATACGACGGGCGGAGAGCGTTGTGACTCACTGCAGGCCGGGCGAGTAGAGGAGGAAGTCAGAGAGGCTGGGCCAGGAGGGCTGGAACTGCAGAGACAAATTGCGATCTCTGCGTGCACCGACACTATCAGAAGGACACAATAACCCCAGGCCCTTCTGCTCAGCCCAATCCCCCTGCTGGTGACAGTTGACGAAGATGCCGCACACGAAGCTCACTCACTGTCTCCTCGATGATACGGAGCCGCCCAGCCCGGCCATCTGCTCACCACTGCACCGGACACACACCTCAACAAGGGCTGCTGCAATGGAACTGAACACTTCTTCCTGGGTTTGTCAATAAACATAGTCATTTACAAAACGTACATTGTCTGAGTATACATAGCTGGATCTGTTTGAAGTCGTGCCACATGAAGCTTGGCGATAATTCAAGCATATCTATTAAACGAAGCAGAAGAGCATTTTCAGCCCAACAGAAACAAATACATGAAGGATTGTGGAGTGAGCTTATTAGGATCAAAATCATGTTTGTATATTTATGATTTAAATGGAAATTACATGAAAGAAAACCAATAAACTAATTTGAAATGGAAACGTTGAACTTGAAATTGCAATTTCAATTAAATGTAACATCCTTTCGCTAAAAGATGCTCATTTTGACAGAGGTACCAAAAATCTGTTCATTTAATCATTAAAACATCACATAGCTGGATATTGTCATTGAACGAATAACCCAACCTTAATTTCATCTGTTGTTAATATCTTCTGTTCCATGTTTAAGGTGCTCATTCGAATAGCTTAGCTTGTTTCTTCTAATATGCCAAAAATCACAATTCCCATTAAAAACCACTCATCTTTGGCATCATCCATCAATAATCCAGTATTTACAATTTTACTGACAATAAACAGAAGACAGGTGCATTCCTTCCACGAACTGATTCTCCAGCAGCAACTGATTTACCTTAATTAATTCTTCTGACAATCCCGAGAAGTCATTTAAGCAGATATTGGATGAGTGTTTAGTCATTCATACATGTATAATTAATACAAGTATTCATAATTAAAGACTGGCTGCCCTTTAAACTGAGGCTAGAGCACAGTTTTAACCAATTATGTGCTTGGAATATATCACTTGACATTCAGAGCCACAGAAATCTGACTCTGTGCCTCCAGAGATGATGAGTCAGGAGGAGGAGGAGGAGGAGGAGGAGGAGGAGGAGGAGGAGGAGGAAGAGGACCCATTTCTGCCTATGTTTCATCCAACATGCCATATTTCAAAAGCAATCTACAAACCACAATATATGGGAAGTTAAGACATAGTTTGATTAAACAAATCAAACCAAACAACTTGTTAGTTACTATTAGCTCACTGTTATGTCTAAAATTGAAAATGTTTTCATTGAGGGCCAGTTGTCATCAAGCTAGTAAGATTCAAGTTTACATCATCAGAATAAATACAGTACACAAACAGTATATGTTTTCACAGTGACTGGATGTGTGAAATGTTCATATCAATGAAGCTAATTAAAGATCTCCTATTATTCATCATTTCAACACTTTCACATGGTCTCCATGGTCCAAAACATTATAACATTCAAAGTTTATTGCTCCAAAACCAGCTTTTCCTTGATTTTCCTCCATTAGAATATTGGATCATAGGAGCTGCATTCAGAATCTGCTGTGTCTGTGTGAGCTGGACTGGCTCCGCCCACACATGCCTATCTTGGGAAGATGAGGAAGTACTTCCTCTCGTGGTGCCATGTGCCAGAGCAGAGCTGCCTGATTGGGAGAGGAGTCAAAGGTAGGGCCTACTTTGTTTGGAATTGGCTAAACCCCCGATGACACTATATAGGGTTTGATTTCTGATTCACTTTTTAAAAACTGAAACAAGCCAGGGGGAGAGAGGACACACTTTCTTCACTTCTGGGGTATCATTCCAGGTATTGGGACTCCTATTACTGTTGGAAAACCATTAGAAGGTGAATTTTGCATAATAGGACACCTTTAAAGATTTTAGTTGGCAGACTAATGTAGGTTTATAAAGGTAAATTACTAATAGTTGATGGGATTGGCCAACAGCCCATAGATTGAGAACCTATGGTTCAGTTGACAAACTCAATTTTATCAACTCGATGAAAGTTAAGAGGATGAAAGTGGAGATGAGTTTACCATATTACACAAATGTCACTTTCCAATAGTCTTCCAACAGTAATCTGTGTTCCCATACCAGGGAATGAGTCTGTCATCTCTGAATGACAGACTCTGAAGGCGGCTCATCTCATCGAATATTCAAATGGATGAAAATCAAGGAAAAGCTGGATCGTGTGCAATAAACGTTGAATACAATGTTTTGGGACCAACAAGAATCATGTGAAAGTGTTGAAAAGCTGAATAATATGAGATCTTTATGGTTCAGTCACATGATCTATTTCATTTGGATTAAAAGCTGTTGTACAAGGATTTTTCATGTAATTTTGAGGGAACTCAATGATGAACGTGAAAAAGTAAATCAAATTGACCTGTTTTAACTGAACTGGCAAAGGAGAAAAACAATCCTTTGAATCAGGAAATGGGCCTTCTATAAAGCAACAATGATCTGTTAAAATACTGCCAAGCTCCAAACCGTTAAAGCATCGAAGACATGAAGCAGTTCTTTGGCATCATCCTATTTATGTTTGTTTATGGCCGAAAAGACACCGACACGAAATGACTGTGGGAACTCTCGTGTCCTGACACTGGTGGGAAACAATCAAAGGGTGTCTTCATTTGGCTGCTAATAAGAACAAGATCATTGTGCTGGCAGATCAACATGGAACTTTCCACAATTCTCTCAAAGGAAGTGGAAATATTTAACAGGGACTGGCTTGTGTCATTCTTTTTTCCCCCCCAACAACTGTTTTCTGATCTCCAGGTGGTTGTTGAGTGGCTGAAAATGGATGAATTAACTTGCTGCTAGCGTTTCAACCAGAGACCCAGAAATGCACATAGAAAAATAAGTTTTCCAGCAAATAAAATTGCAGACCTTTCAAACTATCCAGATATGAATCCAGCATAAGAGTGGTGAAAAGGTCCTGGCTGAAAAAGGCTTCATTGTTAAACATTGTTCCAAGAGTCCACTCTACCTCTGCTTTACCAGTGGGATGAACGACTTTCACACTGACCTACACAGCTCTGCAGTAATATGGCAATGACCAAGCTCTCTGAAGACAATTCCTTAATGGCTGATCTTGAATTGAATCAGGTCAACTGGACTTGATCAAGTGTCTATGAAGACGTTCCGCCTCTTGTTCAGGTGCTCAATCAGTTCATCCTGTAGGTTTCACTATATAGTAGAGCTTTTTTATTTAAACTGTGTGTGTCTGGGTGTGTGTGTGTGTGTGTGTGTGTGTGTGTGCGTGCGTGCGTGCGTGTGTGTGCGTGTGTACGTGACACTAAGGGCATCACAAATGCATCCTGGGACAATGGCGTTGCATACCGAATACATAAATTCCTCCATTTGTGAAATGAATAAAGGATTATCTTATCTTCTATTAAACGTTATGCACCAGGTTCCCATTTAAGAGAATGTGATGAGTTCTGAGTCGTACAGTCTTCCCAACATTCCCAAGAAACTCTGGAAAAGAGCATGGACATCCATGCATGGAGGTCTGCAGAGACATGGTGCTTCATCACGGCCTGGGCAGAGGATACCGTCCAGCACAAGCTGGCAGCCCCCTCACTGCACACCACTGCTCATTCATACTCTATTGTCTTTAACGACCTCCAATGTGCAAATAGAAACCTTGTCAACATGAAGCCACGAAGGGGAAAAACATCTCCCAACACATATGACCAAGTGGAGCTGACTTGAACCTTTGGTTTTAAGATGCCTCCTTCCTGGACCAATGACAATCTGCATGGAAATCCACCAGCTAATTATGTTCAACTTTCTAATTCTGATGCAGCACTCAGGTCAGTTTTTCCAGTTTTGCTTGTGAAAAGTCACTGCATTTTGCACAAAACCATGAAGAAAATTCTAAATGTTATAATGTTATATGTGAAATCTTGTTGGAATACTGCATATAAATGAATTAGACTATATCATAATAGATGGCTATATCGTCAATATACATGAAATACAATGAAATGAAACGACTGCACGCAATTGCTGCTTGAAGTTGCCAGAGGGCAACACACTCAAAAGAAAGCAATGAATTAATTAATTTATGTTACTTCATCTTAATTTTTGATCATAAAAACACTTAGAGAATATAGCTCCCACCCTCAAACAATGTGTTTCCGTGGCTGAGTAGGAAGGTATATATAGTAACACGGTGCAGAGCACATCTTACCTTGGTGGGATTTAAAGAGCAAACATTGTCAAACACACGAGTGAATGACTGCTAAAAAGCCTACACATTCTATGTCTATGGTTCTGCTACCACAACCAATACCACTACAAGGCAATAAAGTTTTATACGCTGACTAAACACTGACAGCTTGCCTTTATCTAAGCCGTGTGTCTGCTTTCAAAAGGCCTGTGAGACGATGTGAAAGCCAGTAAGCGGTGAGCCAGCTGCACGGAGGCTCCAGTTGTTGCCGTTGGTCGCTGAAAGTTGAGCCCGGAGATCCACTGGGATGCAAGTTTGTTGAGAAGAAGCCAGCTCGCTGAGAGAAAAGAAGGTCATAACACACGGAAGGAAGGAGAGCTCGTCCCGCGATACTTGGCTGACGAGCTCCAGACGGGAAGAAGAAAGGAGCCGTAAACCCCAAGAACCAAAATGAGACACATTCGGAGTGTTGGAGGGATGAGAGGAAGTCGCACTACCTCACCCAGACTTTTCCTCATGGTTTAGCTTCCATGGCTTTAGTGCACTGATGCTACGTTCACTACTTGTGCTGCAGGTCTTCATGTTCCATTCCAATTTCTTTGCGTCATTGTTCCCACTCCATTTTAAACCCGACCTCCATCAGACTGCAGTGTGAACGTTATGCGACCCAAGAGCGAGCACATGCTCACAAGATGTCACGACACGGTGAGCACACTGTTTACAGACATAAATAGGGATGCCACACGGGTCAGTGCCAGGGTTGCCAGATCTGACTCATTGCTTCCAGCTCAAACACAACGTGAAATCTACACACCTCAATAAAAACCAACCCAAATCTCAGCCTGTGTAGAAAACATGTTATAACCATAAAACTGTTGTAGGTGTAATAAAGAACGTGTCCTGAGCACACAACTGCAGAAACAAGGTACGAGAATTCGGCTCACAGGTCAGCGTGTGCAGATCTATAGTTGTGTTATAGGAATTGATCAAATCTATACAAGATGATACGGGAAAGAAGGAGATTGAGAAAAAAAGAACACAGCTTTTAACATTTTAGCAAAGATGCTTCCACCGATGCTTATGTCGTCACATCAGTCTCACATCAATGATGTGGAAGGCGAATATTTGCGACTGGATCATACAGACGGCAGTTGGGTTGAAAAAAAACATATCCAACTTGGTACCAGATGTGATGGAGGTGTGAAAAAAAAATCAGAATTGCAACTTTCACACGGTCACAAAACAGATTAGATATGAGTCACTTGTGGGTAGAAAATCAGAATTGGGTCACATTGGGTCCCATGGCTTGCAGAGTGCCCTCAGAATCCACGTCTGCAGATAGATTTCAGATTTTTAAGGAAGCATAGCAAACTCTATACTGTGTATTCATGGTCGCATGTCAACGAGCCACCTCTTTCATTCAGGATGGATTTTCCAAGAAGTACTGAAAGTGACAACATGCCAGTCATTATTTATAAGTAAATAAGTATAATTAAGGTGCATGTTAGTGGTGATTGATGCTGAAGCAGTAAACAAAGAATGAATATATTTTAAAACTTTATAAGTAAAGTGATAAAGGTTAAGAACAGTACGTTAATTGTCGTTCAA
This sequence comes from Blennius ocellaris, assembly GCF_963422515.1. NCBI lineage: Eukaryota > Metazoa > Chordata > Actinopteri > Blenniiformes > Blenniidae > Blennius > Blennius ocellaris. The sequence continues at coordinate 28,982,864 of NC_137653.1, read as the reverse complement.
AGTGATGAGGCAAAGATTGGATGGAAATCCTGGATCCAACCATCTCCCTCCATGCAGATTTGACCAATGTCACCACAACCAAAGCGCATTTCAGAATGGAAACCTTTGTTAGTTAATCAAATGGTGATGTCTACATATGACTTGAAAAACCTGCTCACAGGCAGATATTCCAGTGGAGGTGGGAGGATTTCCAGTGAGGAAAGCAGAGTCATGCAGGCCTGAGAGAGTTTCTGTGAGCTGAGAACTATTCATCTCTGTTGGTACTGTGCACCTTGAAACTAACGAACAACAAGAAACTGCTGTCGCACTGACCTGAATCTCACTCGGTGGTACAATCTATTTCTGTTGCCTCAAAATGGAAACAACTGCCTCCCTGCCTGCAGCCACAAACCCTCACAACCCAAATGAAAGACAACATTTACAGTGAGAAGAAGATTTTCAATTAGAAGAACTTGATATCTTAAAGAGTAAAGACGAGTGTGTGGTTAAATAGCACCACATAGGCCGCAAATGTGCAGTTTGATCAATTGAACTCGCCTAAAAATACTTTTCCTGTATCATCAGTAAACAAACAATCTTTTCTAAATCAATTCGCCTGGACCATGGACCTGGATCAAACTCAGTCCCATTTTGGGGCCAAAGTATAAAGACATGTCTTCAAAAATCTTGTTGCTTATGTATAAAAAAAAACCAAAACAGATTGGACTTTGTTCTTTTATTTAATGTCCTAATCTGCAGAAGATCTGAAATGGTGTCTGCAGCAGTTTTGCTCAGGCTACAGTTGGCCAAAGCTTGATGCTACGAGAGACGCATGATTTCTGCAGACCTCAGCATGTTTCATCCTCGCAGTGTGCTAATAAGAGCAGGAAAAGTTTATTTTCTATGAACTGACTGGACATTATGGTCCAGCTCGCCAAACTGCCAACCAGCAAATAAAGAGCGAGAGAGAGAGAGAGAGAGAGAGAGAGAGAGAGAGAGAGAGAGAGAGAGAGAGAGAGAGAGAGAGAGAACCATCAACAGAATGCCAGACTAAAGAGTACTTCACGTTAACGTGATGTTTTAAGCTGGAAGTGCTTCACTGAAAGAAAACTCCTTCCTGCAGAGTGTACGTGATACTTAATGTTGGTGGACTGTTCCATCTTGGATTTGTTGAACTCCCATTTTCCATGGAGAGGACTAACTGCTTGAAGTCTTCCATGTCGAGTTCTGTCTACTGGATCAACAGCCCATTTGTGCAACTTGAAGTCTACTTTGACAAATTGAAAAAAATGCATCAACAGAGAAAATTCAGGGATTTTGAGTCATTCTGCAACTGCAAATGGGTTCAATTTTGTTAACGTTTAATCAGATAAATCATGATGATGGATTAATCCACATTAAGGCATTAGTTTTGACAGCCCTACAAAAAAACTTTTTTCTTTTTTAATGGAGGTTATTTTATCTCAATGCTTGAAAATGTCTCGGTTCTATGACTGAGAGCAGAAATAACTTAAACATTGACTGTTTAATAGTACGTACATGTGGAGGTGCTGAAAGTCTAAATTCAGCCGTCAGTCAGCAGACTTCAGCACAGAGCATTGACAGTAATGTGTTGTGTGCCAAGTAAACCCATGGAATTTCTTTAAATCCTATCAAAATGATCCTCCACAAACTGCTGTCAAATCATTATGCTGTGCGCTGGTGTTCAATCTCCAACCTCCATTGTGTCCAACTTCAACAGGATTGTGAGTTCCTGTAAAAACACAGCAGAAGTCGATGGTTGAGCACATTAAGAAGGCCTAACTGTGGAAGAACAGCTCCTTCAGACCTGTTTATAGCCAAGTCCAGCTCATTAAAAAGCCTAATTATCTGCTGTATTGTGTTTTGGGGCTCACAGACATTGGCGGATTTGTGAGTCTATGTTGAGCGCTCCCAGTCAGCGGGTTCATTATGACGACTAGAATAACCAACATCTAATTTGGGACTCCATTACAATAGCTGGTAGTGTTGGGACCCATCAGGAAGCATATTTATTCAAGGTGGCGGCGGCGGCGGCGGCAGACTAATACAATGTGCAGTATGGGCCTCATGAATACAGTCATTTCACTCATTCTCCTTTTTTCAGTTTTAATCACATCATTATAATTGTCGGTTTAATGAAAACTTGCATCCACTGGGATGCACTGCGTTCCCAACACCTAAAGCCAGGCAAGTCAAAATTCCCCATCTGACTTTACACGGTACCGTTACACTTCGCTGTAGATATATGCCAGCAATTTCAGAAAAGTCTGCCATTTCTCAACTCCAACAGTAAACACATGTTTCAGATAAATAACTCTGACCGCTTGTGTTTTTTGTTCAGAATAACAGCGGCGCTCATTCAGCCGCTCAGCAGAGAGAAAGAAGATTAATGGCAGCAGAGGGAAGAGCTCTCAGACACAACATAGAATCACAACACTTTTAATGAAAATGCACAGCTGTAATGACAATTGTGACACCTACTTCACAAATGAAGCAGCCTGGTAATCCTGTGCAACGCTCCTGTTGATTTCTCATCAGCCAGAGGACACTAATCAAATATTATCAGGACTTCCTGGAAAAGCCTTTCAGGAACCACAGTGACATTTTTCCAGGTCAAATCAAGGCAAAGTAGGCGAGAAAACTTTCCACAGGTAAGCCCAGCAAATCATTATCATGATTCAGTTCTATTAAGACAACAATTAAAATGCATGACAATCTAACAGCAAAACGTTAACATGAAATGAACCTGCAGTACGTTGCCCAGTGATTCCCAGATGGAGTCCATGATGCTCCAGTTCATGTCGGGGCTGTTCTGTCCACAGTTTGTATGTTGCACATGTGCATGCATGCAGGTGACTGCTGACCTGTACAGGTGAAATCAGCTCCACCACCAGTGCCAAGTAACAAAGGACAATTACTTCATTACCTTACTAACCAGAGGTTTTAGGTATCTATACTTTATTGGAGTATTCATTTTTCAGCCAACTATTTTCACATAATTATCTGTACCTCCTATTCAGTACATTTACAAAAAACAAAAAAAACAAACTACTTTGGTATTTTTATTCTTATTTTCATTGTTCAAAAACAAACAAAACCATCCAAATAAACTACACTACAGAGTCAATTTGATTGTGATTGGATGAAAATATCAACATATACCATTCCAACACCTGATGGGTTTGGACACAATCCATCGCCACTGCACATGAAGGAAAACTACAAATGACATCACACGCAACAAGAGGTAATTAACACACTACATGTCGTACAAAGATGCTTGTGACAGTGACTCCAGTGAACTCGAGAAAAATATCCAAAACAAGCTCCAGTGAGGAGGTTGGTAACCAGGACGACCAGTCAACTCTCCCAGGCTAGCCTGGAAGAGTTGTTTTTAATGGTTGGATCTGGAATCGATGCCTTTCAAATGCACTGCAAGGTCTGAGTATTCCAAGTACATCAGCTAATGAAATTCAAAATATAATATAATATTCTAGTCATCATGGGATTGTTGGAAGGTGTGGTGGAGCACTAAATTATGTGCAGCCTATGCTTGTATTTAAGTAATACATGTGGATACTTCTGACACTTCTGTTCATGACCCTTGGTTGTATGCAAGATAGATGGAAGTCTGTTTGTGTTTGACTTCTCTGCTCAGACATACTGACTTGAAACTCCTTGGTTTTCGTATACGATGACTGTTCTCTCATTTTGTCATAGATAGCATCAGTATTTTCATTTCAACACTAAATGTTTTTCTCAACTCTTTGCATCCACGACTGCACACTCCAAGCAGAACTAAGTGTGGGAACTTTAAATTACCTCTGAAGCTGTTTTGCCAGTTAGGAAAAGACCAAGGAGGTGTCAGAGACAGAGTGACTGCAGTGACTGGAAATCTGTGCTTCAAACAAGTGTGCATGGAGGGCAAAAGGCCAAAGCCAATGCTGCTGTTGATGTTAGCTCTGCGGAATATTAAACAACTACAGTTTCTGCTTTCTCAAACACCTAGTTAAGAAAACAAGTGTGAACACTGAAATCTCTGAACTGGAAGAGTTAACAGTGTTTTGATTAAGATTTAATTGACGTGTCATATTAATAATACATTTTTCAGTTCTCAATGTGGAATCTCGTTAGAAGCAAAAGTAATTTAAAGGAGAAAAAACATGTATAATTAACTTTGCTGTAATTGTACAACTAAACTTATTCCTGAGTACATACAATCATACAAAGCTAAAAGTAATTAAACTACAGTACAGCTTATTCTGCTTCATTGAATCTGTCAACTCAACTAAAAGATACTTTCCTGATCAGAGGCCACTTATTAGAACATTCATATTTTTCCATTGTTTCTATATTAGCTTTCAATGTAAGAGTATTGTGGTATTACTGTGGTTTCCTGAAAGTGATAAAACTTCTGCTGTCTCCATTTGAACTCCCTTCTCTCTTTAGGAAACATGCCTTACCAATTATATTTGAAGTCTTTATTGGCAAAGCTCCTCCGGATCTGGATTTTCTCAAGGATCATTTCTCAGAGTTCAAGTCTTGGGAAGGGCAAAAGGAAGCAGAGCCTTCAGTCATCAGGCTCTCCTCCTGTAGAACCAGCTCCACATTTCAGATCAGGAAATAAACATAGACTGTTTGAAATAGTTAGGGTTCGGTTTGAACCGGACATCTCACCAATCCAACACAGGAAAGACACAGAAACACACTCATGTTCACACCTACAGACAATCTTGGGCCATCAATTGACCACCAACTGTTGTCAGCAGGCAGAGTACCTGGAGGAATCCCAACCCTGACATGAGCTTCTGATGGTTTTGTTATGAGATGAAAACGCGCACCACAAAATACGTTTCCATAATAACCAAAACATGTCGATTCAGAACTGTCTTGTCCTTCAGAGAAGTGATCACAAGCAAGAGAAAGAACCCAGACGCTGGGGACAGATTAGACACTGAATATTATATATTATTTCACAACGCCACAAATAACAGTAGCTGAAGCTGCACTGCCATAAAAAAGGACATTTTCCCAAAAGATAAAGGAATGAAAAGTGAAGTGTATTGATCAGGCCCTGGCAGTGGTTTCCCAATATACCAAAGCCCATGAAGTGTTAAGGATTGTAGAGCCAGTTTAATATTCTCCTTTAGCTGTCACAGTTGTTCTCGGGAATCATGAGCTCCAGCTGTTGCCTTCAGTTCCAGTGTTTCAATCCGTGTCGAAAGTGCAGATATAAAACTACAAGTTCGTTTTTAAATGATGTTGATAGCCCAAATAAAAGCGGAGATATGAGGAAAACTGTGTCCGTGTTTTTCCGCGACATTTTAGTGCGTCAGGTGCAGAAGACCGGTCAGGAGTGAAAGCGAAAGTAACTGAGCAGCAAAAAAAAACAACACTTGTAATGTGCCAGTATACCTTTCACTCATTGGTTGAGAAGAAGAGCCCATGTCCAATCAAAAGTTTCCATAGTGGGAGGTGTCATTTTGTTTAGTTCACCCGTGAAAAAGTAAACAGAGACGGAGACAGCGAGAGTGAGGTGAGATTTATATCAGAGAAAAGGCGACTATTATCATGATTTGACCATGTAGTGAGTGTGTAGTGAGTGTGTAGTGAGTGTGTAGTGAGTGTGTAGTGAGTGTGTAGTGAGTGTGTAGTTAGTGTGTAGTGAGTGTGTAGTGAGTGTGTAGTGAGTGTGTAGTGAGTGTGTAGTGAGTGTGTAGTGAGTGTGTAGTTAGTGTGTAGTGAGTGTGTAGTGAGTGTGTAGTGAGTGTGTAGTGAGTGTGTAGTTAGTGTGTAGTGAGTGTGTAGTGAGTGTGTAGTGAGTGTGTAGTGAGTGTGTAGTGAGTGTGTAGTGAGTGTGTAGTGAGTGTGTAGTGAGTCAGATTAGTGTTTTTTAGTTTCAAGTGAACTCTTTTTTTTTTTCTATCAAAACAATGACGCCTTATGAACGTCAATCAGGCGCTCCGACTTTTTTTTTTTTTTTGAAGGAGCAGAGCATCGAGTCTGACACTGAGTTTGAGAGTGATTCTGATGACAATATTGAAGACCTCAGCTTATTTTTGTTAGAGAGGAGACAGGTGTCCCCCAGACCAGGAGACGTGTCCCCCACCCCTGTCCCCATCATTCCAGCTCCACCTCAACAGCCAAAGGCTAAAATGTAAACATTGCCTGCAGGAACACAAGAAAAGGAAAAACACTTCATGGAAATGCCATGTGTGACGTGTCCCTCTGTGTTGTGTTGGACACAATCTGTTTTTTTGAGTGGACAAATCATTTGTCTTCTCCTGACATTATATGTGTGACCTTTTGCAAATAGTTTTACAAAAACGCCTGAGGCAGTGCTTCTATTTCACTGTAAATATCTGTATATAATTGTTTTTTCAGTCCTGTTTTGATACATTTTAGTTAATTATAGTTTAGATTTACTTTACAAGTAAACAAAATGATTCGTTAACCATGTCTGTGAATTTTATAGTCAATAAATCTATGTTTTTACCACCCGAATTTGTAATTTTATGGTGTTTTTAGATCCACTGTTTTAATACAGTATGCCAAAGTGATGAAAATACTTCAGAAATGCATTTATGAGGTTGTCCTGAACAAAATGACACCAAAAAAGGCAAGGTTTAAGAATTTTATATCTGAGATATAAAGGAAAAATCAATTGTAGTGAAAAACGGCACAAAATGCTTCAGGCTCCAGAGGGTTAAGATCACTCACCCTCGCAACCTAGATGATTGAAGTCAAGGGCTAATGTGTCCTGATTGGTGTCCAATGTTACTCTGAACATTGTCTGCAGTTCATCCAGAAAAGAATTAGCATCCATTATCGAATGGCAGTTTTCTCACTTGTCCCGGGCAACAAGTGAAGCAATCCAATCAGGCTAACTGGACTCAGCCAGGTGTCTTAGAGTCACTGGTTTGGATGAAGCATTTCCAGTTGACCTTTTTCAATTGCCTTGAGATCATTTACCAGTTTGGGTAAAAACAGACTGAAGTGCAGCAGGAGCTTGGTGTTTAGAAATCAGAAAGTCATAATGAAGATCCAGGGATTTCTGGATAAGTTCCTCACTAGTTAACCTGCACGTCTATTCCCACAAGCACTCCAGAATCAATAAGCTTCCCCCTGTGTTTGGTTTCACTGCGATGCTCCAAAAGGTTTGGGAAGACGGGATGTCGTGGACTGCCACGTTCTACCACTCCTGAACATGCCATGCGTCTGTTCCCATTAACAATATCCTGTCTCCAACATACACCCAGATTTTGACCCTAATATGCTGTGTATGACCCAAAATAGTCCCAATTTCATGTGACACACTCTGGGATATAAAACAACACACAACCTGGAGCGCAAAGCCTGAGCAGAGGGAATTATTCCTCCTGTAAATGTCACCTTTTCCATATGAGCGAGCCTGGAAATGTTTACCGTCTCTGCTGCACAAAGCAGACAAAGCAGGACGGAGGCCGGCGGCTTGGGGGAGGGGCGGCCGGGTGGGCTGGTCCCTTTAACCGCCACGGGGAGGAAATATTCCAGCAGCGTCACAATAGAAGCGGCTGCTTTGTGACTGCTGGCGTGGAATATCCCCCAACACAATTTCTCAATTATGCTGAAAATGTGAAAAATAAGAAATGAATAATGTAGTGGTGTAAACAGGCAGCGCTGGCCAAGCACATAATGGATGGAGAGATGAGCACAGTCCTCCTCAGCGACGAGCCAAGTTATGGAATCATGAAGCGAATCGTGGGCCAGGAGAAACCAACTGTAAAAGTACACACTCCCAGAGCTGCCCATGTACTTCATTCACTCCATTATTAATGTGTGGAAATCTAAATTTAAGGCTTTTGTTTTACTAAATGACCCTGAGATGTTTATTGCAGTTTACTCACAGGAAAGAAAGGTTGAAGCAACAGCCGCACATCACTGCTGCTGAAATTAATGTGTCGAAAAGAGGTTGGTTGATAAAAAGATTTAGCTTAGAAGAACTTTAATGAAGCTGCAAACAGAGCCGATTGTCAGACCGGACAGGACAAAACATCCTGGGTAGGCCTCTACTCTCCCCAGTTTCCACAGCGGGTTGCTGCAAAATGAGACTATCATTTTATTGATCATTATCATTATATTGATATGGCCAAGATCACTGTGGACCAAGCAGATATGGACACATTTCTTGTCGTAGACAAAAAAAAAATCTGTCCCGATTCGCTGTGTGTGCATTACGCCTTACTGTTTCCTCATCCTGTTCAAACTCCATCCATCTGCCTTCTCTGAAGATGGACAACCTTCATCTGCGTGAATATGATATGATAGCCATGAGCTTCAAAAAAGTGCAATACTGAATTCTTCCATGGAGTTTCTTTCTATGACACTCACAACACCCAACGCCTGTTCATATTGTCTGGGAGTGGTGTGTATGTGCACACTTATACATGAGACGCTCAAATGATGACAACACCACTGACAAGTCAAGTTTCTATTCTCCCAGTGACTTGAACAATCACAAAATATTCATCGCGTTTTAGAATTTCAGTCGAGATAATTGTCACCTCTGGTACAACAAACTGGAAAAACATTCTGATATTTTGAATTTTCCTAATTCAACAATCACAATAAAAAATAAAATAAGTAATAATAAAAAGTTTTAAATTTTCGGTTAAGAGAAAAATCTGAAATGTTCAAAAGTTGCACTATTTAAATCACATCATGGGTGAAATGATTTTTTCATTTAGATACAGGTGGCTTTTCATCCTTTAGTGTTTTTGTCGTTCACTTCAAAAACATACAGAAAGGTGAAAAGAAAGTTGGTGAAAAGTACAAATGAAATAAAGCTTGATGAGACTTGTCCAGCCTGCTTTGGTAATCTGTGATGAGCCCTGGAACAACGGGATGATAAACTGGAAGATCGGCTGAATGTTTGGCATATTCAATTTGCTGCATGTTCATTTCCTGCATTCACTAAAGTCCCCAGCCATTTTGCATGTTCAGGCTACGTTTTGCTACATAGTTACAGGTGTAACATTGCTTAACCTAACTGCCTTCCATTTTCTTCACTCACCATTTTACATTTATTAAATTACTACAGTCACCATGTTGCCTTCACTAAGTCTGAGCATTTCTTATTTGCGAACGTTGCACCTCACATTTGCGCGTTACTGCTAATGCTTATTAGACTACAGTCATTGTACTTGTTACATTACTTTTACTACAATTATATTTGCAACATTTAGGCACATTCTGTTGGCTACACTGGAATGTGATAAATGTAGTGACAATTACCACTTTACAATAATTATATACACAGCAGGCTGGGATTGGCTCCAGTGGCCCACAACCCTGAACTGGATAAGCGGGAGAGAAGATAGATGGATGGATGGAGTAATTATATACTGCACTTTACATTCACTGCATTCTTTATGCACATTTTGGGTGTTTCATTTCAGAGCCTTTTTATTATTATTATTATTATATTTGACAAAATTGTGAATGTTATACTATAATCACTATAATCTCTATTTTTTTCAATGTTTCAATAAGTTAAAAAATATCCAGTGGAATTAGAGTTAAACTTGCATGCAGTGCAGCCAGTTTTTTTTTTAGAAGCAGCCAGAGGATCTGATCTTGGTATTTGTTTACTTCTACACTCCCACACAGCACATGAGTAACAATAGCATGGAAAACAAAAAGTCCTTAATTTCCTGCACAATTTTGTCATTGTCAGGGTTTTCTTCCCCTCTCTCAGGTATGAATGTGTAAATTATCTTGTGTGTGGACCGAGATCTACAGAGCTCATATACAGCTCAGAGGAAATTGAAGGTGGGAGTGCTGACACACGACTTTGTGACACCAGGCAGGCGGGCAGGCATGCATCTCTGCAGATATCATAAGCAGACTGGCGACAGGATGTTGTGCCTCTGGGACAGATAATCACACCGCTCCATGTCGCTATCCGCATACTTTATTTTAGGCTTCTGTCCATTTTTTTTTTCTCTCACTACGTTTCCCACAGGAAGTTTCCAGATCCTCACAGGGAACACAAAGCTCCCACTGATGCCAACATCTCATTCTTCTGTTTGGAATTTTGAGATTGTCAAAGGTGTGTCCACACTCAGACAGGCTTGATTCAAGTGAACTGCAGGTCGACTACTCGGTTGGTGGTGTTTGTTGGATGTAAGCTGGACAGGATGGGAGGTGGTATTAAAGGTCTCATGTGTTCAGAGCATTGTTCATCTTCCAGTGAAAAACAGCTTCCATCCGCTTAACGCAGGAATCGTCTTGCTGCAAGACAACAGCACTAACCTTTGTGGACATTTCCGTCAAATTGCATATTTTGCTTCTGGTTATATATCACTTGCTTTATTTGAAACCAGTGTGTTGGGTCAATTGACCAGAGTCTTCATTTAGAGAGTACATAGTGTTGCACTGGTACTATTAGGAGCCCAGTTCACAATTACCATAATTAGACATGCAGAATTGAACCGCGTAAGCATAAGCTTTGTGTGTTTATGCCCTTAAAGTGCGAGGTAAACACAACCTGTGTGGGCAGCTGCACGATGATTGAATTAGAGGAGCCAGATTAGAATAGAGATGGAAGAGTGAGCGATACCACTGGAACGCCTCCTGCAGCTGCAGTTTTGCTGCTTATTTGAACGCACAGTCTGTTACCAAAGCATTATCAACACACGTTAAGCTAAAAGCAACACCGAGGAAGTCAGGGGTCAATTTGACAGTGTGTGGAATGTGCCTGGAATTCAAATGGGTCTTTTATGCCTCTGAGCCTGGTGATATCCATGATGTTTGGATCCCATGCTGCAACATTGACTGGACGTGTGCGTCACGCACGGTTTAGCACACAACCAGCACAGGACGGCTCATTCAAGACCTTAACGCATCGGCTGCCTGATGCGGGGTGTCCAATCTTTGGAGGATCACCAGAGATCACACTGACGGTGGTGGGTGGTGTGGTGGTTTTGTGGTGATAGTGGGGCGATGTTGTGCTAGTGGTGGGGGGTGACAGTGGGTGTTAGTGGGGTGGTGTTGTGCTGCTGGTGGGTGACAGTGGGTGGTAGTGGGTGGTGTTGTGGTGGATGGTGTTTATGGTGGTGACTAGTAGTAGGTGGTGTTGCGGTGGTGGATAGTAGTGGGTGTGTTGTGGTTTGGGGGGGGGTGGTGGGTGGCAGTGGAGTGGTGTTGTGCTGCTGGTGGGTGACAGTGGGTGGTAGTGGGGTGGTGTTGTGGTGCTGGTGGGTGACAGTGGGTGGTAGTGGGGTGGTGTTGTGGTGCTGGTGGGTGACAGTGGGTGGCAGTGGAGTGGTGTTGTGGTGCTGGTGGGTGACAGTGGGTGGTAGTGGGGTGGTGTTGTGGTGCTGGTGGGTGACAGTGGGTGGTAGTGGGGTGGTGTTGTGGTGCTGGTGGGTGACAGTGGGTGGTAGTGGGGTGGTGTTGTGGTGCTGGTGGGTGACAGTGGGTGGTAGTGGGGTGGTGTTGTGGTGCTGGTGGGTGACAGTGGGTGGTCGTGGGGTGGTGTTGTGGTGCTGGTGAGTGACAGTGGGTGGTAGTGGGGTGGTGTTGTGGTGCTGGTGGGTGACAGTGGGTGTTAGTGTGGTGGTGTTGTGGTGCTGGTGGGTGACAGTGGGTGTTAGTGGGGTGGTGTTGTGGTGCTGGTGGGTGACAGTGGGTGGTAGTGGGGTGGTGCTGTGGTGCTGGTGGGTGACAGTGGGTGGTAGTGGGGTGGTGTTGTGGTGCTGGTGGGTGACAGTGGGTGGTAGTGGGGTGGTGTTGTGGTGCTGGTGGGTGACAGTGGGTGTTAGTGGGGTGGTGTTGTGGTGCTGGTGGGTGACAGTGGGTGGTAGTGGGGTGGTGTTGTGGTGCTGGTGGGTGACAGTGGGTGGTAGTGGGGTGGTGTTGTGGTGCTGGTGGGTGACAGTGGGTGGTAGTGGGGTGGTGTTGTGGTGCTGGTGGGTGACAGTGGGTGGTCGTGGGGTGGTGTTGTGGTGCTGGTGGGTGACAGTGGGTGGTAGTGGGGTGGTGTTGTGGTGCTGGTGGGTGACAGTGGGTGGTAGTGGAGTGGTGTTGTGGTGCTGGTGGGTGACAGTGGGTGGTAGTGGGGTGGTGTTGTGGTGCTGGTGGGTGACAGTGGGTGTTAGTGTGGTGGTGTTGTGGTGCTGGTGGGTGACAGTGGGTGGTAGTGGGGTGGTGTTGTGGTGCTGGTGGGTGACAGTGGGTGGTAGTGGAGTGGTGTTGTGGTTCTGGTGGGTGACAGTGGGTGGTAGTGGGGTGGTGTTGTGGTGCTGGTGGGTGACAGTGGGTGGTAGTGTGGTGGTGTTGTGGTGCTGGTGGGTGACAGTGGGTGGTAGTGGGGTGGTGTTGTGGTCCTGGTGGGTGACAGTGGGTGGCAGTGGGGTGGTGTTGTGGTGCTGGTGGGTGACAGTGGGTGGCAGTGGGGTGGTGTTGTGGTGCTGGTGGGTGACAGTGGGTGGCAGTGGGGTGGTGTTGTGGTGCTGGTGGGTGACAGTGGGTGGTAGTGGGGTGGTGTTGTGGTGCTGGTGGGTGACAGTGGGTGGCAGTGGGGTGGTGTTGTGGTGCTGGTGGGTGACAGTGGGTGGTAGTGGGGTGGTGTTGTGGTTCTGGTGGGTGACAGTGGGTGTTAGTGGGGTGGTGTTGTGGTGCTGGTGGGTGACAGTGGGTGGCAGTGGGGTGGTGTTGTGGTGCTGGTGGGTGACAGTGGGTGTTAGTGGGGTGGTGTTGTGGTGCTGGTGGGTGACAGTGGGTGGCAGTGGGGTGGTGTTGTGGTGCTGGTGGGTGACAGTGGGTGTTAGTGGGGTGGTGTTGTGGTGCTGGTGGGTGACAGTGGGTGGCAGTGGGGTGGTGTTGTGGTGCTGGTGGGTGACAGTGGGTGTTAGTGGGGTGGTGTTGTGGTGCTGGTGGGTGACAGTGGGTGGCAGTGGGGTGGTGTTGTGGTGCTGGTGGGTGACAGTGGGTGTTAGTGGGGTGGTGTTGTGGTGCTGGTGGGTGACAGTGGGTGTTAGTGGGGTGGTGTTGTGGTTCTGGTGGGTGACAGTGGGTGTTAGTGGGGTGGTGTTGTGGTTCTGGTGGGTGACAGTGGGTGTTAGTGGGGTGGTGTTGTGGTGCTGGTGGGTGACAGTGGGTCTTAGTGGGGTGGTGTTGTGGTGCTGGTGGGTGACAGTGGGTGTTAGTGGGGTGGTGTTGTGGTGCTGGTGGGTGACAGTGGGTGGTAGTGGGGTGGTGTTGTGGTGCTGGTGGGTGACAGTGGGTGGTAGTGGGGTGGTGTTGTGGTGCTGGTGGGTGACAGTGGGTGTTAGTGGGGTGGTGTTGTGGTTCTGGTGGGTGACAGTGGGTGGTAGTGGGGTGGTGTTGTGGTGCTGGTGGGTGACAGTGGGTGTTAGTGGGGTGGTGTTGTGGTGCTGGTGGGTGACAGTGGGTGGCAGTGGGGTGGTGTTGTGGTGCTGGTGGGTGACAGTGGGTGTTAGTGGGGTGGTGTTGTGGTGCTGGTGGGTGACAGTGGGTGGCAGTGGAGTGGTGTTGTGGTGCTGGTGGGTGACAGTGGGTGTTAGTGGGGTGGTGTTGTGGTGCTGGTGGGTGACAGTGGGTGGCAGTGGGGTGGTGTTGTGGTGCTGGTGGGTGACAGTGGGTGTTAGTGGGGTGGTGTTGTGGTGCTGGTGGGTGACAGTGGGTGGCAGTGGAGTGGTGTTGTGGTGCTGGTGGGTGACAGTGGGTGTTAGTGGGGTGGTGTTGTGGTGCTGGTGGGTGACAGTGGGTGTTAGTGGGGTGGTGTTGTGGTGCTGGTGGGTGACAGTGGGTGTTAGTGGGGTGGTGTTGTGGTGCTGGTGGGTGACAGTGGGTGTTAGTGGGGTGGTGTTGTGGTGCTGGTGGGTGACAGTGGGTGTTAGTGGGGTGGTGTTGTGGTGCTGGTGGGTGACAGTGGGTGTTAGTGGGGTGGTGTTGTGGTGCTGGTGGGTGACAGTGGGTGTTAGTGGGGTGGTGTTGTGGTGCTGGTGGGTGACAGTGGGTGTTAGTGGGGTGGTGTTGTGGTTCTGGTGGGTGACAGTGGGTGGTAGTGGGGTGGTGTTGTGGTGCTGGTGGGTGACAGTGGGTGTTAGTGGGGTGGTGTTGTGGTTCTGGTGGGTGACAGTGGGTGGTAGTGGGGTGGTGTTGTGGTTCTGGTGGGTGACAGTGGGTGTTAGTGGGGTGGTGTTGTGGTGCTGGTGGGTGACAGTGGGTGGCAGTGGGGTGGTGTTGTGGTTCTGGTGGGTGACAGTGGGTGGTAGTGGGGTGGTGTTGTGGTGCTGGTGGGTGACAGTGGGTGTTAGTGGGGTGGTGTTGTGGTGCTGGTGGGTGACAGTGGGTGTTAGTGGGGTGGTGTTGTGGTTCTGGTGGGTGACAGTGGGTGGTAGTGGGGTGGTGTTGTGGTTCTGGTGGGTGACAGTGGGTGTTAGTGGGGTGGTGTTGTGGTGCTGGTGGGTGACAGTGGGTGGCAGTGGGGTGGTGTTGTGGCGGGTGAGAGTGGCTGGTGTTGTGATGGTGTTGTGGTGGTAGTGGGTGGTGCTGTGGTGTTGGGTGACAGTGGGTGGTGGTGGGTGGTGTTGTGGTGCTGGTGGGTGACAGTGGGTGGTAGTGGGGTGGTGTTGTGGTTCTGGTGGGTGACAGTGGGTGTTAGTGGGGTGGTGTTGTGGTGCTGGTGGGTGACAGTGGGTGGTAGTGGGGTGGTGTTGTGGTGCTGGTGGGTGACAGTGGGTGGCAGTGGGGTGGTGTTGTGGCGGGTGAGAGTGGCTGGTGTTGTGATGGTGTTGTGGTGGTAGTGGGTGGTGCTGTGGTGTTGGGTGACAGTGGGTGGTGGTGGGTGGTGTTGTGGTGGGTGGTAGTACAGAAATACTGTAACACGACACTTTCAAATCTTCGACCGTTGTTCAGGAAGACGGTTGTGAAGCACAGAACAAGAGGAAGTGAGTCTGATTCCGAATACGGATCATGAGAATGTGCCTGATCGACCAGCGTCACATCAAACAGCAGTCCTTGCTGCTCACGCCACAGTCTTCACTCCCACCGGTTTTCTTCCAGGAAAAGAAACTTTGTGAATTCACAAATACATTATTATTCACACACAGCGAGAACAAGATGGCGTTCCTGATGGTGTTGGCCTGTAGAGACGAAGCGAGGCGGGAATCATCCAAACAAATGTGCTTTGTGACCACGGCTCCCGGGTTGGAGCTGTCCGGCTGAACGTGCTAACGCTCGGCGGCGCAGAGGAAGCTGACAAGCTCTGCAGCACATCTGGAACGAGCCGATGGGAGAAGAGCTTTTAGTTATCATACGCAGTCTGAACCCAAAGAAACAGACACAAAGGAAGCAGCTCTCACAGAACAGGCTGCCAGAGAAGCTGAAACATTTAATGGAGACGCCAAAAAGAGTATCAGCAAATCATAGATCTCTCTTTTTTTTTTTAATATGGCTTCAGAATTTTTAATTAAATACTGACGACTAATTTGAAGGTTTTTGATACTATATCAGTCCTGCTCGGCCTTTCTTTTCCAATAAAGTAAAAATAAAGGAATTTGAATGCCAAATCGTCTCTATAATTTCTGAAAATTACTAAAATAATAGCAACATAAAAAGTGTTTTAGTTTGCTGTGTTAATCGGATCATGTGTCGGGAATCAACGCTACATGCTAAAATAAAAGACATGAAGAAAAGACATATCTTCCTAACGCCAGACATTTTCCCAAATACAACGGGTATTTCTTATCTTATTTCTTATATTGCTATCTCGCAATGCGTTCTGCTTTCTGTTTCTGGTCGATCATGTTTGATCATTTTGCCATAAAAACCTTTCAGGGCCACCAAAAGCTTTTTTTCCAGGACTTCTCTCCAGGAGAAGAAAGTGTCGAATGGACAATCAGCACAACACAAAGCAGACCCCAGAGACATCTAATCACTCTGTGCTGACTGAACGCCCAAAAACACAAAGGAAGTCTCAGTTCCCCGCACAAAAACACAAACTGTACACACCCACACAACACTATGTTGCTCGGCAACTCAGTGCTTGTTGACTGTGACCCTCAGTGAGCAGTCACATTCACCTTTCTGGGTCCCACTCATCACATAATGAATCCAAAGTGGGTGCAGGAGTCACTGCGGGGGATCCGAACGAGGACCGAGCCGAAGCCTGTGTGCAACAACAAGCAGCTACACATGGTGGTCGTTATTTGGAAACCGTGAAGTGCGAACTACATCTTCTCTACTCCCTGTCCTGAATGACAATCATGTTGTCGTCAATCATAATGGCTCATTGTCCTGCAGGGTGACTTTTCAACAAACATCAGAGACAAACGGCAACAAACAGAACCCATACAAACGTGATGATTCTAGAGACCACATGTCCAACAGGCAATACAGAATACATTAAATGTTGAACAAAAACAAACTAATGTAAAAAAAAAAGGCTGTTCAAGTTACAAAATTGTGTGGTATTACTCCATGGTAGCCCTGTCTAACTCAGCATTAAAAAAAAGTCTGCTAATTATAAGATAATCTGAAAAATAGACAGGATTATTCTGGGAGTTCGTCTAAATCACGAATGGTGTGAGGAGAACTGGTTATTGTGACGGATTTCTGTTAAAGTGGCGAAAACTAGCCTGACAAGCGAAGGAGACATTAAACTGATGAGGAGAGGACAGGCCATCAGGCTCTGGTCACGTGTGAGACTCTGACCACTATTAAAATGTGGAAGACTTTCCAGACAGAGAGAGAAATGCACAGGCAATGCTATACATCCTCAGGTCGGAATGACAAAACTTTACTGTAAACCCACTGAAATGACGAGAGCAGATGATTGGGACTCTTCCTAAACCGGACCAGGTGGTAATGATGCCAAAATACAAGAAACAGCATATTTTACTTGTAATGTTATGGAACAGCAACCAAACACTGAACCGCCCAATATTGGTTCTATCACCAATTTACTATAAAAATATGATCCCTGGTCCATCGAAGTATCGTCTCTACCCACACTATGAAGGTGAGCTGTGGAACCTGCCGACAAATGTGAAACCTGGTCAAGAGGGGCAGTTTTGATAGATACTAACCGAGTGCAGCAGTCTCTGAAGAACTGGGTCTGCGGTTCTGGAGAGGCTCTCACTCAGTTCTAGAACTGGAAAAAGATTTGTCAAACTTGCTCAAACTTCATTCTTATCTTGAACCTTCCCTCAAATATCGTGGGTAACTGTAACAAGTGACATCTGATAACTGTCCTGAAGCTGATTCAAAGGAACAGAACTGTTCAATTGTGCTATGAATGCAGTAAAAATCGTCCAATGTAGGAATCCTCCCAAATCTCACAACATGATCACAGTGTCTATTCTCGCACAGCTGTAAGTGTTTTATTGTAACTGGTCAATTTAGTAGCAAGTAAAGCTCAGCCTTGGCCATTTTAGAGGATTGGTGTGATTTGAAGGACGACTTTTCACATCTTGACGCTCAGACAATGAAAGATAAGTCTTTTGAAGTTCACACCAGGAAGAAAAAAACATGGGAGATCATTTTACCGCTTCTATCGTTGCGGTTGTTCGGCACATTCATTTCAGACATCAACAAGATTGGATGCGTTTACTCGAAACCTTGTGAATATGAGAATTGGTGGAACAGCTCTATAATTTGTCATGAGGCAAAAGAAGTCTGCTTTGTTGGAGTCCAGCTCTGAGCAGACAGACAAAACCAAAGCAAAGCTACTCAAGTTCATCATTTTGTGTCCAATGACAATTATAGCTTGTGTTTCACAGTAACAGTTTCCCATTAAATTCTGATGATAAGGATGCTGTCAAATGTGTGTGAGCACTTCATTATGAGGAACACAGCCACGTACAAAACCAAATGTGCCGTTTAATTTTGAAGCGATGCCGGTGTTACTGAGAAAGTCCAGATCTTTTCAGGCACAGGCGAATTGTTGTTTTTGTAAAAGTGCGAGTTAGGCTCCAATGAGATTTGTGAGTTATTGATTACAAAGAAGAAAGAACAAAGTAGTGTCTATAATGCAGTGTGTATGAAAAATGTACGAGTGAACAAGTCAGGCATCAAAGGCACAACACTGCGTACAATGCACAAGAAGAAATTAAAGAATGAAAGCTTCAAAGCAAGTATGTGTGGCAGAAAGAAATAAAGGCCACATTAACATTTAATTGCTGTTGTGAAGGAGCCAGCCAACATACCTTTTTGTGGTAAAAATACATCTGTAGAGATGCTTTTGGCCTTCAGGATCCAGTTAAAAAAGCTAGAGTTGCCAGGGAAGTTGCTTTCTGATACTTTACTGGGATCAGGTGTGGTTAATTTCTCCTCCTTTAGTAAAAGAAGAGTTGTGTTTGAGTCCAGGTCCTTTGAATGGTCGACACTTCAGCAACATCCGATGGTCAGTGGGACATGTCCAACCACAGCAGTGTCACTGTTAATAGAGAGGGCTAATTGTCCTTTTGTTTTGGGTGATCATTTGCTAGTGAAGCTCAAAATACTTAACTAAACACTACTAATATAACACACATTTGGGTTCATTTGTCTTTTTTTTTTTATCTGCAAGGACAATAGTGAGACTAAAAACCTCTTTTCAGTTGTCCAGAGAACAGACTCGGACTGCTGCTTCCTCGACCCGGCCCCGGATAAGTGGCAGAAAATGGATGGATGGATTGTCCAGAAAATGAACAAAAAACACCAGTTAAAGCAGTGGTTCTCAATTATTTTCTGTCACGCCCCCCCTAAAGGACAGAATTTTTTTCAGGGCCCCCCCCCCCCGAATTGTACTACCATTGAGAACTTGATAATATTTATTTATTTATCTGTATAAACCATGTATGAGTTGCTGGCACCAGCATTCTGCATACAATCGCCTGATTATCAAAATAAATCTGCTATGGTGTGAGGTTTTATGCACCTTGCGATGTGGTGGACAACTTTGTAAGAGGCTAACAGGCTTTTTTGTTTACTGATGCCGCGCTGACAAAATGAGCGGCTTGTTGGCCATACTCATGGAGTTTACCATGAAACAACTCCAGTGGCTTACTGACATAACTGGGGTGTATGGTCTCCAGGTGTATGGTGTATGGTCTCCAGGTGTATGGTGTATGGTGTATGGTCTCCAGGTGTATGGTGTATGGTCTCCAGGTGTATGGTGTCTGGTCTCCAGGTGTATGGTGTATGGTCTCCAGGTGTATGGTGTATAGTCTCCAGGTGTATGGTGTATGGTCTCCAGGTGTATGGTGTATGGTCTCCAGGTGTATGGTGTATGGTCTCCAGGTGTATGGTCTCCAGGTGTATGGTGTATGGTCTCCAGGTGTATGGTGTATGGTCTCCAGGTGTATGGTGTATGGTCTCCAGGTGTATGGTGTATGGTCTCCAGGTGTATGGTGTCTGGTCTCCAGGTGTATGGTGTATGGTCTCCAGGTGTATGGTGTATAGTCTCCAGGTGTATGGTGTATGGTCTCCAGGTGTATGGTGTATGGTCTCCAGGTGTATGGTGTATGGTCTCCAGGTGTATGGTCTCCAGGTGTATGGTGTATGGTCTCCAGGTGTATGGTGTAT
Source organism: Blennius ocellaris (assembly GCF_963422515.1). Lineage (NCBI taxonomy): Eukaryota > Metazoa > Chordata > Actinopteri > Blenniiformes > Blenniidae > Blennius > Blennius ocellaris. The sequence continues at coordinate 28,963,289 of NC_137653.1, read as the reverse complement.
GGTCTCCAGGTGTATGGTCTCCAGGTGTATGGTCTCCAGGTGTATGGTGTATGGTCTCCAGGTGTATGGTGTATGGTCTCCAGGTGTATGGTGTATGGTCTCCAGGTGCCGTCTTCATTTATTTGGTTTCATGCTCCGCTGCCAGAGTTTTTAGGCATAAAACACAAACGGGTGTTTCCTGGTTTCCGACGTGTTCACGGTAAACCCAAGGGCGATGTAGCATCGTCATATCTCCTGCTCTTACTAGCTTTATGTTTACTCTCACCTGTTTTCTTTTCCTCTGACGCCTCATCCTTTTTTCTTTTCACTCCTGTCAGAAACTTCTCCACCTCTCCTCCTCCTCCTCCTCCAGCTCTGTACACCGGTGTTCATGTGTAGTACTTCTTCTACTCTACTGGTTGAACAGGCAGCCTGTTGATTAGTTTGAGCACTGCTGCCACCTAGTGGCTGGAGGCCCTTTTTTTATTGTTCAAGCATGAATAAAGACACTAATACTGAAAGTCGCGCCCGCCTCGCGCCCCCCCTGACACCCCACCACGCCCCCCCAGGGGGGCGCGCCCCACCATTTGAGAAGCACTGAGTTAAAGAAAGAAAGAAAGAAAGAAAGAAAGAAAAAACATACAATGTGCTGTCCAAGATTATTAGTGTTGCTGAATGCTTATGTTTGGAATCAAAATGTTTCATGCTTTTATATTTCATGTAAACTCAGTGTAAACTCTACTCAAAGTAGAGCCATCCATTTATCAATCTTCTACATTTCTGTCCGGACCAGGGCCACGAGAGAAACTAACCCTGAGGGACACCTAACGTGATCTGAATTTGTCTGCTGGCTATTTCATGCATGGAATAAGATAAGAAACCCCAAAGACCCTATCCATCTTCTCTAGAAACATCCTCCTTAGGAAAGTCGCTCGAGTGAGTACAACACACATTCATAACTACCAATGCCTTTTGACGACTTCAAACAGCGAGAGTGAGCTGGCCTCTTCCGGGTGTGTCAGACGGGCGCTGCCATCTCTCCGAGAGCCTGCTTACAGTGAACTGAGTTCACAAACACTGGATATGACAGAGGGTATCTGTGAATTTGAAGTTCTGCGGCTTCAATGGTGGAGTAGGACACGGTTACAATCCTCATGTATGTTTGTCCAAGTGAAGCAGAGCCTCTGGACAAGTCTGCAACTGAGGGAGCAAATGTTGACATAGAGGATTATGAACTAATGATTGTATCAATGTTCAACTTTTAATGGAGTCAGTACCAGTGAATGAAATGGTCCCGCGACACAAAGGAATCAAGTTTCCTTCAGCCAAACAGAATAAGAACTTCTAAAGCTTCATACAGAGATGAGCCAATGTCCATTCATACCTTTATATAGCCATGCATGCCATCTGGATTTCATCAGTGGGAGATAAAAACACTTTCCTGTTTGACTTTCCTTCACGGTTTGAACGAAAAACATTTGTTTTGTCCTCTGAAGGCTGAGATTAAAATTACTTTTACAATGAAGAAATGGCTTCAGTCAACTGATTTTGCATTGTACAGCTGGAAACCAATACCGTCTCTCACCTCGTCAAGAACTGAACACATTTCATTTTGGTTTCACAAGAAAATACATGTGGAGTATGATAACCCAGGCACTAAATTACCTTGATGAGTGGATTGTCAGTTCAGTGTGGAGATATTCATTCAACATTCAGAATTTTGTAATGTGATGTAACCACGCTTGAGAAAAATAATGTGTATTACCTTCAAAACCAGACGAACAACTCAACCTGCAAGATTACAGTGAAGCTAAACAGTGACCTACCTGCACACAGTCTCACTAAGATACAACATCAGGAGTCTTAAAATCAGATTCTGTCTTCAGAAAATGCGTGATATAATAGAAACTGTAAAGTACTTTCATTTTAAAGGTATTTCTATGTTTCAATGGAGGTCTGCACAGTAAATAAACATGCGCAATATAAAGACTATGGTCCTTTTCCAATTCTTAGAATGCCAGTGTACTCACATAGGTCATGAGTAACTACTTGTAGGCCACCCTCGGGAGTGCGGATCTCCTTTGCTTTCTCTTGCCAAATGCATTATGGGCAATTTGTCTTCCCAAGCCTACACAGGTCCGGTGTCGATGCATCCTCAATAAACGTTAAACTGCAGCAGAACGTTCTCCACGGTTCATGCTGGAGGATGTTGCTGCAGCAGAACGTTCTCCACGGCGTCTCCAGACTGTCAGGTCTGTCACATGTACTCAGTGTGAACCTGCTCTCATCTGTGAAGAGCTCAGGGCGCCAATGGCCGATCTGCCAATATTGGCCAATCTTTGGCAATGCCAATGGCCCAGCAGGGTGTTGGGCTCTATGTTCTGGACACTGTTCAGGGTTAGGGTTAACCCTAACACTAGCCCTACAGTAAGGCTTCTTGCCACAGCTCGCACCGATATGCCATCTTGGATGAGCTGTACAACCTGAGGAGCTTGTATTGGTTGTAGACACGCCTCCTGCTCTCTCTGGGACTGAAACACTAACAACATTTTAAAGTCACCAAAACATCAGCCAGAAACATGGAAAACAGCGTAACTTGTGGTCACCACCTGAAGAACCACTTCTTTATAGGAGTTGTCTTGCTAATTGCCTCTCATTTCCACATGTTGTCTAGTTCATTTAACAACAGGTGAAACTGATTCACAATTAGTGTTACTTCCTGACTGGACAGGTTGATTTCACACCAGTGTGATATACTTGGAATTACATTGTGTTGTTTCGGTGCTCCCTTTATTTTTGGAGCAGTGTACATATGTGTTTACAAACAGCCATTAACTCGAGTGAGTACTAAGACCGCAGACCTTTGCCAAATCTGTTTATGGATCAGCGTTAGCATCGCTATCATGTTAGCTGTCAGCTCATATCGATGCTAACTACCCTGTCAGACAGCAGTATCACTGAGCAGTTGCACACAGAGAAACCACTACCCGAGTCAATGCACTCACACTGGTGGTTCTGGATCATTTCTGAACAGAGATGTTAGCTGCGAGCTCTGGAGTGGAGTTAGCAGTGTGTTAGCTGGCGGCTGACAGCAGCTACCTTGCTGCAGCCCTGACTAAAAACACACAGAGAAAAACATAACCTTCGTCCCAACGTTCATTGGCAAAGGTAAAAAAAATGAACAGAGCAACCCATCCAACTAAATAGTTCCTGAAAGGAAAAGAAAGGCACGGCTCATGCAAAGATTAGTTATGTGAGAGCACGTCTAGTGAAGTACAGTTGTGTTCTTTGTTTATCCTCAGTGTAAGTTCCTGCATGCATGCTTGATCGAACCCCCCCGTGCCTCGTGGCCTGCTGTCCAGACTGTGGAAGAGGGCTGTTGACAGCTCTGTGGGGGCTCCGCTCAAATCTCTCCCCAACTCCCGGCTGGCCAACAAACAAAGCCCGGGGGCCAGACATGAGCTTAAACATACCAGAGAAGAAGACAAGGGGGGGGGGGAAAGGTCAAGGCTCAGTATTTCCTGCAGCTCTGAGAAGCCGATGACCTGATTTCATTTGTACGGTTGCTAGCATGCGAACACCAGTGATCCATGCACACCCGGCAAATACAGAAGCCGGGGGTTTATTGGGAGGATAGGCATGTTGCATGGAGGGGTCGTAATCACTCAATGTTGGAGGAGGGACAATCGAGGAGGACGGGGATGTAAACTGGAACTATTCACTTTTACAGTCTTACCCTACAAAAAAGGCTTAAAATGATCATTTGATGGAGACTGACGTATTTCACCCAAACATGCCATTATGAACAAAAACTGACCAGCAGGGGATCAAATTACAATCCAGGAGCTTTTTGTCCCTTTAAACCTGTCAAAACATGAAATAAATGAACACGGTTTGATAACCAGGGATATCTCAACAATAAATCTAACTACAGATTTGGCTCAGAGACAACAGCGACAACAATGAGTTCCAAATGGCAGCAAATGCCAACTTATCTAATCCAATTATCGCTGAGTGAAAAGTAGTTAAATGTATTGGCTGCTCAACATCAAATAGGAAAATTAAATGCTGTAATAAAGTGATTGTGCAAGAGCAAGTCAACGGACAATTAAGGTCATGATCAAGCTATCCAGTCTGCCTTCAGAAAAACCTCCATCTTCCACACAACTTCTGGTAAATAACCAAAGAACTTTTAACCTCCAGACAATCTGCTTGGAATTGGACTAAAAGCTGCTTTCTGCAGGTAACCCATCGCAATCATGACGAGATGAGAAGATTAAAGCAAACTAATGTACCTGGAGAATTAGCTGCAGGGTTCCTGTTTGGAGGAGGTTGAGGTATTTAGAAATATATTGTATTTATAAATTGCATTTCTCATATTACTAAACTTTGAGGGGGAGTTTGTGAAAATATACTAAACACTACAGATATGAGTTTTTTCCAACATTATTGTGGAGAAAAACCTGCCCTTTTCCCAGTATTTTACAATAATATGTTCTCGACGTAAACGTTCTGATCATGTACAGTAAAAATTCCCACTATGTTTCCCAGTGAATGTGTTATCACTGTTTGCTCCTGATTGAAGGGCCATGTACACAAGAACGTCGTTTCACATAAATTCATTGTTTTTAGCCTATCATCTACACGGGGCAGCGTTTTAAAAACTTCTTCTTCTTTTTTTTTTTTTTAAACACACATTCTAAAACGCTAGCTCGGCTTTGAGGTGTGGACGGCACATCTGCTGAAAATGATGATGTCATCCCGCCTCTCCCCTCCACCGCAGTCCACGATGTCACCTAATAACTACGACAATTATGGGCTCCATGCTCCAGGTGGCGTTGCAGCAGCAACTGATACTAGCAGGAGCAAAGCCCTATATAACTCAAGAGGTACAGTATACAGTAGAATCTCTGACAAGCAGACCCAGTAAGAGCGAATCCCTGTACTGGGCAGACACATCATTGTGCACAGACACATATATAACTGATAACACACCTTAATGAGCGACAACCTGCCGAACACGGACAACGGCCAGGTTTTCCTGGCAAATTTCAAGCTGAGGGACACTAAAACAGCCAAAATACTTGGGCTGGACCCAATTATTGGAATATTCAGACGTCGTGGTGTCAGGAGATTAGTTTTGAGATGTCAAAAATCACTGCTTGCCCACAGTGGACGGTGCGGTGCTGTGCAGCTCCTCTCCGTCACCCCTCCCATGATTTCCTCATTTCCTCATTGCGAGTCGAAGGACTGCGGGTGATACATGATTGCCTCCATACTACACTCTGGGCTCACTTCCATGCGCATTCCATAATGTAAAGGTAACGATCCCGAAACTATCTCCACTTCTGCTGCCCGGCGTTCTCCACCTTTCCTCAGGTACACATCTTATATACAGGTATATGCAGTGGCGGCTGGTGATACATTTTTTAGGTGGGGCTCTTCATTATCACCCCCCCGACCTGCAGCTTTTTAGCCAAACTTCTCCTTTCAAACAGTAAATTAGAAGAGATGTGACGGAGTTACAGAGACTCACTGCTTGTTGTCTTTATCTCAACATCTCGTAGAAACACGTGAGAACAAGCCAAAACTGACTTTAAGCCAATTATTGAGCCAGGGGTCATTTATAAGAGCCTCAAGTCTCAGACATGAAATCCTCAGCGTAGCTTTCCTCATTGCCCCAGGCTGCTTGCGCACGCACACACACACACACACACACACACACACACACACACACACACACTACGAGCGAGAGAGAGAGAGAGAGAGAGAGAGAGAGAGAGAGAGAGATCAAAATTTCTTTTCTTTTATTGACGATTATCTGCAGAAAATGAAGCAAATCCAGTTCAGGGCCCATTGTTAGTTTGTTGGCATAAACAAATTTCAACAGTATTACAGTTCATCCATATATTTTCTATTTCAAAAGAAATACCTTCCCCTTGCTTCCACTGGGGGGGGGGGGGGGGGGGGGGGGGGGGGGCAGCGCCCCGGCGCCCTCTATTGACCAGCCACCACTGTGTATATGTATTATACACATCTTTGTATTGTTTCAGTTGTTTGCTTTGAAAAAACCAGAACATATTTGGTGTTTGGTTCATTCAATATTAACTGGTCCTACAATTTGTCCTCATGACCGTTCCCTCTGAAGAGGGGACCCTGTCCTCAGGGGACACTTGCCCTTGGATTGTAGGGTGTCCCTACATCAGACGTTTTACTGTATAGAGTTCTATGAGCAGGAGCCTACTTCTATATATCTATTTGTTGTCTTCAACATTTTTGTATTTGGTAAGTCACAGCACCCCTAAAGACCTGGCATATGTACTACATGCCCTTAGGCATCATGTCGAGCTGCATTCATAGTGATGTGTGGACTGATTTTTGACTTTTTTTTCCTTTTTTTTTTAAATCAAGGGAGAAAAACGATTGTTTTGCTTTGTGTGGACAAGGCCTGAGGCTGTTCACCCTCTGCCCTCTCGGTCTGCACACGGACAAGGCATCAATCTTCCCAAAGACGCTACCCTTGAGTCCATCATAGACTGCAGGAGAGTAGCATCGAGGGAGCTGGAGGGATTGGCCTCTTCAGTTAGCGGTGTCTCGGAATGTTGCGCTGTATTTCGGCCTCCTTTTACGGAATTATGTTTAGGATGTGTGCTCGACATCGTGAGTGGCTAAAACTCGGATTTCTTGAGCTTTAACACTTCAAAGGGTCTTTATGAATTATCCTCGGTAGAAAGTCAGAAAGTTGTACAGTAAAAAAAATAGATTTTATGGTCACATTAGCTCATAGCAGATGGGGGACACATCTACTTGTCTTGATGCTCCATAGCGCCCCCTGTTCACCCCAACCTGCTCAGTTCATGAAGTTCAACCTGCAAAAAACTAAAAGAGAGCAGCTGAAAGATTATCTCTCACATACGCAATGCTTCTCTTGCCCTGTGGCACTGTGATAAACGGCGCCATCTGGTGGTCCAGAAAGTATTGTAAGATCCCAGATGACGAATAATGATAAATGATTGTATCCAAATGAGTTTGTTTTAGAATCGCACATTAACTTGAGAATATTTGATCTCAGATGAGAAAAAAAACAATAATCAAAACCTGTATTTGACATCAGAGTGCAGCACAGACACTGAAGGGGTGATTTTTGGGTGAAGGGAAAAAGAAAGATCGACTGCATTTTCAGTAATCCATGTGTGAGCGCCTGCTAATGTGTGTTGTGAGATCTGTGGATAACAAGGGACAGTATTGTATCCTTGCTAATTGCAACCTTTTCCCCACCCGCCACTCACAACCTCAGAAGAGAGATAGAAAATGTGACTAATTATACATTTTAATAGGATTACGAGATGTGTGTAATCAGCTCTTGGCCTAATGAATTCTTCCAGAAAGGAGCCTGGTAATCACAGAATGTTTGCGTTGTGGGGGATCTTTGCATGTCGGTATCAGACTGTTGCTTCATCTCAGAGGAAAGAACACCAGGGGGCATTTTGCTCCTCTAATCCATTTCTATAAGTGTAACCTTCAGGACCACAAAGCCCCAGTAGATCTCCTCCGTGAGAAGCAGATCAGCTTCACTTTCACTGAGGGGGAAGGTAAGAGGATGTCATCCAGCAGCCATCTCTTTACTGCCAGCAGACAGAAGAGCAGAATGTTGTTTACATCTCCTGAACCGCTTCATGACGCATGTCTGTCGGTCACTCTCGTCATTCATGAAGACTCCCGTCCCCCAGAGCCTTGATGCACACAAACCCTGCTCTGGTTTCCATTTAAGGAGTTCTCGGCGAAGACTCCTCCAAAATAATGATTTGCTTGCGATGGCAATGATGGAAAGAATAGAACTTGGTGGAGGTCATGTATCTAAACCCTGCTGTCGTGGTTTTTGTTTGCAGCTGGCTGTTTGGAGTGGTTTTGCAGTGCAGTGGCTGCTTTATTGTGTGGATAATGGTGCTGGAAGGAAATGGTGACAATCCCTTGAATATTGTGAAGTACGGTGGAGGCACCATCATGCTATATGGCCGATTTTCTGCATCTGGTACTGGATTAAACTTTTCCAGCAGGGTTCCGGGTCTGGACCCAGACGCTGTCCCATCCAGACCCAGACCGACTTCGAGCCAAAACAGAAGGGCGCTTCTTTTAAGACCAGTGTAGCTTTTATAGTCTGTATGGTCATAGTACATGTGGTAGTGGATGAGGAAACGCGCAGACCAATTTCATGTGAGATAAGATGTCACGTGATATCATGCAGCCAATCAAATCCTTGTATTTCAGGAGTGAAACTTCGACACCGAGATGAAAGTTAATGAGAAGGTTTGAAAGAGGGGGGGGGGGGGGGGGGATGAGTGAGACTGTGAAAGATAGAAAAAAAGATGAGAGAGGGAGAAAGTGAGAGAAAAAAATCAAGAAAAAACAGGGACCAGATGGCACTCTCCAAAGAAATAAGTAAAAATAGATCATTTAATCCGGATGGACAGTCATTTCTATTCATAATTCCACTGGCAGCAGTAAACCTATGAACTTCTTTTGCTCAGAAAATATCTGACGTCTTAAAATTGCCAATGTAAAACGGTATTCTGAGACAAAACATAAAAGTCTTGAACTGAATAACCCACTGAAATCATAAATGAGATCACAGAAATGCAGTTGTCTGAGAGTCCAGTGTGACCAGTCCAGTACGATCTTTTACCCTTTTACATTCGATCAGACTTTTATTGATCTTATTAATAAGCTAATTGTCAATTTCAGCAACTGTTTTGACAGCTTCAGCTTTGAAAAGCAGCTCATCATTTTCAATCAGATTCAATTCTCATCACAGACATTAGGTAATTCTCACAGGACGTCTCACACACAACTTTAAAAGGCTAAATGCTGGGCCTCTCCTGGTGCTGATGGTTGATCTCCAAGCAGATGTGTCCCTGAAAGAGCAGTTTTAAGAAGTGATGCTCCCAATTCCTGACGCCAAATAGTCTGACACTCAAGTCTGAGAAAAGTAACTCTGTATATTGCACACAACTGCCAGGCAGCTTTCTCCGCAGTGAACAGAATCAAAATTAAATGTGGTTCCAGAGTCACCGATGAGCTCCTCCACCTCTCAGAGGCCCTGAAGGGAGTCTTTCTTCATATTTTTAGATATATGGTCTCTAAAATGTATTTTAATGTTCTGAATTTAACATTCCCAGTATTCCCATTTTATTTAATTTCTGCCATTTTATTTAGACATTGATTCATTTGATTTGACAATCAGCTGTTGATTAGATGCAGATGTTGATAGAACTCCGAGGCTTCTTAAATATGTATCCGTCCATCCATCTTCTATACCTCTTATCCTGTTCAGGGTTGCCAATCCCAGCGAGGGATTGGGCAGGGTCCACCTGGACAGGTTTCCAGTCCATCACAGGACAAACACACAGAGACAAACAACCACACACAGTCACAATGACTGTAGGAGGAAACCAAAGTATACCTAAACTTATTTCACACGCAGGCCACATCTACACAAGCCAAAACTAACGTTTTTCTCACCGTGGGGCTCCAAAAAAATTCTGTCCCCATCTCACTATGAACATGGCTCAACACGAGGCTTCAAGGCATGTCATACACATGGCAGGCCTTTAGGGGCGCTATGAATCACCAAACACACCAAAAACGCAGAAGAAGACATGGAGCACATAGAATTTTAGAAGTAGATTCTTGCTCATAAACCTCGTGCTGCTAGTGTCAGTAGCTTCTGCAGCTCCTCTCCAGGGAGGAGGAGGGGGGGGGGGGGGCGATTACGTCATCTTTTTTCCACAGATGATCATCTTTGCCAAATCCGCCTGGGTTTCAGAATTTCCTCAAGTGGGACCCGTGTTCAATAAAATCCGTTTTCGCGCTTCGTGTGGACGGCCCCTAAGTGGTTACACACTCTCATCTTCCAGACCATTGCCTCAAGAAGAGTTGCCAAACTGGACTTCTGAACTTTTTAGTTGAATAAACCTGCTTTACTGGGATTGATGAAACTGAAGAGATGTTGAGAGAGAAATGCATTCCTGTAGGTTTTTGATGGGAGGGGCTGGTTGGCACTGCTGGGCTTAGACTTTACAAGGAAGGAAGAGACATGAAAATATGTAGATATCATGGCGGGCCATGAGGTGGCACCATTGTTTGTTTTTGTAATGAAAAGTTTGTGGCATATGGTGCAGTGTTTTAGGAGCCTAAACACTAGTTTGCTGAAAATAATGATGTCATCACACTACCTCTCAACCCGATAACCCCGTGACCCCCGCAATGTCACTTAACAACAACAACAATGGCGGACTTCCTGCCCCAGGTCGAGCTACAGAAGCTATTGGTGCTGTTTGGTTTAATAAGGCCAGGTAGATTTATAGATTTCTCCAGTTTTTACATGCTCCGTTTCTTCTTTTTTTTTTTTTGGTGTATTTCTTAGCAGCATTGCTGCACCACCTATAGGCCAGACATATGTACTACAACAATTTTAATAGTTTTCATGGTGTCGTGTGGACGCAGATGTTTCTTGTGTGGATGGGAAACTTCGTAAGAACGACAAGGAATAAAAAGATTGTTTTGGCTCGTGTGGACGGAAAATGGACTGCGAGTCATGCCACTATGTTGTAACAGCGCTCTGCAGCCACCAGCTGTGTGTGTGGGGATAATTGCAAGCATGAGAGAAAAGTTCCACCTTGGGAGCCGGTTTAAAAAAGGGAAGGTTGCAGGGACTCTGAGCACCGCTGTCGTATGAAGACACCCCACCAAATGCAACCGAGATTTTTTTGGTTCCACTGGTTTGAGTTGGCGTGTAAACAGGGCCCCAATCGGGTAGAAAGGACTGATTTGTCCATCTGGGGTGAATCCTGATGAGCTGATGACCCTGCTACCAGAAACTCTGCATGTCTATTATCCAGTCCCTAACACTTTGAGGTGACATGAATTGATTTCAGTTCATATTAATGGACTTCAATCCAATTACAAGTATGATTTACTTGTTTCCTTTTGTTTATAGTTAATATTCAGAGGAAGAGGCCAAATACCAACAATAACCTTATTGAAATACCAGTCTGATGAATCTCAACAATATGTTTCCACTCAAACACAAATGAATCCCTACATATATGATGAAAGCAGGAAAACACAAACAATGAATCTGATCCTGAAGCTAGCATGTCAACAATTAGAAGAGAAAACCAATAAACCCGGGGCCGTTTCATTAACGCCCTGCTCTCCGTCCCTTCCACGTATACATTAACATGCTGTCAACAAACACCCGCAAACTAATTCAGGTGGCCTGTTGATGAGATTTCAGATATTTATTCATTTATTGGTTCAATCTTTTTTTCTCAAAGATGCAAAAAAAAAAGGAAAAAGGAAATTTAGATTTCTATGCAAATGAAACAAGCAAGAGCGGTTAATCTGGAGTGAATCTCATTAAAACAGCACACTGCACATAAAGACTGTGTCACATGTGAGACCATGAACAGGAATATCAATTAGAAAACAAAGCAGACTGAAGTCTCACTGTGGTGAGTTTTAATTAGAAAGTTTGCAAGTGGACTTGTGGATTAAGTGTGGGATCTAAAGAGCATTGACATTTTATATAGTCTGTGTTTCAGTGTCTATCTTAGCGTCATTAGTCAAATTATAGCATGTAGCAAGGTAGCAATGCTGAAGCTATGCTAACAGTTTGCAATGCCACCAGGAATAGTCCACATGAAAGAAAAGTTTATTTTCATTTGCTGTGATTACATGGACCAAAAGTAATCAGATTAAATGCCGACCTGATTAAATTTGCATCATATCAAGACTTCAATCCGATTATATTTCAACCATCCAAACGGAATCCTGATCAGCTCGTCGGGGGCGGTGTAAATAGTTCTTGCAAATGGCACATCGGGTTGCTTCCTGCAGTCAGAGCTTCACGAGGACATCTGTGACGTCAATTCACCTGATGTGAACACACACGGCGGAGTTTTGGGAAAGACGGTGGGGGTAGTAGCGGAGTAATCTGTGCCACATCAGGGAAAGAAGTGACCCATTCTCGTTTCTTCCTGATTCGATTCTGAAACAAGAGAATGTTACCTTGATGTTCCAGGTTTAAACTCAAATAAAATAGAAGCACCTGAAATGTAATTACTTCCAGTTAATTTAATTGTTGACACTGGCGGGCTGCCGGGTAAAGATGTGGGATGTGGGCTGCAATATGCTGATGATTCCATTCAGTGTTCATATTCACGGGACAATTTGACCCGAGAATCTGAAAGAATTCAGTCAGATTGATAAAAAAGTGACTATGAAAGCAGTTACTGTTGTTAGTCTTCAGATTACTGTTTAATCCTGACATGAACACAAGTTATTACATTCCTGTTGCGTCCAACTGGGTGATACGTTCAGGCTGTGATTTGTTCAGGTGGCAGCATCGAACCGCCAGCCACTCCTGGTTTCATCGCTTTCAGTGGTTGAACTGCTGCTAATAAGCGTGCAGTTCGGCCTCTGAAGGAAGGTGCGGCGCTCGTCAGTTTTTTACCAGGCAAATATGATTAACCGACACAAAGGCGTGAATGGAAGGGCAGAGAAAGAAGTCTACCTGGTCCAGAGTTAATCTGAGCTCAGAGGAGCCGAGCGAGGCGAACGAGGCGAGCGCGGCGCGGCGCGGCGCTCCACAAGCCGAGCACAAAGCCAGGAACTCATTATCATTCCGGAAAGAGAATAAGCACATTATTCAAACAAATCAGGAATGGAAATCATGCAAATTAATTCACGGGTTTCTTTTTTTTTCAGCTCAGGCTGGTTGAAAACAATGATTAATAGAAAAACCAGAAGTTGACTTTTTTCTTGTTTTCATTGTACCACGAGGCAAAAAGAGAGTTTACAAAGAACCATGATCTCCTGCTGCTACTCTTCCTCTTCTTCCTCTTTCTCATCCCACCCCTCTTCCTTCTCTTCCTCTCCTCCTTTTTCTTCTATTCTTCATCCTGTTCCTCCGCCTCCTCTAGTTCTATGTCCCTCCTCGTGTCCCTCCTCTTGGAACCGGTCACACCCCCTCCTGTACCTCTGCCTCCTCTTCCTTCTCCCCCTCCTCCTCTTCGTCACCCTCCTCCTCCTGTTCTTCTTCCTCCTCTTGTCTTCCTGCTCCTGACATTGTTTTCCTCCCCATCCTCCTCTTCCTCATGCCGTCTTCTTCTTCTTCTTCATGCCTTCTTCTTCTTCTTCTTCTTCTTCTTCTTCTTCTTCTTCTTCTTCTTCTTCTTCTTCTTCTTCTTCTTCTTCTTCTTCTTCTTCTTCTTCTTCTTCTTCTTCTTCTTCTTCTTCTTCTTCTTCTTCTTCTTCTTCTTCTTCTTCTTCTTCTTCTTCTTCTTCTTCTTCTTCTTCTTCTTCTTCTTCACGTGTGGACGTGTGTTTGGGAGGGAGCGAAGAGGGCGAATTGATTAAGTGAAAAAAACGTGTTTGTTGTGTGTTTTTCTTCTTTTTTCCAACTGTGTGTTTTGTATGATCATTTTTCTGGTTTGTTAGTGTAGTTTAAACTTAGTTTATTGTTGTCTTGTGTGGTTTTTTCCGTGTCCCGTGGACCGGATGGCGTCCTCCGGGGCGTCTCCCGTGTCTCTGAGACATGGAGTGCGGTTGGTGTCGCAGCCCGGCTCCACGGTGGAGCAGGTGCTGCAGGTGGTTGGGGAGAAGGTGGGGTACGAGAACATCACCTACGCTTCTCGTATGAATAAAGCCGTGGTTGTCTTTCTGAAAGATGCAAAGTTTGTGGCCGATCTCATCGAGAGCGGACTTGTGATGAATGACGAGTTCATCCAAGTGTCCCCGCTGGCCGTACCGTCCACACGGATCACCGTGTCCGGAGTCCCGCCGTTCATCTCCAACGAGGCTCTGGAGCGGGAGCTGCGGAGATTTGGTAAGTTCGCGAGTGGTTTCCGTCCTGTGGGTCTGGGCTGCAAGGACCCGAAACTGAGACATGTCCAGTCTCTGCGGAGACAAGCGTTCATGTTTCTGGACTCTGAGACTCAGACACTGGACGTGTCTTTCCGGGTGAAGCATGAGGAAGGAGTTTATATGGTGTATGCGACCTCGGGGAGCTTTAAATGCTTCGAGTGTGGAGAGCTGGGGCATAAAATGATCGCGTGTCCGCGGCGGCAAAACGCTGCGGGACCCCGGACTGACGGCGGAGAGCCGAGCGCTGCAGCCGCGCCGGCGGCTGGTGCGGGCGGCGTTCCCGGCGGCGCCGGGGCGGCGGCCCGCTCCCCGTCTCCGGGTGGTTCCGGGGCGGCGGCGGCGGCACCGGGTGTTTCCGCGGTGGCGGCGGATCGGCCCGGGGGGGCCGCTCCGGCCGCCGCCGCGGCTCCGGGGGTCTCCGGGGCAGAGGGGCGGCCGGCCGGCCCCGCCCCCACAGGTGCGTGGGGTTCCCGGGGGGCTGCAGCCACTGACTCCAGTGTGACTGGAGCTCAGACGGTGCAGAAGGAGACAATGGCAGAGGGAGTGGAGGGGGACATTTCAAGTGTGGACGAGAACGAGCCGAAAGAAAAGGCAAAAAAAGCTGCGACTGGTGGACAGGTGACTGGTGGACAGGTGACTGGTGGACAGGTGACTGGTGGACAGGTGACTGGTGGACAGGCGACTGGTGGACAGGCGACTGGTGGACAGGCGACTGGTGGACAGGCGACTGGTGGGCAGGCGACTGGTGGGCAGGCGACTGGTGGGCAGGTGGCTGGTGGACAGGCGACTGGTGGGCAGGCGACTGCTGGGCAGGCGACTGCTGGGCAGGCGACTGGTGGGCAGGCGACTGGTGGGCAGGTGGCTGGTGGACAGGCGACTGGTGGGCAGGTGGCTGGTGGACAGGTGGGGACTGATGGGGAGCAGTGTATTGAGATGGAGGAGGAACTGCAGACCCTGAGTGGTCGGTCAGCAGAGCAGCAGGCTGGTCCGGAGGCTCCGGAGGTTCCGGGGGCTCCGGAGGTTCCAGGGGCTACTGGACTGGACTCTGAAGATGAGGTTGACTCCGACACTGCATCACTTGCAGGCAGTGTCTCATCACTTGCAGGCAGTGTCTCTCAGAGCTCGGACATCTACTCTTTGGAGGAGATCAATGTGTTTCTCAAGGACTCCTTTGGTCGGCAGGTTGACGTGGGGAGTTACTTTCCCAGTGCCGAGAAGTTTGTCCGGACGGTGAGCGCTCTTCAAAAGTCAGTCAGCACTGAGCTGCTGGATGAGAAGAAGCGCTATCGTCTGAGGAAGCATGTCACTGCGGTTAAAAATTCTTTAAAGAGCCGCAAAAGGGCAAAGAAGATGAAGTTTTCCAAATAATTTGTGTTATGATCATACTTCACGGGGTGTTTTCTTATCTGCTGGTTCTCTTGGTCTGTTCTGTGTTTTCTTCTCCTTCTCTGATGGCCTTGACAGTCGCCTCTCTCAATATAAACGGGGGTAGAACTGCACAGAAGAGGGGCTTATTGATGGAGACGATCAAACAGAAAAGGATAGACGTGGTCTTTTTGCAGGAGACTCACAGTGACGCTCTGATAGAACCGGACTGGGGGTTCTGGTGGCCGGGCCAGCAGGTTCTGAGTCACGGCTCCAATCTTAGTGCTGGAGTCGCCATCTGTTTCTCTCCTCATCTTAATGTAAAGATTTTATCACGGCTAGAAATAGAAAAAGGCAGACTTTTAATGGTCACAGCGACAATTGATGATTTCAGTTTTTGTTTTATTAATATGTACGCACCGAATGGTGGTGCAGAGCGGTTGTCGCTTTTTAAAAAAATGAAGGCAGTGGTGACAACCATCGGTCCAGGTGAGACTGTGGTGATGGGAGGAGACTGGAACTGTTGTCCAGTCGATGGTGTGGACAGGACAGGAGCAGAACCCCACCCCCAGTCCTCCCAGTTCCTCTCTCAGCTAGTGATGGAGGCTGACCTGGTGGATGTGTGGAGGGATAAACACCCCTCTGATGTACAATTCACTTGGGTCAAGGTGGTAGATAATCGAATCAGTGCAGCCAGACTAGATAGGTTTTATATGTCTGCCTCTTTTATCACTCGTGTTGTGAATTGCCGCATTGTCCCTGTTGGGTTTACAGACCACCACCTAGTTTTAGCAGAGCTTCTTTTATCTGCTAGAAGGACAACAGGCTCTTTTTGGCATTTTAATGTTAAACTTTTAAATGATTTCAATTTTTGTGAAAATTTTAGCTACTTTTGGAAGTACTGGGCAGGACAAAAAGAGGTTTTTTCTTCTCTCAGTCAGTGGTGGGAGGTGGGGAAGGGCCAGATTAGGAGTTTCTGCCAGCAATACACCTCCTTCTCCACAGTCAGGATTCGGAGGGCGGTTGAAGAGCTGGAGACCGAAATTAGTGGACTGCAGAACGGTTCTGATCCTGACACTGGCTTGCTGCTCTCTAAGCAGCACCAACTGAAGACTCTCCTTCAGGAGAGAGCTAAAGGAGCCTTGGTCCGTGCCAGGCTCAGCACCCTGAGGGACATGGATGCTCCGACATCCTTCTTCTTCGCTCTGGAGAGATCGGAGGCTCAGGGGAGGCAGATGGTGTGTCTCCGACTGCCTGATGGGCGGCTGACGTCGGACCCGGCAGAGATGAGGAGGCATGCTGTGAACTTTTACTCGGATCTGTTTGGGGCGGAGAACTGTGACGGGGATGCTGCTGCTGAGCTGCTGCAGGATCTGCCTCAGCTGAGTCCAGAGGACCGTCAGGTGCTGAGCTCAGGCCTCTCTTTGGAGGAACTGAGCGCTGCAGTGTCCCAGATGGCCTCTGGGAAGTCTCCGGGCCTCGATGGACTCCCCCCAGAGTTTTATAAACATTTCTGGAGCCTGCTGGGAGGGGACCTGCTGGACGTCTACAGAGACTCTTTTAATAACGGGACCCTTCCTGCTTCCTGCCGCCGTGCGGTGATCTCCCTGCTGCCTAAGAAGGGGGATGTGACCCTATTGAAAAACTGGAGGCCTGTCGCTCTGCTGTGCACGGATTATAAAATTTTATCAAAAGTTCTGTCAAATAAATTAAAGGATTTTATTGATTTATTAATTGGCCGTGAACAATCATACTGTGTCCCCGACAGGTCGATCCATGACAATTTGTTTTTATTGAGGGACATTTTTGACTGTTGTAAATTGTACCACTTGAACACGGCTATTATTTCAATTGATCAGGAGAAAGCATTTGATCGGGTCGATCACTCTTTTTTGTTTTCAACATTGCGGGCGTTTGGGGTGGGAGACACATTTCTGTCATGGATCAAGCTGTTATACAGCCAGGCGTCATGCGTCATTAAGGTGGGGGGAGGGCTAAGCTGTCCTGTACCTGTCCATAGAGGCATCCGACAGGGCTGCCCCATCTCAGGCCAGCTGTACAGCATGGCTGTTGAGCCACTGCTGTGCAGACTGAAAAATCGGCTGAGGGGTCTGTGTCTGCCGATGTCTGCTGCCGAGTCCAAGGTGGTTGTGTCGGCTTACGCAGACGACATAAACGTGTTTGTAGCAGGTCGTGAGGATGTACTTGCTTTGCAGGACAGCTTAGCCCTGTATGAGAAAGCCTCTTCAGCCAGAGTGAACTGGGGGAAGAGTGAGGCGTGTTTGGTGGGACGCTGGAGTCCTCAGGACACTCCTGACCTCCCTGGTAATCTTAAGTGGGGGACCTCAGGCATAAAGGCCTTGGGTCTGTGGCTGGGGAACGAGGACAGGGAGGGGAAAAACTGGGAGGGAGTGCTGGATCTGGTGCAGGCCAGGTTGTCTAAATGGAAATGGGTGCTGCCACAGTTGTCCTACCGGGGAAGAACTCTCATCGCCAACAATCTGGTCGCCTCGTCTCTGTGGCACAAAGTAAAAGTTCTGGTCCCTCCGCCGGGCCTCCTGGAAAGACTGCAGCAACTTCTGGTAGACTTTTTTTGGACTGGCCGACACTGGCTGCGAGCGTCGGTCCTGTATCTCCCTGTGGCAGAGGGGGGGCAGGGCCTCATCGACACCGTCTCCAGAACTGCGGCCTTCAGGCTGCAGGCTCTACAGAGGCTCCTCTATGGCTCGGCGGTCTGGACACCACTGGCACGGCTGGTACTGAGGAAGGCTGGGGGACTTTGGTCTGGACAAACAACTCTTTCTGTCTAACCCAGCTGAGTGTGATCTTTCCGGACTGACTCCATTCTACAAATCCATGATGGAGGCATGGAGGACTCTGACAATCTCCCGTTCAGACACCAAGCCGGGGCCGTGGGTCTTTGAGGAGCCTCTGCTCCACAACTGTCTGATCCCCACCACGGCCTTCTCTTCAGCCACTTTGAGAGGTCAGCTCATCAAGGCGGGGATCGTAAAAGTGGGCCATCTGGCTCGGACATCCACGCAGCAGCTGACGGTGATGCTGGGGGTTCGGTCCAGCAGAGTGGTCCAGTGCCTGGTGGAAGAGGTGTGGCGGTCTTTTCCTGCTCCTCTTCGTTCCTTCGCACAAGACAAGAACCGTGTTGGACAGTGGAGTAGCGGAGAGAACTACGTTTTCCCCTCCCTGAGGGTTCGTCCTGCTGTGGGGGAATGGGAGGAAGAGGAGGGCAACCTGCTGACCACTACAACTCCCAGACTGGGCCTCTTCCAGTCCTGCCCGGGGAAGGAGCTGTACGGCAGCTGTGTGAAGGTACTGCATCTGCAGTCGCTGGCTGGAGTGAAGGAGTCGAGGTGGACTGGGTTGTTTGGTGGAGGTTCTTCCCCTAGGGGGAGCTGGCGGGTCCTGTACAAACCCCCCGTGGAAAAGCGGATGGGTGACCTCCAGTGGAGGGTGATACATGGAGCGTTGGCTACGAACAGATACCTGGCCTGCCTGGATCCAAGCACTGGGGAGAACTGTTCTTTTTGTTCACAGTCTGAAACTGTGGAACATCTGGTGGTGTCCTGTCCCAGGTTGTCAAATCTATACACCCTTCTACGAAGGCTGGTGGAGGCTCTGGGAGAGGTTTTCTCTGTCCCCTTTTTGTGTTTGGTCCGAGGTACGTGAAGCAGAAAAAGGCAACGCTGGTTTTATTGAATTTTATCTTTGCATGTGCGAAACTTTCCATGTGGCGAAGCAGGAAGAACCAAGTCTCAGGTGTTGGTTTTACTGATCCACTGCATGTTTTTAAGGGTCTGGTCACTGCTCGCCTGAGGGTGGAACACAGTTTTTATAAACTCACGAAAAACTTGCCTGGTTTTATTTCTGTGTGGGGAATCAGGCAGGTCCTGTGCTCCCTTGGTGAGGAGGACTGTCTGATCGTGACTTTTTAAATCTTCCATGTGATTTTGTGTTTGATTTTATAGCCCAACACAGTGTGTGACCTGTTTGTGGTTCCACGCTGTGTGATTGTTTTTCAAACCTTTGGTCTCCTCTGCGAGGATGATGAACATAGACTTCATTGATTTTTGTGGTTATTAAATAAAGGTTTTTTCAACTCAACTCTTCTTCTTCTTCTTCTTCTTCTTCTTCTTCTTCTTCTTCTTCTTCTTCTTCTTTCTTCTTCTTCTTCTTCTTCTTCTTCTTCTTCTTCTTCTTCTTCTTCTTCTTCTTCTTCTTCTTCTTCTTCTTCTTCTTCTTCTTCTTCTTCTTCTTCTTCTTCTTCTTTCTCTTCTTCTTCTTCTTCTTCTTCTTCTTCTTCTTCTTCTCTTCTTCTTCTTCTTCTTCTTCTTCTTCTTCTTCTTCTTCTTCTTCTTCTTCTTCTTCTTCTTCTTCTTCTTCTTCTTCTTCTTCTTCTTCTTCTTCTTCTTTCTTCTTCTTCTTCTTCTTCTTCTTCTCTTCCTCTTCCTCTTCCTCTTCCTCTTCCTCTTCCTCTTCCTCTTCCTCTTCCTCTTCACAAAGTTGGTACCTATTTAAAAGTAAACTTGGCCTCTGTGTTCTGTTGTATGAATGAAAACATGACAATCAGCTCAACCAACACAAAGCAAACAATGCGGCCGTCAGCGAGCCTCGGTGACCTTCAGCAGCCGTCCCGATTGTCTCGCAGCTCCGTGTGCGTTCGTGTGTATAGTAAACAGCTGCTTATGTGGCCTTTATATCAAGGGCAGGTTCGCTTTAGCAAAGACGGCCTCTGTTTCCCAGGCAACGACGAGAGGTTTTAGGAAGTGCTCCGCTGAGCCGCAAATGTTCGAGTCAAGTCTAAGAGAAGCGGCCAGATATCGACTGTGAGAGACGCAGACAGATCAGACTGCCGGCTCAATATTAGGCTGTTTGTTTTTTTGTGGGTGAAGATGGAGGCAGCAGGGTTTATGCGAATGTTCCGGAGGTAATTAAAGCCCCGCCACTGAAGATGTCACGCTTGCATTAACCCCGTGAACCCTCGCTCAGTGTTTACAAGTCTCTTCTGCTTA
Source organism: Blennius ocellaris (assembly GCF_963422515.1). Taxonomy (NCBI): domain Eukaryota; kingdom Metazoa; phylum Chordata; class Actinopteri; order Blenniiformes; family Blenniidae; genus Blennius; species Blennius ocellaris. The sequence goes on along the minus strand of NC_137653.1, from coordinate 28,942,992 downwards.
AGACAGACTCACCCAGAAGCACGGAATAAAGATATGCACATTTCTGACAGTCCTGTTTAAATCCTACACTTTGTCCAACCCAAAGCCTGCAAAGTGAGGTCCAAACTAAAAGGCCAGAGTCCACCCTCTTCCCTGATGATTACGATCAGATCACCTTTCTTCTGGGTTTGTCTGTAACTCCTCTGAGCATGGAGCTAAGAGTCAGCACATCAACACATATATGTTGTCATTGGCAACCCTTTGAAAAGAAACTGTTTAACATTCAAGAAGAACAATCAATAAAGTATTAAAAATCTCCTACGTGGGCGAGTGGATGAAAAGAGGACATGAAGTAAAACCGTGAATGTTTGACCTGAAGATTCATCTCTGCTCTTGTGTTAATAAATGGAATTGATACCGTTCACATAACAGAGACTAGAACGTGTCAATGGGACTAAAAGAACAGCACTAATCTGCTTGGTGACTCCTCCACCAAAGTCAATCAGAGATATCCTCAAGGTTCTGTGTGAGAACTCTTGTAAGAAATATGATTAGGAACACTGCGTAACTTCGATTACAAACACATGAATCTATCTCTGAAACCACCTGTTACTGATCAACTTGTCTAAATAGAAGCTTGTCCTGAAAACATACAAGCCTGGTTGAGCTGTAACTTTCTGCTTCTGAAATCCCATAAAACAGAAGGTATTATATATTTTGTCCAAAACATCTGAGAGAGAAATGCTCCAAAGATAGAGCAACACTGGCTGGTATTACTTTGACCTTCAATAGCGCTGTGAGGAACCTGGGATTTACTTTTTTACCAGGGCTGATCCTTCAGCTCTCACGTTAAACAAGTCTGCAGGTCGGCCTTTATTCACCTGCTTAGTCCTATAATCAGGACTATGTTGACTCAGGCTCCTCTTACGCGACAACGTTTCAGAAAACTTTAGCATTCACGCAGAAACGTTCTGAAAAAGATCTGGTTTGAAAAAGTAACGACTGCAGGGAATCCATGGAGCACGTGTAAATGCACACCCCAATAGAAGACTGATTTTTATGGTTGTCGTGTAATTGGGGAGTCAGAATTAATGATGAAAGATTGATCGATGAAAAATTGATCTATGCATTTGACTGACAGGAACTTACATTACTTACTTTTATCTTGAGGTTGCCATTAGACAATCTAAAAAAAGGAACATTGTTAAGAAATTGTCAAATGTCCTGAGTAAAAACAGCTCATTTAGGTAAAATATCTAAAATGGCTATCCTTGCTAAAATTGGACAAAATAACAAAAAATACATGGAAAAAACAGGAACATGGGGGAAAAAAAAAAAAAAAAAAAAAATTTAATTAAATGAAATATATATAATATATATATATATATATATATATATATATATATATATATATATATATATATATATATATATATATATATATATATATATATATAAATAAACTATGAACGGTCATGAATCCAAGACCACTTTTTAATATGTAACATTTTTTTTTTTTGTCACATGAAGTTTCTTTCTGTAATTTAAGATAATCATCATGTGTTGAAGCTCCCCAAAAATGTATTTGCCGGAAAATCGCGAAAACGGCTCTTCTGTTGGAAAAGGTGGCAGACGGCTGCCATAGGCCATCACTTCAAGAACCATTTGACCTGATCCAATGACGATGCACATGTCTGCCATTAGTAAAACCCTTTGTTTGGGGCATTCAGGACACCACATATGTCCAGGGTTCGCATCACATGGTCCGAGAAGCAAAGCTCAGACTGGTGGACCGAGCCCCTGCTCTCACTGTCATCATCACTCATCATCACTCATCATCACTCATCATCACTCATCATCACGTATGGCTGCTAAACAAGGTTACTTCATCGGTATGTTCCAGCTAAAAAAACCCACAGAGCCAAACAAACCTGAGAAGAAAGGTGAGCTGAAGGACTTTGGAAGTGGCAGGGTTGTTAGCCTGCAAACTGCTGAGCCGCTGGTATTCTCATGTACTACTTTGAGAAGAGTTTAAATGAAAGGAAATATCCAGTGAGCAGCAGTTCTGTCTAAAGAGGTCTTTTTGACGCCGGAGGTCAGAGGTTAGGGGAGAACGGTCAGACGGCTTCGAGATACTTCGAGATCAAATGAGCTCAAAAATACAAAATCACATCCGTTGGTTTTACTGTTGCACCTCTTGGAATCGTCTCCGCTTATCAAACTGAACAATTTAATCAGATTCCAGACGAAAGTTTCTCTACCTGGTTATATTTGTCATTTGCTTTGATTCTGTTTGAAAGCTCCAATGTGTAAAAGGCTTATCACAGAGAAAACATAACAGAAGAGGAGTGATTGGAATAAAATGGCAGAACTAAAGATTTGAAGCTAAAGCTTGTTTTGTTGATAGGATCGCTCACACAGCCGTTCCACTGACACCTCGGCACTCCGGTGGGATTTATTTCGTTTCACAGATTTATTCCTGCAGCGAGCACGACACCTTTCAGCAGACATTGGTCTCATCGTCTCTCAAATAGTCAGCAGTCAAATATAACTTGCCGTCGGAGTGTGTACAGAGGCGAGGTTGAACAAACGTGCTTTAACCTAAAGCAAAAGCCACAGTTTACACTTCCCATTGAAAGTGTTGAACTTCAGTTATTGTGATTCAGACCAACAGAAACACCAGAGACAATCGTACAAAGTCAATCTAAAGTAGGGCAGCAACTAATGATTATTTGAATAATCGATTGATCGGCCGATTATTTTTTCAATGATTCAATGCATCGGGTTAAAAAAAAGAACGCATTTCAAATTGTAGGACCAGTTGATATTGAACGAACCAAACATCGAATATGTTATGATCATTTAAAAGCACATAACTGAACCAATACAAAGATGTATACAATATATCTACATATAAACACATGTATATAAGATGGATGCAAGACAATTATTAAATAAGATTTAATGCACTTCAGGGACCACATACAGTCCAGTTTCCTCCTGGGTGACCAGACTGGTAAAATATTGCTATAATAACCTTTAAATTTACACTTCAAAGTTTGTCTTTGTTGCAGTTACAGTGTATGGAATGGAATTTTCTATATTCTTGCACGATCAAACAGCAGTATGGAGCGGTATGGAGCAGTAAGGTAAAGCGTAATCAGAGCCAATCTGGTGCGTTACCTCCAGAAAGTAGGTTAAGAAGTAGGCGGGGCTTAGAGCTCCACAGATATATGACATTACAACGGTAATCTCAGCCGGGGTGGCAGACCTTATGAATCCTCTGTTGTTGTTTACATCCTCCGCTTTGCACTAGTTGCAAAGCGGAGGATTTGCACTAGTTGTTCTATCTCCCCGCATCTGAGTGTGCTACGGCGGCTAACCGGTTGGTGGCTAGCTACCAGGCGATATCTTCCCGCATCAGAGCTCGCTCCGACAGCTATCCGGTTAGCTCGAGTGCCGCGCCACAGCTTTGACGTTACCAAGAGAACGAACGCCTGCCTGAGTGATGCATAAATTGCGTGACACAACAAATCAATAATTCAATTTGTTGCCAACAGTTTTAATAATCAAATTTAATCGATTAGTTGTTGCCGCCCTAATCTAAATCCTGCTTTTCAGGACCGGAAGCAAAGTAATAGAATAGAATAGAATAGAGAATAGAATAGAATAGAATAGAATAGAATAGAAGAGAAGAGAAGAGAAGAGAAGAGAAGAGAAGAGAAGAGAAGAGAAGAGAAGAGAAGAGAAGAGAAGAGAAGAGAAGAGAAGAGAAGAGAAGAGAAGAAAAGAAAAGAAGACTACAGCAGCCACATCACAGAGACCTCACCATGATATAATTCAATGAGCTGAGGTTTTCACCATCTTTGGAGGTTAAACCAGTCTATTCCCATTGTAACCCATATTTATTATTTCCATTTTTTCAATCCCGATACCTGCTGTAAAATATTTTTGTATATATTCAAATATTTTGCACACTTACTTCTACATTCATACTTCACTCATATTGTGTTATACTAGACTGATTACCTTTATCTGTATAGAGTATATTATATATTTTGCATCATATCATATTTTTCATTTCATTTTATTTATTCTTTTTTCAAGGTAATGCAACCTAAAATAAAGCAACAATCCAACAAAAAACAAACAAACAATACATTCCATGAAAAGAAGAACAGGAGTTGGATGAAGAAAAAAATCTTATAAACTCCAACCCCATTCTTGAAGAAAAACGTACAAACTAGATGGCCTAACCGATGTAAAAAACAGCAACAACAAAAAAACAACAATTACATATACACATACATACACATACACATATACACACATATACATACATTTACATGTTTTTTTAAATATACTTTTGTTTCATATACTGTAAGCATACCCGTATGCACCCATACACACACACCCATACGCATGCATAGGTACACGCCACACAACCAGACAGTCCCGCCACCGCCCCCATCACCACCGCCGCACCACCACATCACCACCGTCATCATCCTCATTATTGTCGTAAATTTTAACGTTTTTCACATTCGTCTCTGTACAAGTTAAGTGTCCTCTGTTTATACTTATATTTAAATTGAAGAATATTTGAACAACATTTTAGATCATTTTCTAGAGAGTTCCACTGTATCACACCAGATACTGAAACACACATTTGTTTAAGGGTTTTTCCTGCGAAAGGTTGTTTAAAGTCATTATTTCTTCTGCTTGTCTCACTGTTTACTGTAAAAAGCGCTTGCAGTCCATGCGGTAACAGGCAGTGTTTTGCCTTGTGAACAACTAATAAAGTTTGTAAAGAAACCAAGTCCTTCAATTTGAGTAGTCCTGACCTCAGAAACAGTTCTGTAGTATGTTCCCTTGGAGCAACTCCATTAATTATTCTTATCATATATCATGATATCATATCATATCATATCAAATCATATCATATCATATCATATCATATCATATCATATCATATAATTTAAAGTGTTTTACAGATAGGTCAGTCATTCCCACAGGATTTCAGTCAACGATAATTGACAATAAACCCAAAATCAGACAAACTAGACGGTTTTGCCCATATTTGATAATCCCACAATCAGAATGATCTTATGCCAAAAGGCTCTGAAAAGGCACTGATGTTCAACTTTGCCCCTTTGAGTACCCTCCATGTAGAAACATCTTTTTTTTTTTAAGAAAAAAACAAACAAAACATCAAACAACTTTGGTATATGAGAAAGAAACTGTCATAAATATCTCACTGCAGACAAACTCAGCATACCTTTTACTGGGTAAAGCCGCAAGCATTCAGAGGGAATTCTGGCTTTTTTTATGCCAACATCTTCTTTGGCATGCATTTGTGGGATGAGCAGCAGTTCTGAGTTTGTGTTTTTCTTCCATTTACAACAACAAGCCAAAGCTTCTCTGTCCAGACTCCAAAGACCTTTTCTTTTTCTAAACCCACCTACAAAAAAAAAAAAAAAAAAAAAATCCATCTGGACTTCCACATTGACAACAATGAAGAAAATTCAAGCGCATACTTCGAAAGGCCATGTACGAATTCACCGTCTACAAATGTTAGGCATTCTGCTTGCACTTTGCAGTGCAGTTCAAACCTCTAACAAGCACGCCGTTAACACATAACTTTACAGGTACATTAACTTCAGTTTAGATTCATCGCAGCAGCAGGACTTTCTATTTGCAGAGAGCGCACATTAAATCAGCGCTCACCTGCTGTGGATAAAAGTGTTTCTTTCCGTCAAGGTATAACAGAGTAGCTGAATGCTGGTTATTAGCTGCAAAGTGCTGACAGGCAACAGCAACATGAAGCTGGAGTCACCCTGACATAGCTGCTCCGTGAGCTGCTAATGACAGGATGAAGACGTCGTCCTTAGTTACCACAGTCCTTTCTCATGCTGTCCTCTCAGGTCAAAATTAAGGAAGGATGAGGCAACATGATGCCGTCCAGTCAATACCACCTCAGTTTTCATGTGTTCACACTTTAATATCCTGGTAGCAGCGTTGTTGCTATGTTTTATGGTAGTTTTGTAGACGAGAAAAAAGAAAAAAACACAGGGCTGCCGTCCAACATAAGGAAGAACTGAGACTTGATAATGGGCGGAGCAGAATAAGGTCAATAGTCATGCCCATTTCCGAGCACAAATTCTGTGTGATTCTGTGCGCAGAAAACTTCAATATATGCGAGGTTGCAAAAGTTTAGCAGCTTGAACGTCTGAGTGAAAAACACAAAATGTTAAAAGATGCAAAACTTGCCGTTTAATTCAAATTAATCAACACTAAACTAAAGAATAACAACTTTGTTGTCGATGTTTCCTAATTTCAATTTGATGCGATATCTCCTTGTACCACTTGACGGTGTCCAAAAAATTGAAGCCAACTGGTGGATTGGTCAATAGAGAAGATGTTAAATGTTATCTGACCGAGCATGAAGTGTGAGATCTTTCCTCTAACACACATGGGCTCACACACTAAAAATCATTAGTGAAAAATGACATGTTTTTGCAGTCATGATGTATCGATCTGTTTGACGGAGCGAGTGTAATGTGAGCAGCAAAATAGTCTGGTGCAGGTTAAATTGACCTACTGCTTATCTCCCCTTTTCATGGTAACGGTTGATCAGCTCTAATTATGGTTATCCTTGTGGAAGCCATCCTGTTTGTGCCTCATGACATCTCAAAATGTTCATTGGTTATACTAATGCTAAGCTAGCACAGTTTGTTGTACTGGATTATCAGCAGCTTTAATAGAGGGAATGCTGAAGACTTTATTAGAAAATCCTCAATTCTCCTAAGTGGAGCTGATAACGAAGAGTCACACGAACACTTGAACAATCACAAGATGAGCTAACTGAGCTACATTAGCTACCTGAGCTACCAAAGCTAACTGAGCTATAAGGTAGCATGCCATATGACTGTACAGAAACAGACATGGTGGACTTGTTTCTTGTGAACTGAATGTCCATCACAAACTGAACTTTAATGGAAAAGGTCAAATAAAGCTAAAAGAGCAGACGTCATATTGATAAGAACGATGAAACAAGAGCAATTTTTCAACAATTAAATATCATCTCATTAAACAACATGAGTCATTAAAAAGTTAAGTGAAGCTTATATAATTTAACCGTCAAACTTTAAGAAATCAGAAAAATAAAACCTGACATCAAACTATATGATAAAACTATAGCTGAGTTTTTTTTTCATCATACTGAGCATTTAAAGGTAAATCATAGAACATTGTTCATCTGAAATTATGTCAAAAAAATTCAAAACGATGCAGAGAAATCCTCCAAAGTTAGTGCCATCAAGCTAGCCTTGTAAAACCACATTTTCCCACAAGGTTGTGCGCTGAGTAACAACCCCATTTGTTGTGCTAAGTCTAAATAAAAGCAGAAGCAGAATTTTTGGGGTTGTTTCAATTTCAAATCTTGTCAGTCATCTCAGACACTCTTAAATGAGAACTCATCGATGTAATGTCACTTTGGGATGTGACGAATGTTACTTTTGTCTTTTGTGTAAAGTTGAACAAAAACTGGTTCAAGCAGAGCACGTGTGCATCAAATTGTCTGCACATCCTCCAAAAGAATGTAATTTAGAGCTCCGCCTCTCACCTGGGCATTACGTAAAAGATACGGCCGGGCACCACGGGCTTCCTGTTGACGAGGGCAAATGACAACTCCGTCTGCAGGAACACGGCCGAGGCTTTGATCAGATGCTGTCCAAAGCGCAACGTCGCCATGTTTCATCCACTCTCAGGCCTGGAACGACAAAAAGAAACAAAATGTGGTCAAGAAGGTCTGAGCAAGTATCGACGACGGACCTCCTGCAGCCTGACGGAGAACACTGGCAGCTTCTGATCATTTCAATGAGCTGAGCAAAGATGAAACACACATCATTACAGCCGTCACCCCGTTTGTCTTTAAATGTCTTCATTGCACTTTTTTTTCCTCACGTTTAAGATTTTTTGCATTCTTAAGTCTTTTTTTTTTTTTTTTTAGAAATAAATTATTCTCAGTGTGATTTTCAGCAGAGTCCAAAATAGTCATTTTCCTGAATTTCCTGAAAAGCAAATATATGTTGCTTTGGAGGAGAAATCAATGCTTGGTGAGATATAAATTCAAACTTGCACAAGTGACAAACTAACTTTGTCTTTTACACACAAACGATACAGCTAATTAATATTCTGTAAGATACAGATGTTCCGCCTTTTTGAATCCACGATCGGAACTGATTTATGCAGTTAAACCATAAAAATAGCTTGAAGATCTGCTGTATATGAGCCAACAGATTTCTGACGTAAGGAATGTTACATCTATCAGTGATGGCAATTTGTTGAAAATTTGTCATGTCGTTTTGACGTAATCCTTAAAAGCCTATGAAATGAATTCTGGATCCAGAATCCGGAATCACCTCCAAAATGTTATGGACTCTTCTATTGCACAATATCTATCCCTGGGGAAAATTTCAACAAAATCTGTACGGTTGTTTTGATGTAAATTTGCTAACTTTCATACAGACAGAGAAATTTATGCTGATGATTGTAGGACTTCCTTGGCGGACATGATAAATACTTGGTTCGTCTTGATTGATATTTAGTGTTTTTTGTAAACATTGTGTATTGTTGGACAGAACATAATAACGTAAAACCTTTTTTTTTTTTTTATATAAAAGTTCGCAAGACGCAAACACGACGCCACCATGTGGCACATCAGTATAGTGACACTATAGTCTTATACAAATATCTTTTAACGTCGCCCTACAGTGTGAATACATGTGTGTCCCTGTCTTTCCCCCAATGCATGCTGGGATGTTCATGCTGACACACACTACGAGCTCAGAAAGAAAAACTGCTTTCAAAGAAGAAATACCTGAGGGACATAATCACTAGATGTGGTTGATTGTTTGTTATGCTGTGGTTTTTATTAACTCGAGTAGTTAGAAGGGGAAACATGAATGTTTAGTCCACCCAGATGGGCAAAGACGTCGTGCGACAGCGGCTGCACGAGTGGCTCAGACTTTATTCAAACAAAAACAAGCATTTTCTCCTGCAGTCGTCTACATTCTAAACTTGAATTCTACTAAAACATGACCACAAACAATCCGTCTCATGAACTACTTCAGGACATAACGACAAGCAGCTCTCAGACGTTCAATCGAGATGATGAAGGAAGCTGTTATGTTTTAGGAATCATAGGAGAAGACATTCATGTTCATGACTCCCTTCTCATGAGACTTCAAGGTGGGAGCAGAGAGGAATCTTACTGGACTGAAAGAAAGATGGTGTCCAAAAATTAACCACAAAAAGAGTGTTTATTCCTCTGTGGTTCTTTTATATGGACATAATATGGACTGCTGACACACATTACAACCTATCTCAACGTTTTATGGTTTAACAAGAAACTGAAAGAGAAAAACTCCAATATATTTTGAATCAATGATTTTCTGTGCTTTATGTTTGATGTTGTTCGATGGTCCAGAGACGTTACCATGAAGACAAAGCCCCACTGACAAAACCTGTGGATGATACGGAAAAAAACCACCAATTACGATTTTCGTTATCCAGCACCACAGAATGGACCTCATAAGGAGGAGCAACAATGGAACTGTCTGCTGATTGGTCAGTGATGACCGTCACTGACGACTTGCCCTCAATATTTAAATATGTAATCGCCGGTAAACCCTCCCGCTGTTGTTTACGCACGTTGCTTTGTGCTCAATAGTTGTTTTGTTAACTCGGTTTATTGAAACATCGGCGCTCCACAACACCGCGGTCTTCTTCTTCTTTTTTTTTTTATTAAAAGAAAGACATTTTTAAATACATTACAGTTATTACAATTTGCTTTTATAAAGAAAATAGAAAAGCCCAACATATCCACATGAACAAGCAGGTGTGTTTGCGACTGTGGAAAGGAAAAACTCCCCCAACAGGGAGAAACTTTGTAGAAACCAGAGTCAGAGGTGGCAGAATTCTGCTGACCGGTTGGGGTGAGAGGATAGAGGAGAGGAGAGGAGAGGAGAGGAGAGGAGAGGAGAGGAGAGGAGAGGAGAGGAGAGGAGAGGAGAGGAGAGGAGAGGAGAGGAGAGGAGAGGAGAGACAGAGAAAGACTTAGTGGGGAGATACATACAATACCCTTGTTAGTGCTACATACATTTTGTTTTTCTTTTTAATAATACAATAATCACAGTGATCTAAATATTTTCCAACTGCCATGAGATTAAACCAGCCTGAGCAACAACAGAGCAAAAACCTAAATAATCACAACAATTAGAACAAAAGCAAAAACAAAAGGACATAAAACAAACAAACAAAAAACAAACAAACAAACAAAATAAAATAAAATAAAAACAAAAACAAAACAAAAACAGGCAGAAGAAAAAACAACAACAACAACAAAAGCAAACAACAAATTTAATTTGATAATTAACAGAACAATCTCGTCAATGAGGAGTGGAAGTGTGTGTGTGTGTGTGTGTGTGTGTGTGTGTGTGTGTGTGTGTGTGTGTGTGTGTGTGTGTGTGTGTGTGTGTGTGTGTGTGTGTGTGTGTGTGTGTGTGTGTGTGTGTGTGTGTGTGTGTGTGTGTGTGTGTGTGTGTGTGTGTGAACACCGCGGTCTTCTGACAAGGTGCAGACGCTCCTCTCAATAACAAGAGGAGATTCAGCAGGAGCTGGACGATGCTGTTCACAATGAGAAAGTCTGAGTTGTGTCATAGAGAATGGAAGCTCAAGGTTAATGTCTGCTGCTTCCACATTCTTTGTCTGACACATAAACTCGTCGTTCACAAAGCCACCCATATTCTAACCGCACTGTTGGTGGTGGGACCACACCACAGAGTAGGGTCTGGGTGCGCTTGGCCGTCTTGTACCCTCCCACCCCACCGTGGCACGTAGTGCGTGGTGGACCGTGGCTTTATAGGCACCAAGAAGAGTAGAAGAGTAGGAGATTTTCTGAGCTGGACTTGAACACAACACTGCACATCATTACGAGAGCATAATGATGTGAGCCGCCGCCGGTTCAGTCAACAAAGCAAGCATGGCTGAGAGAAAGCGCTCGAAAGTACGGCTCCACTTTTCAAAATGAGATGCAGATTACGCTCGCTGCAATGTTTGTGAGGCGAAGTGTTTCCAGACGGGAAAGGAATAGGAGGACGTGGAGCTGGGTTTTAATTTGTACATTATCAAGAACAAAACACTGTAGTTGTAGCAAAGGGTTTTCATGTTGAAGAAACAACTGCGATGTTCCAACAGTTGGATGTTATTTTGATATTTTTTGTTAAAGTTTACATTATGAGAAATATATATGTAAAATTGAAAAATAATGACAATGTATCATTTAACAAATCAACATTTAATACCACATAAACACACACACCAAGGTACTGGAGCTTGGTACCTGTACAGATTCTCAGGTAGTGGGTATCTTTACTGTACAGGTTCAAATGTAAAAGGTACGCATCCCTACACAAAAGCCCCCACAACTGAATCAGCCTCAGTAGTACTCCAAAAGTCACAACACCGATAGAAAACCAACAAGCTGTGCTCACTCTGAACATGTTGGGTTTGGCGAAAAGAGAATCGGATGTGATTTCCTTAATAACTCCATTCAGAGGCTGAAAGGTGGATTCAGTCGACACAGGGACAAACTCCTTCTGAAGTCTGAAAGCAACAAAAGCACTGAAATCACAGGATGGAGCACACATGGAAGCCTCCTACTTGTTGCAAGCACATTTTCATGGGTTTGCACCATGTCTTAGAAACACACTCACAAAACAATCCCATGTGTGACCATTCTTTCAAATCCATTCTGAGCATTGGAAAGTTATTAATAACAAGGAACAGCACCATATTCTGTGCAGTTCAAATGAAACTCAATGCTTTCTTCATACACAAATACATGTATTTCCTCTTTCAGCTTCTAGGTGGAAATTACTGACTGGAAGCTAAGCTATTTGGCTAATATTCAAGTGATGGGTTGAATTGCAAAAGCTTCAACGAGGAGAAATTAAAAGTGCATCTACATATTTTCCACCTTTAAAAGAGAAGCGATGAGTTCTTGTTCGCTCATTATTCTTCTGTAAACCTTCTCTGCTGGTGATTGGTCACTACTCGGACAGGGTGGTACCAGGTGAAAGTATTGTTGGGGATTACTTCTGTGACAGATGCTACCACAACCCATTGCATTACATCCAATATGAGCAAGAGGGTTCACCCTCTTTTGACTTCCTGCAATGGCAACATCTCTGCAATTCCATTGGTTTTTATTAGGGATGAGCCAGATAGTCGTTTAAGACGAAAACATAAACAGTCTTACAGACCACTTACACACATACACACATATAGCTGAACACACAAAGTAGCACATAAAATAAATATATTATAAATGTTACAAATCAAGCTTCATATACTGTATATAGTATATAGTTTTTATATCTAAAACATTGAATCTCAATTCTGAGGCTCTTCTCTTCTCGCTTTCAAATAAACAATAAATAAAGCAACTTCTGATCAATCCATATCAATTTCAGACTTAAAATAATGTACCGGTTTAAGCCCCACCCAGTTTCAATTGAAAAACGCCTACTTCTGGTTTAGGTCCCACTCACTCCGAGTACGGATACAGATACAGACCATTTAGATGGTTGAACAGGTACAGGTAGTGGGGTAGTCTCTCATCCCTAGTTTTTATTCTCCATCAGCTAATGGAATCCAACCAAGGCTCTCTTCTCTTCCTCTCATCATTCTGTCTCTATTTCTGTACCTGAAGTGCTCAGAGAGACTGAGAGGTGGAACCAGGGAGGAGCCAGCGAGCGCTGGGTGGTTTGGACTTGGTCCCAGAAGACTCATCGGCTCTCGTTCTCACCAGCTGTCTCTCCCAAAGTTAACATTCCAAATGCATTCTGACAATTCCACAATTAAGAACTAAAATGCTGCAATTAGTCCACTGCGTGTAGAGATCACCCAATTAGTGTTTACTTTGCAAGGTTTTAATGCAGCCTCGCCACTGAGCCAAATCTTTTACAGCAACACAAACAACAGAACGGGTCATCAGGTCAGCTCATCGCGAGCTGAAGCTCAGTTTCTCACTACAACACTTCTTCATAGAAATGTAATGTGTACCGCTCTCCAAGGTCAGGCTGTACAATGAAATCTCATCATCACTAGCAAATACTTACAGTCTCCAAGTTGCAAAGCAATCAAAGCGATGCCCCAAAAATGTTGATGCCGAGCTCTGACTGGACACTGTCTATAGTGCACTCATTGAATAAGAGGACATTTCAAGTTCAAGACTTAATTATATACTTTTTTAAGTTATTAATTGATTTATTTATTAGGTCTTTTTTGATATTTCAAGCTTGAAAATGTCTCATTTCGAGAAAAGGTTAAAGAATTAGTTCGTAACTGCACCGAATGATATAATGTCTCAAATTCAAAAGAGGCTCGTCAGGATTTACTCCATAGATGTGGTGCATGCATTAAAAATACAAACTGCATATGATCAATCATGGATGTTAGTAGCAGAAGTCTTCTTGCATCATTACGGTTTCAAATTCTGTAAATCCTGCATCAGCAACACGTTTAATATAGTTTCTTGTTCCTGTATTCTGTGACTGATGATCACGAATAAGAAATGCAGAAGTTACCAAATATAGATAACATAGCCACTCCGCTGATAAATAGTTCACTGCAGTTTGACACTGCACTTGAAATCCAATTCAAATGTGGCTATGTTTTGTATAATCTGAGCAATTTAGTCATATAATGCTCACATAGGACTAACACGGTATCTGTTTGCATTTGTAATTTTGTTTTTAATTCATTCCAGCATTTTAGTTCTATTTTATACTCACTGCTGCACTGACTAGATGGCACTTTAAATTCCTTAGTAAATATAAAACAATAAAGATTCTATTCTATTGTATTGTATTGTATTCTATTCCATTCCATTCTATTCTTGGCAGACACATCAGCAATCAGTTCTCTTTTAAATTCTTCCACATACTGAGTGCTACAGCCACTTTGTTTGCTTTCAAAGACCGATTCTTTGATCAGTCCGTTTCTTCTTCTGTTTTAGGAAGTGAGTTAATAAATCCTATGAGAGAGACAGAAACAGTTTGCTGTAAGTTTGACGACTGAGAAAATGACCCAATAGTATAATCACAGGCTGGCTGCCGGCTTATTTTTCAAAGCAGACCAGGACAAATTCTCTCTGGCTGACAGATAACAGAGGCAAAATAACATGATGAAAAAGTGAAACTACCACATCATGGTTGGCTGCCTCTGTCAACTGCTGACGTTAAATTCTGTTTGGACTGTGACAGTTTGAAAAAAATTAAAAAGAAGATATTTGAATGTAGTGGAGATGAAGTCAACGGGGAGAAATGTGAGGTGAAAATGACCTTTGAGCAACAAAACGTAACATGGTGACACTTGAGAATTGATCGGATGAATGAAAAAATTGGAAACATGAGGCAGCAAAAATAATACACTGCACATAAAGATGATAAAACAAGAAATAATTCATCTGTTCTAATTCATCAGGAGGCTGAAACCAGCATCAGAGTCAAGAAGCTCACTGATACGATCATCATTAGTATGAAGGACAGCGCACAGCCAGTTGATGTGTTGCCCACCAGTAGGCGCTACATGAACAATCGACGCTGAGACCCACTGTCGCCAAGTATGAACACGTCAAACAGAAGGAACTGGTGAAGAGCCGCAGCAGAGAGCCGCGAGGAATGTCCTTCAGCAATAATGACCTGTGGCCTCATCTATAAAATATTGCCTAGGATTCCTACTAAAAATGTACGTGTGGCCATCAACTGAAAATGGCGTGCGCTAAACAAATATTCGGATCTGTGAAACTGTGAGTATGCACACCTGCATGCATGTTCCTTTTATGGATCACAGTCCACCTGGAAGGTTGCACAGTTCAAATCCTGCTCTCAACACACCCACTTTCTACCATAAATGGTCAATGCAAAACACCTGCCATGGATCCTCCGGTGTCTGATCTGAAGGTGGAGGACAGAGGAGAGTGACATCATGGTGCCAGAGCACGCCGAGCACACTGCTGTACAACAAAACAGCTCCCACCGTTGTGACAGTCAGAGTGTCGGAGAGGGAAGGAGACCTTTTGGTGGAGGCCACAGCAGAGACTGTAAAAGTACAGTTCCATGTGGTTATTAAATGTATTTAAATTAAATATTGGAACAGGGACGTTGAAAAGTCCCTTCATCAAGTCTCTTCATTTGAAGATGGAAGTCTGACATATGAGCACCGTGCTGCTGAATCAGTAGTGATGTCTCACTAAAGAAACAGGTACAAACATTCTCCCTCAAAGTACTTTTTTTTTTTTAGATCACAAACTCCGCGAGGGAAGTGACGTCTTTCAAGCATAAACAACTTGTATAGATGAGGCCTTAGCTCCTCAAAGAGGTCCGAGAGCATCACCGATGTGTGCTTCAGGTCAGGAAGAAGCTCAGCGCTGAGGGATCCCGAGCCGCCATCATGGTGGACAGACTGTACATTAACGTCCAGCTGTTCCAGGGCCCTGCTGTCACCCCCTGGCTCTACTGACTGAGCCCGCACACACACACACACACACACACACACACACACACACACACACACACACACACTCTGCTGGACTCAGTTTGCTCAGGCTCAGGTAAATATTCCAACAGCAACAACAGGAAGCATCATGAGTAATAAGTAGCTGAAGCTAATTAAGACCATGTCATTAATATACTCAGTGTTTGTGGTGCTGTTTGTTCTACACTCCTGGTAATAATTACCTTGGACTTGTCCAGTGAGCTCTGCAGAAAGAGAAAGAAAAACAAAAGTCCACACAACACTGTCATTTTCACCTCTGTTTCTTCTTGATTTACTTTAGTGACATATTATAACTCATTGTTATAATACATCTCTACTGTTCTGTCTCTACCACATGTAACTCTTCCTGAAAACCACTCCACATGACCAGCCAACTCTCAAGATGTCACACACATGTGAGCAGAGACACACAGCCCCATGCTTAAATAGCCCGCCCAGTCCAGATCATTTAAAAAAACCTACACTTAGTTTGCTTCTGATCATCATTAATTGTTCTCCCTGCAATTTCCTCATTCATACTCACCTTGCCATAACTCCAAGCAGAGAGTCATAGCTATATTAATCAGCAATAACATACAAGTTTCTTGCAAAGACATAATCACAGACTCAGAGGGAAGATTTATGATTATTCACATTTATCTTCAGAACATAGAGATGCTTATCGCAAACATTTATGGCCCAAATGTTGATGACCCCTCCTTCTATCGCAACGTCTTCACCACCCTCTCAACACACTGAAAACACACTTATTGTGGAAGGAGACCTTAATCCACAAGTTGACTAATGGGGCTTTTCCATGGGAAAGAACCAGGTTCTAGTTTGGAGCGACGTCCAGAATTAGCACCAGTTCGTTGTATTTCCACTGCCAGAGCGGGTTCTTAACAGGGGCTAAACCGGTGCTGCGCTGGCGCCACTTCTTTCTTGTTCCGCGTTCTGACCGCAGGCTGAGGCAATGCAGCCGCTGCGCAATGCGTTGCACTGAGACGCTCCATTAATATTTTCTGACAGAACTTTAAAATGAAGCGACACGACTACACTAAACAACTACATACTACTGTAAATGAAAGCTTGTATTTTTTAACCATAAAATAACCTTTTAATGGCTTCATGTGAAAGAGACCTTTAATCAGTGTGTGTTTACATAGGTTTCCATTATAAATGGCTCTAGAGCTGCGTTCTATCATTCTACACCTCCATTCCTCACTGGAGGTGAAAGGAGCAGAAATTCACTATGTGATGCCCAAATGTTGAAAAATAAGACCCAAGCTCATTCACGCTGTTTTTTTTTTCTCTCTCTCTGCCACTCCGGGGCTCCGGACGGAGACAGATGTGGAAAAAACTCCAATAGAGCGACGAGGAGACTCAATGTTTTCTGTCTCTTTGGTCTGAATCTGAGTTTCAGGACAGACTAGAAGGTGTGACCCAGACCAGGCCATGAATACAGTCTGTCTCCTCCTTCTTCTATGAGCGCTGTCAGTGCTAATCAGTGAGATCAGTGACGTATCACATGTTGGAGTGACGCAATGACGTGGCTCTCACTTGACTTCATTAATGGTAGAAAAAGAACCGGTTCTTTGGCGGTGCTCATTTAAGAACTGGCCCTGGCACCGGCCCTGGCACCGGCCCTGGCACCGGCCCTGGCACCGGCCCTGAACTCGCTCCTGGTTGTTTCTGGTGGAAAAGCCCTAAGAGTCAGTAAAGCAGCAAATACCAGACACTGGGAATCGACAGATATAGTCCAGCAGGACATGAGTGACGATAGTCTTTGAGATGCTTGGCGCACCTCTCATCCCACTCTTAAAGAGTACACCTTCCACTCAGCAGTGCACCAATCCTCTTCACTCTTAGATTACTTTCTGGTTAGTAACTGTGCTGAAGGACACCTCGGACACACAGATTCACCCCAGATTTAACACACCACTGCTTAACCACATTTCATCACATTCTTTAAAGAACAGTGGACAATCTTCTTACAAACCACCTGCCCGATATCTCTCCCCGTGTCCTCTGGGAGATGGCTAAAGTCGTCAAGAGAGGCAAAATCATTTCTTAATCATCATATAAGACCAAAAAGGTAATATAAAAAGAATTAGAAGATAAAATCAAAGCCACAGAGACAGCTCTTGCCGCCTCTCAGGACGACCACGTGTTGATTGAGTTCAGCAAATTAAATAATAGACTTAAATAACATAATTGACCAAAAATGCAATTTCAACTGCAGAGATTATATCTGGATAAGTTTTAACAATCAGCTTAAATGAAAAATGAACAATCTCCTCAGGTAAAACTGAAAATGGTAAAATCACTCTTGACACTCAGGAAATAAAGAATAGATCAAATCAAATAAATTCAGAGAATTAAAAAGACACCTGCACTCTTCACAGAAAAACCCGTTACAGTCAGAATTAGGGAGCTTTCTGAGCATAGTTGAGCTCCAAAAATAAATAAAAATGATCAGATCAAAGACCTTCCAGCTCAATAGCAGAAATGTATGAAGATGTCCAGCACATACCTGATGGTAAAGCCAAAGGGTCTGATGGACCCTGCTGAGTTCTACAGATAATCCTGGTCTTCACTCTGACCAGGATGATTGAGAAGATGAAGGAAACGTCTACTCACCCAGATAATATCCCTTCACACCTCTAATTGGTAAGAATATCTAACGTCAACACAGAGCCAACTTTATGGTCAAAAATTCCGGACAAAGGATGTTCAAGGTGGGTCTCACTCCTACATGCTCTAATTGCACAAGTCCCAGGTCCCAAGTGCGATGACAGCATCCTGGCTGTGACGCTCCGGCTGGGCTCATCCTGGGCCCATCCTGGGCTCATCCTGGGCTCATCCTGGGCCCTGTGGCTCTTTGGCTCTGAAAACAGGGCCTCACCATCCTTTTTGAGCTTTATAGCAGAAAGGGTCAGAAAAGTTAGCACAGGGATAACTGGCTTGTGGCGGCTGAGCGTTCATAGCGACGTCGCTTTTTGATCTTTGGATGCCAAAAAAGATGCTCTTCCTGTCATTGTGAAACAGAATCCACCAAGCGTTGGATTTGTTCACCCACTAATAAGGAATGTGAGCTGGATTAGACCATCAAGAGAAAGGTTAGCTTTACCCCACTGATGATGTGTTGGCGCAATAGTAATCCGGCTGCTGTGTGTGGTGAGGGCTCCCTGCCCGAGTCGTCTTGTGGTGCCCTGCCCGGACAGGGCATGGCCCCTGAATCTGTAGACCTGGCTTTCTTGGGGTGGGGGTCTTACAGCCCAGCGCTCTAACCTGGACACCTCAGTGCACACCCGTCCTCCTGACATTTCCACTGACATCAAACAACACCTTGCAACTGCGAGCCGCTCCAAAGATGACATTTGCAATCTGCTATTTCTTCAGTGCTCTCTCGCTATCAATGCCAGCCCACTGTGGGTGGATGTTTTTCAACACATGCACCTTGCTCGGTTCAGCAGTTCCACCACCCATGGAGGTCAGAGAGGATGGAGTAATCACACATCCATGCCTTGGAAACCTTGGAAATGTTGTTGCAGTTAACTGCGCTCTGAGTGAGATGCTTTACTCCTTCCAACGGAACAGGACGTGTTATTTATTCACTCTCTATGATCCTTCATCACCATCAGGCTGCAATCAATACCATCCATAGAGTCCCTTGACTTGACCTCCTACCAGGCCTTTCCTCAATCACAGCTCACACTGTTTAACACCTTGAACCAGTAAATGGCTATTGATTATCAAGCTGAGGCTTTGGTCAGATTGCAGCCAGTGTTCACAACGGAAAGTGTAAAACTGAGGTGCCCTTCACCTTTAAAATCTGATCTCTGAAGGAGTTTACTGCCGACAGGTTGCTGAGCATCTGGCAAGCAAAATATTGAGTGAGTCTAACTTCTTTCAACCCATTTCTGTTGCAGCTCAGATGCTTTAATCGATGAGTGGAAGTTATTGGAGCATTAATGTCACGAAGGAGCATCAAAAGGTTTGGAGATTTCAGTTTTTTCATCCCATGACCAAGAGAGACAACTACCTGCTGGCCTATAAAGGAAATGGAGTTTACATCCTTTCAAGTCTCATCAGTGGTGGTTTGGTTAAAACAAATCAGGTTATTTATCAGTCAGTTCTTTAAAACTGCAACATGGAAGTGGTGTATTTATTGTTTCTCTATTTGTGCGTCTGGTGGATTTTTCCTGATTATGAACTGATGATGGAGGCTGAGCAGGCTGCTGTCCCAGTGTCAAGTTGACTTCTTGTGATGTGTGATGAGTCCTGGCTTTCTTGTGTTTTTGTTCTGGTATGTTTGAATCGGGTTTAACACAAAAGACAGAATATTTTCTTTGTCTGGTCTACAGTTAGAAGCACATGAAACTAGACCTGGTCTGAATAGAAATTCCTGTGCTTGAGATATTTGGGTATCCAAGTTGTCGGGTCATGCAGACTGTAGCACAGTAAAGAAAAACATGTCTTTAATTTATTTATATTTATTAAATTTTCTTTTACTTTTTTAACACAATACAGTATATTTACCTTCATCAATGAAAGTGCTCGAGAAGCTTATGATTTTGTTTTCATGTATTTACTTAGTGGTATGTATGTATGTATGTATGTATGTATGTATGTATGTATGTATGTATGTATGTATGTATGTATGTATGTATGTATGTATGTATGTATGTATGTATGTAACTACATGAAGTTTTCAGGGATCATTTTTCATCATCCAAGGACTACTCAATTAGATAGTGGGATGTTAACAGCTAACCGTTTTCAAATAAATCCACAAAAATGGTTAACAAATTTCCCATACAAAGCGGATAATAGGGGCACCTCATGGAGGAATCAAAGGAGATCATTGTCTGTTGCCATGGAGACACTTCTTACTCAGTGTTTCACACAGTGCTGTAGCTACCTGACCTACCTAGTTAGTATTGATATGAGCTCATCGCTATCATGCTAGCAATGCTAACTCGGTTCCGCCAAGAAATGTTGCAAAGGTCTGCGCAACATTTGAGCGTCGTTCTGGTAAAACATTGAAGAGAAAATGTAACTCCTGAACCTCATAATAGGGCTACTGCAATTAAAACAGCACCATGTTCTTGAAACAACAGATGTTTGAGTGGCCTACCTACACTCTCTTCATGTTATGTAGTAGGAACACAGGTTTTTTGGGGCAAAAGTGGCCAGAATGAACAGGCAGTATTTGGCGAAAGTGAAGCAGCGACTATTCAGATCTCAAAACTCATATCAGGATACCGCCACAACAACCCAATATTTGGATATTAGAGTCCAGCCCCACATGGAACTAGTATATTTCTAAGATGTGACATATATTTCCTGAGCATTGCTTTTAATGATACTGCCACACATTGGGTTGTGTCTTTTGGTTGATGCTCATGAGACTGATCTCCGTGCTTGAGCAGGCTCAGGCTTCTTGATGGCGACTGTTAACTCGCCTAGCTGCTCTCAGGTGCCGCAGCCACAGTTTGACAGGAGTGAAGTGTGTGCAGCGGCTTTTACTTGATGCACTGTAAAGCCTCGAGGCAACCTCAATTACATGTGTGGCTGGTGCAAATGGCAGCCACACACAGCTCTAATCTCAAATTGCTTTTCACAGCACCAATGCCCTTAAAACACATGCTTAACTTCACCTCTTCTGGGTATAAATACATCGGGATATATTGTCCACAGAGGAGTGAGCTGACCGCATGCTGCAACATGTACAAACACTCATCTCAAGACTTTAGAATGCACAGAAAAACAAAAGGCAACAAACATGTGGGAGATAATAAAAAGTATATCTGAATTGTTTAACTTGAGAAGGTTTAATTGCACATAACCTGCTTCCAGGCCCAGCTGAACACCCAAACGTGAAGATTCAAGCCACAAAAACAACCATTAGATGTGCATCCTGAGTCCGACGGAAGTCGGAGCAATAATATCAGGAAAAACTGAGGTAATGCCTCATATGAGCATTGAAAACTGAAAGAGGATGAGATGATTCAAGGAATTTTATCAGAAAAAAAGTGTCAAAGTCAACAAATATCTTCAAATAACTGTAGTGGCTTCATGAACTGCTGTTTTAAGCCAAATAAAGATGGAACTCAGGTTTAGTGCACCTACTTCCAATGTTTAACACTCAAGCCACTGCACGCTGACCGATCAACAACATGAAGCTGCTCAGTTTGCATGTTCTGCCTGTGCGTGTCGGAAAATTCTCAACGCTTCTCCAGCTTCCTTCCACAATCCAAAGACTCGGTTCACTTAGTAACGTGTTATTCTCATCTGACCAGTTTATACAGTAACAAGTAATCTAACATGTTACAATTTCCAAACCAGTAATCAGATTAAACTTCTCCAAGTCACTGCGTGTCACTATTGTAGCGTCCCGCAGGACATTGGAACAGAAGACGAGTTTCTTGTCTTTAAAACCACTTCAGTACTGAACAGAACTGCAGAGTCTAACCAGCTGCTCTTTCTAACACTCAGTCTCACACACACACACACACACACACACACACACACACACACACACACACACACACACACACACACACACACACACACACACACACACACACACACACACACACACACACACACACACACCGAGTCTCCTCACCCCGCTCACCTGACCCACCCTTGGAGTTCAAGTAAGTTAGTTTTTGAAGGAGTAACTAGTAATCAGTAATCAGATTCCTTTTTCAACGTAACGGAGGGTCATTCCCTCTCTGAACCTGTTGCTGGACTGTTCACTCTACATTTTCCCCATCAGTGCCTCCAGACTGCCACAAACATTCTATTCTTCTTCTCAAACAGAAAAATGAAAGTCGCATTGAAAATAACAGGAACTCTGCAGGACTCTTCAATACGTTCCAAAAGATTCAGATTTTAACTTTTTTAATTTTTTTTATTTTATACAGAGCTGGAATCTTTCCTCGCAGTGAATGATTCTTCAGATCCTCTCTGGGAAACAGGTGAGGCCGTTTTCAGAGTCAGAGTCATCCAATAAAAGGAAAACTATTTGTAACTGAGTCATGACTGAGAACTTTCCAGGCTGACGGAGATCCATCACAGCAGGGTTGAAGATACCAGCCAGTCAAGTTGCAGTCGCTCCAGCACTTCTGCTCAATAACACATTAAGAAACCTATTGCAATCCAATACAAGCTTGTTTAACAGCGGCCTGTTTAGAAACGAAGACCAAACTTATTAACCGAGGTCAAGATCAGACCAGTTAAAAGGTCAATTAAGCCCCGCCGTTTCACCTGTCCGCCAGGTCACGGGTGTCTGCTTACATAACAAGATCATGGCGGCTGGAATACGATTTAATCACATCATAAGAAATGTGTTTTCAGCCAAACGGGGCGCCGCCGCTTCTGTCTTCTTCTGCTTTTCCCCCCAAGAAGGAATCCGCCTGCGAGTCTGTGTAGAAGAGCAACTCGCAGAGAGATAGAGAGCAGCATAACATTGCTTTTTAATTAAAGAACTACATCTACGACAACACATCCGCCTGCGACTCGCCCGTGTGTATCATACTCAACACAAATGGGACTTTGTGGTGAAAAGGAAATCTTATTTAGATTCAATTTTCTGATGGGAGGAAGCTGAACAGTATATCTGTCAGACACACTTATCAAGTCTTTAGGTCCGGATGAGTATTACGCACAGAGAAAGGTATAAGTAGATAGCTGTCCCCTCATAAAAGGAGTAAATGGTAATGCGACCAAATATGTAGTGTGATTGGTGAAGCTTCCCTGCAGTGCTGAGGATCAGGAGAGGCAGGTGGAAATCATCACAATGCTTTCTCATTCCAGCCGAGGCGTCATTTGTATTCCGTGAGCTTTCCTCAGGCACCAAAAGTAGAGTTTTCTTTGCTATCCATGCATGTAAACCAGGCGCCATTCTCACCGTTTGGTCCACAGCCCCGAGAATTAGTTCCACAATTATAATGCAGAACCGATTGCCTCGCGCTATCAAGTGAAATGGCTGGTTCTGAAATCACTGAGAGTCTAAATCAAAACACTTTACACTGCATGGAAACACACACGCACACACACACACACACAGAGGAGGGAATGACAGTTCATAGTGACCTCGAGAAAGAACTAATGAGAAATGGAATCATGAATGAGACAACACAAAACATTCCATGTTTTCCATGTTTTCTATGTTTTCTATGTTTTCTATGTGTTCTATGTTTTCTATGTGTTCTATGTTTTCTATGCAGGTTACCTGGCTACTGACAAGCCATAACATTGTGACCACCATTGTCCAGTCATACAATAATTCAATGCATTAACCTGCAAAGTGGTGGACCTTGAGGGATACAAGAAAAACTGTTGAATGTAAAGATGTAAAGATCTTTCTGTTCAAAAACAGCCAGTTCTTTACAGAAGTTAGTCTGGACCTCAAGGAACCGTGGAGCAGTGGGGGGGGGGGTATACAAATGGACGGTACACTTTGCTGAGGCTGCTGGACGATGTGCAGTGATGCTGCCAGTCTTTCTGTTCCCTCCTCGTTTCGTTGGGTCGGGTCTGTCCTCTCTCTCCACCAGCCCTATTCGCATGGGACTAATATTACCCCGGGACCAATGGAGGATATCTGTCATCTTAATCCCATTGGAATGTCTGTGATTGTCCTGCAAGTGACCTACCATATTTGGACAAACACTGACATCCTGTGATAATAATAGTCCCATGCGAATCTGCACCTCAGTGATTGGCGGGTATTTTAGCTGTTGATGTCATTTTCATTGTGCACCTTTTCTCCTGGTTGAATAATGGAGGCGGTGGTAGAAATGACTGACAGCCTTTTAGGTGCAAATGAAGGAGTAGGCGATACACAACAGGCCTGGGGAACATTTGCAGAAACAGCGAAATGAGACCAAGAAGAAGAGGGACATCTTGGGAGGACATTGAGAAGGATGACATGCGTAGCATGAGAAGACGTTTTTTCTCGGCCTGTCTGTCAACAGGCAGCGTTGCAGCGATCCGCCCGACTGCTCCAAGCTGCGTAACGCCGGGCGTGTGTGCCGCATGTCGGCCCGCGCTCCTACTGCTCCACGTGCGTTCACGTTCCCCCGTGTCCGCGCACCATTCTCCGCGGCGCACCTCAACAGGTGAGCGCAATCGCTCTGATGAGGAAGTCCCTCTATAAACGGAGGGGGGAAGCAACGCCCCGGGCTTTGGCTGTGCACAACGGAGCTGAGAACGAGACACGTGCAGCACAGAACACATGGGGAAAGGACTGAAACCAAAAGGGCAACTGGTGAGCTCAGAATGACTGAACTGTTTAAATGTGATCTCATGATTGTCTAGTTGCTTAATTCCTTTACTCGGTTAATTAAGGTGTAACACAGAAGATGAGAAGAGTTTAACATTTATATAAAAACGTGTTTGTTTTGTATTTAAAGGGCTAAAAAGCGCTTGTGTTTAAAATATACAACACATTTCCTTTGATAAAATTATGAGTAAAATATATTTAATTTATGTATGAAAAGAGTATAATATCAAAGTTTTTCTGTTGAAAAAATATTAAACTACAATTTAAATTATACTGTCACATACTATACATTGATATAAACATAATGAAAATCATTTCAGATTATTAAAGTAGGCCTAGTTTTCTGTTTGGTTAATGGTAATTTTACACGTTACTTACTTGCATTGATTTAGTAAAGAATAATAGTTTAAAATATACTTTAACCTCATTTATTATGCTGATCTGAAATTGTATTTATTTGTACTCACATTGTTTGATGGAAATGATTTGCATTGTGCTTTATGTTCAAAGGTTTTTCACCTTTCTTGTCACCAATCTGGTCACTGGAGGAATAAAAAATAAGAAATCCTGAGTTTGGTCAAGTCCTTCCGTCTTCAAGTACGTTAAGCCATGCCGCTATAAAGAAATGTGACAGTGAATACAAACACCCCGACGGCCGGTTATCCTGACAGTGCTGCTTACTGTCCTCGAGTCACGTTGGCTACGGGCCAAAATCCTCTCTCCCGATTAGCTGTGAAATCTGTCAATCTCAGAGAAGCACTGCACCTGTGTTCTATTGCACGAACACAGGTATTTCTCAGCAGATATCTCAGTGGAAAGGGGAGCAGCGATGTGTGATTTGTAGTTGAAGAAAACAATGTGTGACTTGTGTGGAAGAACTTCACATCGAAATGTGTTTTTCACCAGATTTACTGCAACAATTGGTGGAAAAATATCAGCATGACATTTTTGTTTTATCTGCGACTTGTAAAACAGGATTTGTGCTCCTGTAATTAAGAAGTTGGGACTTGTAAGCGTGGTGTTGTATTGTGGAGAGAAAATAATTCTACAGGAACACAAAACAATTCGACAGGTACACAACTGTACAACTGAGCCACATCGTGACCCAACACTATACATACTTGAAATATTACCTGAGGATCTAATAGAGGAGGTAACTACATACTGGGGATCCTGCTTCTGACAGCAAAGAATACGATCACAACCAACTGGCTGAAGGCCCCAACATAACACAGCGGATGCACGGAGTACAAATAGTTGTTTTTATGGAAATCACTACTGCAATTTTGCAATCTGCATTTGTCGAGTTTCTATTCTTTATTTTACTGTATTTTGTTGCCAACAGCTGTAAGTACAACTGTTTGTCCAATCGGACGACTTGAGAGAAGTCAGAACTGAGTAAATGTCTATAATAGAAACTTATTTTATATATGACTCTGGCATTGGATTGATCTTTACTGATAGGTAAGTTGTATGCAGAAGTATAGGTAATATGATTTCTATTGTTGCATCTAAATTTGAAACAGGTGTGATTTTACGTTACATCTTCATATGCTTTCTTTAAATTGAATAAAGAAAATGTTAATATTACTCAAACACACAGCGTCCAAACACTTGGATACTATTTTAAATAGCGTACAATAGACTTTAGCCTCAACCTTACAGAATTTTCACTTCACTCCGATAATGCAAAGAATCCTGTAGATCTGAGTCCCCAACTGATAATGTTCTGTTTTTGGTTGGAACGTTGCCACTTTCCAGATCCTCGTAAACTCCCCACTAGACTAATGAAGTCTGGCTAATTTCACTGTTCCCCCAATAAAGTTGCTTTATTGCAGATCGCCTCATTAAGCATTACTGTCCGCACATGTAGACTCCTGAGATTGCACAGACGTGTTGAGTGATGTCGAATTTGCATCCCGGAGCTTTGGGACTTTTCCCTCATTCCCACTGTGAGTTTCCCACTGTGAGAGTGTCCATGTGTGTTTTTCCTTTACAACCTCTCTCTTGTTCAGTAAGTGTTGAATACATGTTGTCTGTGTTAATTAAAAGAGAGAAAATGTGCATAAATCGGATTGCAAATATCATCAATGATGCAAGATGAAGGTATTTTAACTTTTTTTTTTTTTTAGTTTGTGAGTCTAAAGTGAAATATTAGATTTGTGTGCTTCTAAGTTGTAAAGCCAGTCATGACAGACACAGAAATGTAACTGTTACAAAAAAAAGAAAGTGATTAAAACCTGACACTGCTGCTGTTTTTCCTTCTGTTCTCTGATCTCAGCCACTGGCTGACTGAATGTCTTTTACCAATGGTGTTGAAAATGTTTTGTGAGAACAACATCAACAACACATGACCTACACAGCCGGTCAAGTCCTGTGTGCTCCTTGTCAGAGTGCAAAAGGTTAACTCAGTCAGTGATGATCGGAGCAGCACGCAACTGAGAATTAAAGTGGATGCTGCATCACTGAAGAAGACGAGGGAATAATTCAGCTCGACAGGAAGACAGTAAGTGACTGGAGTAAGTTTTCCTCAGCTGTGTAATTCATAGATTATTCATGCATTGTCACAGTGTAGATGAGAAAGCTGCTTCATTTGTTGTGGATACAGGATATGAAGAAATAACTAAAAGTGATATGAGCAGCTCTGCCACGCCGGTGATGCACGTCATCAGCTGACTGACGCACTCAGACGGCAATTGATCTGGGCAGCATGTCTAAATACCACATTTTAAATGGACTGACCATAGTCATGAATGTTATTTACACAGTGAGGGGATAAAAAAACACATTCAGAACCCTGGAGAGCTCCCATGTTGCTACAGACCTCAACTCACACACTCTTCTCGCCAACCCAGCTGGAAAACATCAGCATTTTCTGTAAATAAATGGACTTGTTTCTTTTCTAAATCACTATCTCACTTTCTTCCAGCGACTGCTGTGCCATTTTCCTTAAAGTTTACCACTGAAACTCTGTGATGTAGTGCTGCTTTATTCAGGTTTACACTGATAATAAAACAACAACCTTGGTAAGCTTTGCTAAATACCAGATTATTTGAATGGAATATGTTTGCAAATCAAAAATACTTGGTCAAGTTTATAAAGTGGTCACACATTGGATTAATGTAAGTCGTTCACATGTGTAATTGAAAGTTTCCTTGATTAAGTTAAAAAGCCTTTTACACACCGAATAATAGGAAGAAGAAGAAGAAGAAGAGTTTCGAAAAAGGCATTTTATCATAGTTTGCACGTTCTTGCTGTAACACTGTAGCCTTTCACAATGCTTGTAGTGTTGATCAATGTCTCTGACTTGGCAATAAGTGTCAGAACATGTAGAATTATTAATTATGGAAGTAGATATCATGTTAATGTCTAAAATATTAATAGTGGACTCTCTCAGCTGACCTGTGATTTCCGCCCTGTGCTAGCCTCTGGACTTTTTCCTTTATATTCCACAATATTACCCTTTCTTTTCCTTTTAACTGATGAAAAGCTCTTTTAATCAAGTTCACTCATCTCATTTCGGTTGGGTTCAAATAAAGCCAAAGCTTCTGCAGCTTGACACGAGAGAAACACGAAACTAAGAGGTTTGATGTTTTATACATCTGCTGTCCCTGTCTGCTGCTGCTGCCTGCTGTCCTTCTCACATGTACCCCAGTCTCTCTCTCTCTCTCTCTCTCTCTCTCTCTGTCACACACACACACTCTCTCACACACACTCTCACACACACACACACACACACACACTCTCTCTCTCACACACACACACGCACGCACACATAAAAGCACACGTCAAGCCTGAATTATTCAGTGCACATCAGACAGCACGCCGTTCATGGTGGATAGACAATCACAGGAGTACAGACTCACTGACATTGATCCATCTGATATAACCTATGTATTACACTTCACATCAAACAGAATTAAACTGGCTGTTGAATCACGGAAGAAGTTCCATGCTGAACGGGATCTATGAAGTCTTGCCCACACGCCCGGCGTGTCCGTGGTGTAACAGCCAGCTGTAAACAAGTACTCACATCCTGCATTAAACCTATTATGACCGGGAAAGCTTGCTTGCAAATCTTATCAGGGGGAGCACCCCTCCCCCCCCCCTCCCCCCTCAGAGTCAGGGATGTTTGAGAGATCCCATTTGGTTGTGTGCATGAATCATTATCACAATGCGCCTTGTCAGCACACCATCTCCGGGAAACAGGCATTAACGGCAGAAATGAGATTAGAGTGGGCAAAAAGCATCGGAGGCAGACACTGACGAGCGGGAAGATTAAGGGAAGCCCGACCAGACGAGGCTTACACTCCAGTTCATCCTCGCTAAAACGCTGTCGGATTCTCAGTGTGCTCGGGCCGTCAAAGTCAGAAAACTATGTGCCGAAGTTTATAGGCGATCAATCTGGTAAAAAAAATGTATTCTGTGAGCACGAACGGCGTGTTGCGTCAAGGTCAAACGGTTTTCTACTCTCCCAAAAAACAGGAAGAGCAGGAGAGAAGAGGGAGTGGATCTGAGTTCAAAGCACTGGCTAAACGAGAAGCTACAGATCCAAAACAGGATCGGTGCCGTTAGGACGAGACGGAGTAATGACTTGATGAGTTGGGATGCAGGTCACAAGAGAAGAGAAGTGTAAAAGTCTGTGAAAACGTGATGGATGAGTGAGAAAAGAAGCCACGGGCGTAAACGATGACGGGGGAGATTTGAAACCAACTCAAAGGAAGAAGAAGCGTTCAATGAAGGTCTGGACCACCAAATAAAACAAGAATAGATTCAAAACTAAAGTGAAAAATTTAAGCACACGGCCCATATTTTGTCTGATTTGATCAGCGTTGTTTCGCCTCTTATCGCTCAACATCAGGTATTATCGATTGTGTCAGATTAGCGAGATTTTTCATGCTGGTGCTCTCAGTAATGTGGACAAGACAAATCGTGGGATTCACAAAGTGGAGAGCTTTGACTCAAACACAGAAGACCATTGATGTTGAAGTGAAAGTGACTCCCAGCGACACAGTAAACTGACAGATTTACAGCAGATAAAACATTATAGGTCGACATTTTTTCTTGCGTAAAAAGATTGTACCTATATTCAGGGGCGTTTCTAGACCCCCTGGAGGCCCGAGGCAAGAAGGACTATGGGTTCTGCCGGGCCCAGAATAATGTTGAATGAAGTCCAGGACGACAGATCAGTAAAGAGATACTTTATTAAATAATTTACATATAAGATAAATAGTGTAAACTTTACACGCAATATCTAAATGCTAGAAAAACAAACACAACTAAAACGTGCAAAATTTTAAGTATGATGAATGTGCAACCAAGCAACAAAAACAACCAAAAAAACACGAAATTGAAGTGTAAAGTAAGACCTGTGACACCTTGATCTGATATCTATCGTCCACTTGTAGTGCAATGTTTTTTCTTAAAACTGCTGCTTGCAGGCCTTGGCTTCTGCAAATTCAGCCACAATATCTTCCATAGATATTAGTCATAGGACCCCCGAACATCATTCTGGTAATCTGTGTTGGTCCTGTGAGCCTCTCCTGGCGCAACAACAACACTTATGACATACCGTGTAAGCAAAGTTGGACCACTTCTTAAAATAAAGCTGTTAAATTTGGTGGAAAGTTAGAATAAATATGTGCTCTAAGTTTGTCATACCACAGAAGTGTGTTGTTACTGTCAAATTTGAATGATTAATATGTACATATATACATAAGTTCACTGTACATTTAAGTCCGTGTAAAGTGAACTTTCCTGGTGTTTGGTGGATGACTGGGAGTTTAGGACAAAGTGTCTGGGACTAACTGGGACTAACTGGGACTAACTGGGACTAACTGGGACTAACGTTTTTATAATGTCACACACAGCTTACACACTCTCACTTACCAACATCATGTTTTTTTTCTTTTCATCCTCTTCTTGTTTTTCATTTCTTGTCATTTCATGTGCCCTGAGAGATTTGTCTGCTTCATTGTTGGTGTGTTGATGCAAGGCTAGTAGTGGGGCCCCATTAGGGAGGTTCCCGACGTGTCATCGACATGTGTCCACGAGTTTCAAGTTGTGTCGCTGATATCTCCCGTCTGTTGGGGCCCCCTACTAGAAACTAATGATGCTAACTCGGTTCAGCAAACACATGTGGTGTTGGCGAAGTTCTGTGCTCTACTAAGGCTTCTAGTGGGTTTATGTTTTTGATGCTGTCACCTTTTATATGTGCTGTCACTTTATTATATTTTAGTATGTAAAGAATGATGTTAAATGTAAATTCGGAGAAGGAACCAGAACGAAAAGGAAACTGCACAATGGTGATGAGCACCAACACTATAGTCAGGAGACCTAATGTACTGAGGGCATCATTTTTTTCTCTCCTGCTGGATCCAACATCTTTGGGTTGAAGGAAAGCAGCTGGTTCTGGTTCTGCACACTGGAAGTCCACATACAAGTCAGACGATGGCAACCAGACAATGTATGAAGAAATACACGGAATTAGTCCAGAGAGTCCTGCAGCACTGATTAAACTGATTAAGTCTCAACAAGTCTGAACTGTGAACTGAGAAAGTGTGCAGCAACCTGAGTCGTTCCTTAAGCTCATTGTCGACTAAACACACAAGCCAACAGAGCTAATGCAGCTTAGAGCCTGCAGCGAAGATGAGGAGTGGATGAAGGGTGGATGAGTGTTGGGCTCCAGAGGTCCGCTCTACTTCCACATCAACCCACCAGTTATATCATCCAAGGACATAAATTAGTGTTGGCAAAGCTCCCTCTGGACACAATAAAGACTTGGTGCAACTTGTTCACGTATGCATTAGCGGTAGCTGAGGAGCACAAAACCCACTTTGATGTGATCACCCAGTGAAGCATCATGAGCCTCAGCAGAGTATTCGAAAGGTACACGATGCATCTGTGAGCTCTCCGAACCGGAGTGTGGAACTCTTCACTCTTCTTCCAGCTGTGCTAAGAGTGGCCGTCACATGTGTGCATTTGTTCAAAGAGCCTCCATCTTTACAGTGTTCTCCATCTTACAGCTCAAAACACATGCGCACACATTCTGATGCAGGTGAGGTCAGGATACACATACAATCGCATCAGATTTTGATTGGGTGCTACTTTCAAGTGAACTTCTAGGTTGAATCCGCCTGTGGTCCTGTGCAGTATGGATCAGTCACGTTAGACCTGTTTGGGTGCTGAGATCCTCCGTGAGTGTTCACAGGAGTGTTTGAGTGGTTTTTCGAGCTGCCGGGGTGATTACTGTCAGTCTGACCTTTGCTGTGATGGAAACTTTGCAGACGCCTCCGACAGTGCGTGCAGTTTTTCCTCCAGCTTCACACTTCGTGCCCATAAATACCAGACTGTCCAACTTCAAGCAACACAGCAAAATACAGTACGAATAAAACAATTAAATGAGCGTTTTACAGTTTAAATTGGGCCGAAACAACCTACTTATGGCTACTGTGGTGTTTTGTCCTTCTCCTGGTTTCCTCCCTTGCCTCCCGCCTTTGTGTCTGTGTGGTGGGCGCTGTACTCAGGTGGCTATCCAAATTCAGGGATGTCTGATTTGAGTATCTTCAGTGATGGGAAAAGATTCTGAACTCAGATGAGGACAGGAGGAGATGGGAAATCACACCAGCTTGAGTCAGATTGAGGGACGACCGTTGTACCAGCGAGCCACAGCCACCCCGACCAACTCCCATCATTATGAAGGCCACAACATGTTACATTCCTCATGACGAGAGGGGCTAATCATTTACCACAAGGATTCAGTCATGGTAATTAGAGCAGATCATTTAATGAAAGGATGAATCATATGTAACTAATTTCACTTAACACGCATGAATTTCACAGTTTTACATTGATTAATACAGTTGAATAGAGTGATTCTATTCATACCTGCTTCAAAACCATTAACCATTTTGAGACCTTTGAGTGCGCTGCAGAGAACACCGCAAGGAGGCGGGGTTTAGTCGTGGGTTCACCAATTACTGATTAACAATATAAGTGACTGACATAAAATAAACTAATCAGTGTCGTTTGATGTGAGAGACTTGGGGCACTTTTTAAATCACCCATTACTAGACCTGCTCCGTCATTGGCTAAAAGTCCGTTCTGGTTCGTTCTCACGTGTTTCTACGAGATGCAGTGATGGAGACAACGAGCGATTATTAACTCTTCTAATTTACTGTTTGAAATGAGACATTTGACCGGAAAATTGCAAGTCAGGTTCAACTTTCTCCAGTATAGTTGTCTTGTTTTGGGTTTTTTTTTTAAATGCACACAAACAGAAATGTGTTGCAAATGTGTCCAGGTTTGTTAAAGTTTAGAAATGTTGAGCTATGCTTATATTTGTTAATGACTGAGCTTAAAAAAAACCTGTTCATTTTGCAATTCTTTTTTGAGGTACAATTGTAGAATGTTTTAAAATATGGTCTGATGTGTTGTTTGAAAATATACCTGAAGCACACTTTAGTTTTCCCTAAACTCAGACTAACTGTCATTTCAAGTAAACCCAAATAACCCTCAGCTCGGATCCTGCTGTCAACTCGGCCTAATATTGCATTGAATAGTTTCAAAAGTTGGTTTGTTCTTGAAAGAACGTTCAAATAAACCTCGGGGCTCTTATCCAGCCTGATCATGTTACATCACCATTAGAGGTTTTATTAGGAATGAAGAAGAAGTTGGAAATCTGAGGTTCTGTTTCAGAGTCCTTGAGATGGAACTGAAGGCATCTTAATTGTTGCCAAGTAAAGGAAATTTGACCAAAATCTTTGATGGTTCTCAAAAAGTAGAAACAGAAAACTAAACTGTCTGATCTAATGAAAACACATGAGCTCAAAGCAAACATATCCCTCAACCAACAAGGGGTGAACCAGAGTTCCCCAACAACAAAGAACAAACACTGGCTGTACAGAAAGCGACTTTTCAAACCAGACTATGACAATAAGCAGATTTGTTCTGACATTTATTTAGCTTTCAGAAATGTAATGCATCTCTTTAATGAAACAAACGGCGAAACATGTTGCAACTTTTAGCAGTGAAGACACAAGTTGTTCTCACTCCTCTCAACTTCACCACGCCAACAGTGATTATCAGAAGAGCTTTAAAATGATCTGAAATGTTTTAACCCACAGCTAGCGACACACTGGGTGCTGCAGAAAAACAGTAAAACAAAGAAAGTCACAAAAACAAAAAAAAGTCTCGTTTCCAGTTTGGAATCACAATCTGACCACATACTTATTCTTGTTTTTTAAGTACATTTCATGTGTATTTTTCTTCCAGGAACCACAGCACGACATATGATTATAGTTTTAATTTAAATGTAATATTCTGCATGACTTTGTTCTTTTTGTGTTTCGTGGAAACAAGAAGACAAACCAGTTGATCCAGTTTTGGAGCAGTTTGACATCAGGAGGTCAGCGTTAGCATCCTGCTAATCACCCAGCTCTGCTACCCAACCTTATTATTGAGGAAAACTAGATCATCTGTGTAAAACCTTCTGCAGTCATCCCGTTGGCCACATGTAGCCACACACTTCCTGCCTGTATCAGTGTGGCTAGAATGAGGAGCGCTGAAGACGGGATTCAGCCTTCTGTTGGCCGGCGCTCTGGGGAGCAGCTGTGGAAGCATCCACCTGTATCTGCACACGGCGGCTGGGGGGGGGGGGGGGGGGGGGGGGGGCTGTGAGGGCTGACGACTTAACAAGGATTTAACTCCCGCAGTCAGAAACCATTTGAAAGAACATGGAAGGATTCCAAAAAGCCCCGTAAAACCCAGATCCAAATCACCAACTACTACTGATTTCTTGTCAAAACGTTCTATGCGTCAGGCTGAACGTGAGATGACCGGAACAAGGAGAACAATCGCTAGATCCCCCATACAACACATCTTTGAAACCACTGAGACCTTTTGGTGACCTTGTAGTATTTAAGCATTTAAATTGTGTTTTTATTCCACAACTTACTTTTTCTCATTAGCATTTTAATTGATTAGTACTCCCAGTCAAGGTGACCTTCATTCTTTGTGGTATGTGAGACGCAGAAGAGGAGTGACGAGGAGGAGGAGCAGCAACAAAACAACAAAACATGCACAAGTTCTTTGTTTTGAAAAAATGTTGACGCTGACGTTACTCAGTGCTGCAGCTTCCTTGTTCAGTTGGCAAGAATTCCCGGCATTGTGACAGAGGCCCCGCAATGCTAATGCTAATAGACAGTTTGGTGAGGACACAGGCAGACAGTGCTATACAGTTAATGCACTGTTAGCTTTAGATCACAGTAATGCTAAAAGCTGATATAAAGACACAGACCGCCGCCCTGCAGCTTAACAACTATAAGCTTAAGATAATGTTAATGTTAACATTTGGCCGTTACAGTTAGCATGACCCAGAGAGCGCACTCATGCAGCTTACCGACTGTTAGCTCTAGTAACACGAACACTAACAGTGAGCTTGCACAGCATGTCGTGTCATTTCACTAAACCAACCTGCAGGTCCACAAAGTCAATGAATGGATGAATTAAAGATCATATAACAAGGAAGAGTCATCAGTTCTTCTCTGTGTTCAGAAGAGCAATCGTTCCCACACTTGATGAACATCATGTCAATGTCGCTTTTATCATTTTAGGGGGGAATAAATCGAATCATCGTTTTCACATCAGACCTCAGGTTTGTGCCAAATATTGAAGAACGCTGTTGTGAGGTAATAACGGGCTGAGGGAAAGCATAATCCCTTCTGTTCACACTTGAGAGGAAGGTTAAAATGTAGGAGAAAAAAGATCAATTTCAGCTCACGAGTGGAAGCTGCTGAGTTGAAGAGTATCAAAGTGCTGACAGCATACATTATCTCCACAGTACAGTGTAGAAACAAGAATTTCAGAGCCCAGAACAAAGTCCGTGAGGCAAAATATCATACAGTACATGCACACAAATACATCTGCAGTCCCAATCCGAGAAAAGAAAGACGCACGATGATGTGCGAGTGTTTCATAGAGGAAGGTGAACACAGACCAAAAGGAAGGAAAGGAGGGCATGGAAAGTGTAGAAAGTGCCGAGCTGACAGTTTGCAAGAGGCAGAGTTTCCCGGTGGATTCTGGGGGATGAGGGGTGAGCCGCGGACATGTGGGAAGAGCATGGATCCAGCTGCGCTAGCTATCAGCTGAAGCCTCACTTCAAAGTCCATCTCAAACATCCAGCAGCCTTGGACAGGCCTTGTTCAAATGATCCGAGCTGACGGGAAAAGAAAAAAAAAGAAAAAGGAAAAGAAAAAACCAAGGGAATCCACCGCAGATCAATTCCGTTAAGCTGCACAATGGACGAATACCGATGATGTTCATTAAGACGGAGAACGCTCTCCAAGGTCATGGGGATGTCCTGTGAGGGAGCGAGCGGCGGAGCCTCTCCGCACCATCCGGGAAGCCAACAAAAGGCGCCCTCATGCATTCCCACAGTGATCCTGGGAAAAGGTGAGCGCTCAAAGCCCCCCGCAAATCTCCACCGCAGTGATCAAACCGCATGCCATCTGGACGCCGAGGACCCATTATGGAAGCCACGATTAGAGCACAAAGGAAATGCAAACAGCCTCAGCTGTTGCACAGCCTCCAAGACAAACACGGCTGCGGCTAAAGCTGCTAATATTTCCACCTTAAAGAGCTTCTACAGACTCTTTCGGTTATATCTGTTGCCTCTTTATAACTGCATCCATGGCCTCCCGCGACACATTCTTCCTACAGTGTTGGCAGATTTAAGTCACCGAGCTGTTTCACGTCCGACCAAACCTGAGTCACGAGTTTACGAGTCAAAATAAAGCTCAGCGAAAGTGAAACCGTGTCGAATACGCTCCGCTGTTGTGTCTCATTAAATCTGCATCAACGAGCTGCGTGAATATCAATATTCATATCAGGATTCAAGGGCGAGCGTGTATTAGCAGGGTAACACAGGTCTGCCAGGCTTCGCTGTGGCGCCGTCCCCGAGGAACCAGGGGCTGCTTTATTGAAGGCGACAGGCCATTCAATCCTCGCTGAGCGGGGGAATTTTAAACCTCAGATTACACTGTTTGACATCACTAAAGTCATTAAAAACCTTTGCATGGAGAAAATAGCACAAATTTAACTGATACCTTCAGTTGTACTCCTGATGCCGTGAAGGCTTCTTCTTACTCCTGATCACCTGGTGCAGAGTGTGAATGTGGACTGGTGGTGTTTCTTTGTTCCGGTCTCTGGGTCAGATCTGAAATGTGCACGCTATCCACATCAGCTGCAATGTTTTGTTTTGTTTTTTTAAAGTAATTTGGATTATACATAACTGTGCTTCAAGATACTGTACCCAAGACAAAACCAGAAAAAACAACCAAAACAGGCTGAGTAGTATAATATAGTATAGTATAGTATAGTATAGTATAGTATAGTATAGTATAGTATAGTATAGTACTAGGGATGTCCGATAATATCGGAGGGCCGATATTATCGGCCGATATTGACTTAAAAATGTAATATTTGGAAATATCGGTATCGGATTTTTACAACCGATATTGGAATTTCCGAGTCTGCATGAACGCAGCATGGGACGTTTACGGACGCGCGCTTGATGACGTTTAACAACAACAAAGACAACATGCTGGACTCGTGGCTAAGAAGGAGAAGCCCAGTGAATGAAATGTCTGTGGAGGACTGGAGGCTCAACCAGGCCCTCTTCCCTGCTGGACCAGTACCTGACTGCACCCTGCACCAGTGTTGACAGTGAACCAGTGTTCAGCACTGGTGCCAGTACCTGACTGCACCCTGCACCAGTGTTGACAATGAACCAGTGTTCAGCACTGGTACCGGTACCTGACTGCACCCTGCACCAGTGTTGACAGTGAACCAGTGTTCAGCACTGGTACCAGTACCTGACTGCACCCTGCACCAGTGTTGACAGTGAACCAGTGTTCAGCACTGGGACCAGTACCTGACTGCACCCTGCACCAGTGTTGACGGTGAACCAGTGTTCAGCACTGGTACCAGTACCTGACTGCACCCTGCACCAGTGTTGACAATGAACCAGTGTTCAGCACTGGTACCGGTACCTGACTGCACCCTGCACCAGTGTTGACAGTGAACCAGTGTTCAGCACTGGTACCAGTACCTGACTGCACCCTGCACCAGTGTTGACAGTGAACCAGTGTTCAGCACTGGTACCGGTACCTGACTGCACCCTGCACCAGTGTTGACAGTGAACCAGTGTTCAGCACTGGTGCCAGTACCTGACTGCACCCTGCACCAGTGTTGACAGTGAACCAGTGTTCAGCACTGGTACCAGTACCTGACTGCACCCTGCACCAGTGTTGACAGTGAACCACTGTTCAGCACTGGTACCAGTACCTGACTGCACCCTGCACCAGTGTTGACAGTGAACCAGTGTTCAGCACTGGTACCAGTACCTGACTGCACCCTGCACCAGTGTTGACAGTGAACCACTGTTCAGCACTGGTACCAGTACCTGACTGCACCCTGCACCAGTGTTGACAGTGAACCACTGTTCAGCACTGGTACCAGTACCTGACTGCACCCTGCACCAGTGTTGACGGTGAACCAGTGTTCAGCACTGGTACCAGTACCTGACTGCACCCTGCACCAGTGTTGACGGTGAACCAGTGTTCAGCACTGGTCCCAGTACCTGACTGCACCCTGCACCAGTGTTGACGGTGAACCACTGTTCAGCACTGGTACCAGTACCTGACTGCACCCTGCACCAGTGTTGACGGTGAACCAGTGTTCAGCACTGGTACCAGTACCTGACTGCACCCTGCACCAGTGTTGACAGTGAACCACTGTTCAGCACTGGTACCAGTACCTGACTGCACCCTGCACCAGTGTTGACAGTGAACCACTGTTCAGCACTGGTACCAGTACCTGACTGCACCCTGCACCAGTGTTGACGGTGAACCAGTGTTCAGCACTGGTACCAGTACCTGACTGCACCCTGCACCAGTGTTGACGGTGAACCAGTGTTCAGCACTGGTACCAGTACCTGACTGCACCCTGCACCAGTGTTGACGGTGAACCAGTGTTCAGCACTGGTCCCAGTACCTGACTGCACCCTGCACCAGTGTTGACAGTGAACCAGTGTTCAGCACTGGTACCAGTACCTGACTGCACCCTGCACCAGTGTTGACAGTGAACCAGTGTTCAGCACTGGGACCAGTACCTGACTGCACCCTGCACCAGTGTTGACGGTGAACCAGTGTTCAGCACTGGTACCAGTACCTGACTGCACCCTGCACCAGTGTTGACAATGAACCAGTGTTCAGCACTGGTACCGGTACCTGACTGCACCCTGCACCAGTGTTGACAGTGAACCAGTGTTCAGCACTGGTACCGGTACCTGACTGCACCCTGCACCAGTGTTGACAGTGAACCAGTGTTCAGCACTGGTACCGGTACCTGACTGCACCCTGCACCAGTGTTGACAGTGAACCAGTGTTCAGCACTGGTGCCGGTACCTGACTGCACCCTGCACCAGTGTTGACAGTGAACCAGTGTTCAGCACTGGTACCAGTACCTGACTGCACCCTGCACCAGTGTTGACAGTGAACCAGTGTTCAGCACTGGTACCAGTACCTGACTGCACCCTGCACCAGTGTTGACAGTGAACCAGTGTTCAGCACTGGTACCAGTACCTGACTGCACCCTGCACCAGTGTTGACAGTGAACCACTGTTCAGCACTGGTACCAGTACCTGACTGCACCCTGCACCAGTGTTGACAGTGAACCACTGTTCAGCACTGGTACCAGTACCTGACTGCACCCTGCACCAGTGTTGACGGTGAACCAGTGTTCAGCACTGGTACCAGTACCTGACTGCACCCTGCACCAGTGTTGACGGTGAACCAGTGTTCAGCACTGGTCCCAGTACCTGACTGCACCCTGCACCAGTGTTGACGGTGAACCACTGTTCAGCACTGGTACCAGTACCTGACTGCACCCTGCACCAGTGTTGACAGTGAACCAGTGTTCAGCACTGGTACCAGTACCTGACTGCACCCTGCACCAGTGTTGACAGTGAACCACTGTTCAGCACTGGTACCAGTACCTGACTGCACCCTGCACCAGTGTTGACAGTGAACCAGTGTTCAGCACTGGTACCAGTACCTGACTGCACCCTGCACCAGTGTTGACGGTGAACCAGTGTTCAGCACTGGTACCAGTACCTGACTGCACCCTGCACCAGTGTTGACAATGAACCAGTGTTCAGCACTGGTACCGGTACCTGACTGCACCCTGCACCAGTGTTGACAGTGAACCAGTGTTCAGCACTGGTACCGGTACCTGACTGCACCCTGCACCAGTGTTGACAGTGAACCAGTGTTCAGCACTGGTACCGGTACCTGACTGCACCCTGCACCAGTGTTGACAGTGAACCAGTGTTCAGCACTGGTGCCAGTACCTGACTGCACCCTGCACCAGTGTTGACAGTGAACCAGTGTTCAGCACTGGTACCAGTACCTGACTGCACCCTGCACCAGTGTTGACAGTGAACCAGTGTTCAGCACTGGTACCAGTACCTGACTGCACCCTGCACCAGTGTTGACAGTGAACCAGTGTTCAGCACTGGTACCAGTACCTGACTGCACCCTGCACCAGTGTTGACAGTGAACCACTGTTCAGCACTGGTACCAGTACCTGACTGCACCCTGCACCAGTGTTGACAGTGAACCACTGTTCAGCACTGGTACCAGTACCTGACTGCACCCTGCACCAGTGTTGACGGTGAACCAGTGTTCAGCACTGGTACCAGTACCTGACTGCACCCTGCACCAGTGTTGACGGTGAACCAGTGTTCAGCACTGGTCCCAGTACCTGACTGCACCCTGCACCAGTGTTGACGGTGAACCACTGTTCAGCACTGGTACCAGTACCTGACTGCACCCTGCACCAGTGTTGACAGTGAACCAGTGTTCAGCACTGGTACCAGTACCTGACTGCACCCTGCACCAGTGTTGACAGTGAACCACTGTTCAGCACTGGTACCAGTACCTGACTGCACCCTGCACCAGTGTTGACAGTGAACCACTGTTCAGCACTGGTACCAGTACCTGACTGCACCCTGCACCAGTGTTGACGGTGAACCAGTGTTCAGCACTGGTACCAGTACCTGACTGCACCCTGCACCAGTGTTGACGGTGAACCAGTGTTCAGCACTGGTACCAGTACCTGACTGCACCCTGCACCAGTGTTGACGGTGAACCAGTGTTCAGCACTGGTCCCAGTACCTGACTGCACCCTGCACCAGTGTTGACGGTGAACCAGTGTTCAGCACTGGTGCCAGTACCTGACTGCACCCTGCACCAGTGTTGACAATGAACCAGTGTTCAGCACTGGTACCAGTACCTGACTGCACCCTGCACCAGTGTTGACGGTGAACCACTGTTCAGCACTGGTCCCAGTACCTGACTGCACCCTGCACCAGTGTTGACGGTGAACCAGTGTTCAGCACTGGTACCAGTACCTGACTGCACCCTGCACCAGTGTTGACGGTGAACCAGTGTTCAGCACTGGTCCCAGTACCTGACTGCACCCTGCACCAGTGTTGACGGTGAACCAGTGTTCAGCACTGGTGCCAGTACCTGACTGCACCCTGCACCAGTGTTGACAATGAACCAGTGTTCAGCACTGGTACCAGTACCTGACTGCACCCTGCACCAGTGTTGACAGTGAACCAGTGTTCAGCACTGTTGCCCACATCATTGATGAGAAGAGAAATCACATACATTGCGACAATGCCAATATCGAGCATCCCTATATAGTATAGTATAGTATAGTATAGTATAGTATAGTATAGTATAGTATAGTGTAGTGTAGTATCGTATAGAAGTCTGTATGCATTTTGACAGAAAACTGATTATGCTTTAGAATGATTCAAAAAGAAAGATTTGTGTGCGTGCGTGCGTGTGTGTGTGTGTGTGTGTGTGTGTGTGTGTGTGTGTGTGTGTGTGTGTGTGTGTGTGTGTGTGTGTGTGTGTGTGTGTGTGTGTGTGTGTGTGTGTGTGTGTGTGTGTGTGTGTGTGTGTGTGTGTGTGTCTGTCTGCAAGACAAGGAATACATAAAAATCAAGTAAGGAATCTGTAAACCAGAAAAATCAGAAATCTAAAGGCAACAGTGTTTTTCTTCAGGCTAATGTTCGTGAAACCATGAGACAAGATTTGTGATGGTGGAGATGGAGCTGCAGCCAGGGGCAGATGGGGGCTTTTATCAGTTCATTAGCGGCAGCGATCACAGAAAGGAATTGTGGAAAACCAAAAACACGACTGACATATAAAAATCTGTGTCTGAGTTCAATGAACGAAGGTTCCGGTCCTGTTATATTTCATTTTAATTGATCAAATTCACACAATCCAACAGTAAAATGACATGAAAAGAGCCCGAATGACGCTCATTTTGACCTGTTGTCCAAAGCTAACTGTTGAAACAGCAACTGGTCATCATTTAAAGAGCTTCCCATGCTGTGTCCCGAACCACGGAGACCAGATCTCTGAAGACCAGCTGAGCGCTGCCATCAAAATGTCCACCAGCAGGTACAACAAGTGTTGGTGACCCGGTGACTGCTTCTCCTCCTTTCGCTTTAATGGACCACTTCTGATTCAAACAGGCCCGACAGACATCTCTCGGTCTGTGGAGGCTCATCCTGGCCGTCCCATGTTTATTAAACAGAATCTCTTTTTCTTCTTTGCGTTTGTACCGTTGCCCCGCTCGGCACAGCGTCTGAATGGAGAACACGGCCGCTCTTTCACTTCGCCACGTGCACAAAGCCATTCGCTATAAAATGATTAAAAAAACCTGCGGTGTGGGCCATCCATCTTCAGCGCCTCCTCCTCCTCCCTCCCTCCCTCCCTCCCTCCCCTTCCCCCGTCCCTCCACAGGGCCCTAAGACAATCGCCCCCGCGAGCATCCCGCTGGATAACTGCCACGGCGTGCTGAATGCAGACAGAAATAATCTCCTCCCGGTGATAACCAAGCAATGGCTGGGCCCGGGGGAGCAGGAGCTCTATTCACAGAGCCGTGGAACCAAACCGGAGCTGGCATGTGACGGGGCAGTGACACGGGGAGCCCGGGGGTGAGACAGATCCTGCCCCGGCTCTGGACTGGAGGCCAACAGACACCGCGGGGGTTCCGCCGGGCCTGCTGCCTGCTGGACTGGTGAAGAACACACACTGAGCTGCATGCACCATCACCCTCCACCCCACACACCTCCGCCTCCGGGTCAGTCACTGGCCTCCAGAATCATTCCACAAACTGCTGGGAAATATTCAGTCACGTTTCTTTCTGTTGATTTCTGAAGAAACACCAAACTACCACATACTCAGTACATTTCAAGACTTTTCACAGTTCAAGCCAGTTTTATGACTTCAAGTCAGTCTTGTTATTTATAGCAGTAATTTCAAATAGCCTTTTGTTCTTCATTAATCAATTTGATTACCATATTTTCCAGACTGTAAGTCACACTATTTAGTTGTTTGGTTGCTCGTCAGACACGTATGAAATACATATCCTAATAATTGTTAATGAATACAGATTCAAAGTATGTAGGCATGCTCCAGAGTCTAGATGTCTATACATTAATATTGTGGAAGCCGTGAAAGAGAAGACGGACAGAGTTGTCCAGTCAGTTTTTCTTTATTGCTTCACACAGAATGACAGTAGGCCTGTCAAACATTTCACTGTTACGTCACCACACTTCCTCCTTTAACGCCTCCCGCATCACCAACACCCCCCCGTACATCATCAACACCCCCCCGTACGTCATCAACACACCTCCATACGTCATCAACACCCCCCCGTACATCATCAACACCCCCCCGTACGTCATCAACACCCCCCCGTACGTCATCAACACACCTCCATACGTCATCAACACACCCCCGTACGTCATCAACACACCC
Source organism: Blennius ocellaris (assembly GCF_963422515.1). Lineage (NCBI taxonomy): Eukaryota > Metazoa > Chordata > Actinopteri > Blenniiformes > Blenniidae > Blennius > Blennius ocellaris. Next base: position 28,899,213 of record NC_137653.1, on the reverse strand, counting down.
CCGTACGTCATCAACACACCCCCGTACGTCATCAACACACCCCCATACGTCATCAACACACCCCCGTACGTCATCAACACACCCCCATACGTCATCAACACACCCCCATACGTCATCAACACCCCCCGTACGTCATCAACACACCCCCATACGTCATCAACACACCCCCATACGTCATCAACACCCCCCGTACGTCATCAACACACCCCCGTACGTTATCAACACCGCCCCGTACGTCATCAACACACCTCCATACGTCATCAACACACCCCCATACGTCATCAACACACCACCGTACGTCATCAACACACCTCCGTACGTCATCAACACAACCCCGTACGTCATCAACACACCTCCATACGTCATCAACACCCCCCCCGTACGTCATCAACACACCTCCATACGTCATCAACACACCCCCGTACGTCATCAACACCCCCCGTACGTCATCAACACACCCCCATACGTCATCAACACACCCCCATACGTCATCAACACCCCCCGTACGTCATCAACACACCCCCGTACGTTATCAACACCGCCCCGTACGTCATCAACACACCTCCATACGTCATCAACACACCCCCATACGTCATCAACACACCACCGTACGTCATCAACACACCTCCGTACGTCATCAACACAACCCCGTACGTCATCAACACACCTCCATACGTCATCAACACCCCCCCCGTACGTCATCAACACACCTCCATACGTCATCAACACACCCCCGTACGTCATCAACACCCCCCGTACGTCATCAACACACCCCCATACGTCATCAACACACCCCCATACGTCATCAACACACCCCCATACGTCATCAACACACCCCCGTACGTCATCAACACACCCCCGTACGTCATCAACACACCTCCGTACGTCATCAACACACCCCCGTACGTCATCAACACACCCACTCCACCTCCCTCAAGGTGCACCACAGTATCATACTGTATTTTCCAGATGATAAGTAATACACTGACACACTGAATGACAATACACTTTGTTTTGACAGATACAACTTAAGAGTCCAGAACGTATGTTTGCTATGAAAAGATTATGTGATAACCAAACCTCAGAACAAACCTGACTTTATTAGCCAAGCATATGCCAACAGGAATCTGTAATCTCTTTAGATGTCCATCAATTCACTGTTCATATTAACATTCTGGCTGAGAACATTTTCACACCTCGTATGTTCAACTTCATTCGCTTTTAACAACAGATGTGACTAATATTGCTTCTACTTTTTAACACCTGCAAATATTATCTACTCTTTTTTCTAGTACGGTTTTCATGTATGGCGTGATGATGATAATGATGATGACAATGATGATGATGATTATTTATTTGTTTCCATAAGTGCATCTCAGCACAAGAGCCGTTTGTGTGTCTGCTTCAGTAAAATGTGATTTCCTGAGCAGAAAGTGGAATAAACGTTTATGACAACATCACATTTAAACCGGCAGAAAAGGTTCTATTGGCAGGTTTCTGGTGTGCAATAGAGGAAGTTGAATATGTATTCTCTAGACCGTCATTAAGAAGTAAAGCAAAAAAACAAAAAAAAACGTCATAAAGTCAATATTGAAATCTGATACGTCTTCATTATTGCAGAGGTTGGCAGCAGCTTGTGCCGCTGTGTGATTTCGACAAGACAAAAATAAACAGATCGGATTGAGACATTTTCTCAAAGTTCACCAACAAGCTGGACCACGAACGGACTGAATGCAGGAGGACTCGTTGGCTAAAGGCTCCTTCATGCTACCAATGTCCGCGAGTACGCGCGCTACTCGTGACCTCAAAATCGTCATCCGCCCCCGTGCGTGAGTGCCGCTCCGACCTCACAGCGGTGGTCCGCGCACAGCCCAAATTTTGTGACCGCGTGACTGTACGTGGCGACAGTGCATGCACCAGAGCTTGTGTGAGGAGATTCTCTGTCTCTCCGTCTGAACAATCCATATTTAAAAGCAGATAAAGATAAATAAACACATGGCTCAAAACTGAAGTGAAAGATAAAGTACTTTAGGAAAGGTGGAGAATACTGGGCAGCAGAAGTGGAGATATTTTTGGGATCGTTACGTTACGTTATGGAACGTGCATGGACGTGAGCCCGAATGGAGCACGGTCACAATCCTGCGTGCCCCGCGGACTCTCTCAAACACTCGCGGACATTGGTCGCATGAAGGGGCCTTCACCGGTTCAACATAATGACAAGATGTGACGCTCAAGAAAACCAAAAGTAGGATAAAGACTTTGTAGCTTCAGTGACTCAACTGTTTTTCAACGCTGACAGTTCCATGAATTATTTGACATGTTTAAATGTTTGATAGCGAACAACAAGCAACAGTAACATTCATGTGACCGTTCACAAGGATTTGGAGCAGCAGCAGGAGAGAAAAGTCTCTCAGTCAGTAAAATACTAACGACTGCACCAGAGCAAATAGTATTCAGAAATCACCTGCGTGTGTTCATCTGAAGAAGAAAAAGCAGTGTGTTTACGTCTTACAAATCCAAGTTTTCTCTCCTCAGAGGGAGCGTAAAGCCCTCTCTGGAAAAGTACACTGTTGCTTTAAGCAGGGGATTATCATACTTGTTTTCTGTGCTAAAAAGCTCACTCCAAGTGCTGCACACCGTCTCTCCGCTGCGCTCATGTAGTATTAAACAAGCGGTGCGCTGCAGTCGAAACGTTACCTCGCCATGGAAATGCGATGCGGCCTGACAGTGACACACTTCACTGTAGCTTCGCGAGAGCCCGACACAGAATAACAAATCGGCTTTCTGGGACTTATTTGGGTGGTTCGACAACTCAGCCCCAAAACAAAGCAAACAAGCCACAATTTAGAGAGCAGTCGCTCACTTTTACTCATTTTAAATTCACTGCTTCTGTCCTCTCTGAGACTACATCTTCACTGCTGCTGCTGTCCATCCATTCATGAAGGATGGCTTTTTGCTTGTTCAATGATTCAAGTATAAAATGTTGCTCTAACAGGACAAATCCCATTCTACTCTCAATACACCAAAAACACACCAAACATTCATTTTTCAATGAACCTTCCGATGGTTATGAAACATCATGGGCAAGGACAAACCTTTTTCACTGTCGTCTGAATTAGACTTTCACACGTGAAAGAAAACCATTTTCTACGATCAAGATTCTGACTGTGACTTTAGTTTGAAGAGTCCTGCTTTGTTTATTGATGAAGAAGAGTGAGGGATGAAACGGCATTTCAAAGAGATAATCTGGGGCTTTTAAGGCAAAAAGCTCAGGAAACAGCAAGAGTCACACCGACTCACGTCACGACCAGCTTGACAACTTCCCCGACTAAACAACAATCATTTCTGGTGAAATTAAAAACATAGAATAGAATAGAATAGAATAGAAAAGAAAACAATACAATAGAAGTTAATATAGCATCTTTCACACACATAAGTCACAAGGTGCTTTGTAGCTCTAAAAATCCCCCAGAAAACCCAGAGATAAGATCAGTGTAATTACAGACCCAAGAAAAGCATACATAATTATCCAAAAAGGTCAAATTGAGCAGCTACAGGGCAAAGGCCTGCCTGAATGAAAATGTTTTGAACTCCTCCCTAAAAGTACTGCAGGAGTCAACAGATCTCAGCTGAAGGGGAAGAGCCTCTAAAGCAGACACCACGGGTCTTGAACCAAGAGAGTTGATCATTGTACATCCAAAACAGAAGCCATGTGCAAAGAATATTGCAACCTGAAGCCGCTGCAGCAAGCAGGACAGGTGGAAATGTGGTTGTTGACATTTGTGAGATAAAAGATGCAGGGAAACTGTGTTTGGAAGACAACGGACTGGGAGGATGTATCGTCAAGCATAAATCATGCTAAACTGTACAGACACTCATAGAAATGGGAATCAAAAACCATTCTTTCAATTCCTTGGGATCGTTTGCCAATTTTGTAAACAACTTCCTGATCGATTCCAGTGGGCCTGAGAGACGTCATCACACACGTTGAGTAGTTTACGCGTGACATCATTCACCAGGGCAGCCAGCAGGAAACACGGCGCCAAAGCAGCACAAACACTCGAAGATTTGGTGCCATTTCAGGAGAAAAGACGACAATAGGGCAACGTGCAATATTTGCAAAGTAGAATTTTCCTCAAAGGGAGAAAATACGACCATTCTGAGAAACATTTGCACACCGCGGTGAGAAGTTGGAATGAATGCTGCATTTTTGATCAGTCTGGAGTCAATCTGAACCCAGCAGCAATGGAAACATTGCCATATCCTCTGCTGGTAAAACTTCAGGCTTCACCTCCAAATTAGAATTGATAAAAAACCGTATTGTTACGTAGAATCTAAAATGGAATTGGAATCATAAAAACCTTATCAATTTCCATCCCTGCAAGCGTAGAACTGAATGTGATCCCACAGAGTTCGACATACAGTTGTCAAACAGCAAATGAAGAAGGAAAAAAACCCCTGAAGCAAAGGGAAATTACCTCGCACAAAGTGAAAACTGGGAAAAAGAATAGAAGAATGGAAGGATAGAAACAAACTCCAGTGTTTTGGATGAAGTACTTGCCAAGGAAAGAGTCAAATTAACTTCTTCTAAACTGCTTCATCCATCTTAGGGAATCGATCCCACCCGACTCCGTCTGAAAGCAGTGAGGACCAATTCAGTTACGGGTCTGCAGAGGTTGGACCATGTGATTCAAATATTGTCGTCCACCCTGAGCGCCACGGTCCGCATGGCGGTTGAAAACGTGAAGCCCGATACTGTGAGTGCGTGGACTGAACTCACCGACCACACAAGCGCGAAGGGAACCAACAACAAAGGACGGCAACTTTGAAGAGCGCTTGTGTGAGGAGATCCACCGGTATCCCCATCTGTGCAATCCCAATTTAAAAGAATATAAAGAAAGACAGATATATAAAACTTTATAGGAGGAGAACACCAGTCACCAGAAGTGGAAATACGTACACGTGTACTGACACGAAGCAAACCTTAATGTAGCATGAATAGGACCGTGTGCACATCAGTCCGCAGACGTACAACTGGGAAAGTATGGAAGAGCCTTTACACCTCGGACCAGTCACACAATCTCTGAAATCACAGTTTTGGAGTGTGTGTGTGTGTGTGAGTGTGTGTGAGTGTGTGTGTGTGTGTGTGTGTGTGTGTGTGTGTGTGTGTGTGTGTGTGTGTGTGTGTGTGTGTGTGTGTGTGTGTGTGTGTGTGTGTGTGTGTGTGTGTGTGTGTGTGTGTGTGTGTGTGTGTGTGTGTGTGTGTGTGTGTGTGTGTGTGTGGCTGGACTTCCTGGTGATTTCACCATGTGGACAATGTTGACGTATTTCATAAGGGGCTCATCTGATGGATCTGCACGGGTTCCCCTCCTGCTAGCAGGGCGTCAGTCTGAAGCGTCCTCCAGTCTGAACGGCACCGAGCTGAGTCGACTCCTCTTCAGAAAGGCCACGGCTGCGGCCCCCTCACCGCACCCTTCCAGTCCTCCAATCTGCCCCGGGCAGATTAAAAACCGCCGCGAGCTAACTCCACAACGAGAGGCGCAGAGATCAACACGTGGAGCAGCCCGAGAAGCCATTAGCTGCTGCCAACTTCCAGACTTTTCTCTGAACTCTTCTCACCCTTCTGACCGCCTTACAGCAGTTTTCAGAAACACTTTCAGACTGTGCAGTTTTGTCGAGCTGTGTTTTAATTAACCTTTTAACGCTGTCTTTCATCTGTACTTCAACAACAGGCTGGGTGAACATAAGACGCAGGTTACTCACACGGAAACCAGTGAAAAGAGGAAAAACCTGTACGGTCATTTTACCAGATGGTGGTGAGATCATGTCTGATCTACCGAGAGGTTCAACCTCTCAGGACTCAGATCCCATCTCGCTCTCTAATGTCCTGCTGGGGAAAAGAGCAGAAAGAGCCATACGTCGCATCTGCTTTTTTTTTCTTCTTTCTTTTAATGAATTAATCCAGTTCTTAAACAGCTGATTATAGTTTCATTTAATTTGCACTAGGTATGAAGTGACGTCTCTCTGCTGAATCTCGTTCCATTGTTATGGATGAGGTTCTCACACTTAGCAGGGAATGTAAAGTAAAAGTTAAGTAAAATCCTGCATTTAAAGAATCTGCAGCCATAAAACAGGCCTGACTATCAAAACGAGGAGAACTTTTTCCACCTATTCAAAAATAATGTACTTTGCATTTGTGAATTTTAAGAAATGCCTTTCACGTGGGTCGAAACTTTCTTTATTGTGACAGTTGTTTCAGCTATTTCAGCCATTTCTTTGCTATTTCTTTGCTCCCGAGTTATACTTAGGATTTAAAATCTTTTTCAGTTGTTGTTCGTGTTTATTTGGTTGAAAATGTTAGTGTTTCCTGCTGTTTCCGTGCCTTGTTATTTACTAATTTCTCTCAAGTAGAAGAAAGTTCTTTGGCGATCATTCTGATGTCAACAGCAGCTGGCAAGTGTGTGTGTGTGTGTGTGTGTGTGTGTGTGTGTGTGTGTGTGTGTGTGTGTGTGTGTGTGTGTGTGTGTGTGTGTGTGTGTGTGTGTGTGTGTGTGTGTGTGTGTGTGTGTGTGTGTGTGTAACCTATAATCTGGTCTGTGTCGCATTTTCTTCCCGAACTGTTGAATAAGAATCTTTTTTTTTTCCCCAAAGATTTAAATACGATAACTATGTTTATTGACAGATAATTTGGTGAAAGCTGCGCAGAGCAGCTGAAGATTGAACAAAGTGCTTCCACTCAATGGAAGTGCTTCATATTAACCAGACCACTCCAGGTTTTACCACACCGGCAAATTACAGTCCACAAACTGCCCAGAAAGCAAACTAACCACTCTATTTGCTCCTTTTCCCAACAATATTCACAAGCTGTGGAGTGTTTAGTGCCATAGCCACAGTCCAACAAGAACCAGGATGAAGGATTTGATTGGACAGAAATCATTGAAAACATGTGGTTCTTCCTGGTACTCAGAGCATTGAACAAGAGAACACTTGGTGATGCAGAATGTCAATGTTCCTCTTCAATGTTCTAAAGTACAATGACATTAAACCATGGAGCTGAAAGTTTTAACAACCAGCTAACAAATCATCCTCAATACTTCCCACTAAAGCTGGGTGTGGGGCCATGGGATCATGTCACAAAGCATTATGGGATTGATCCACTGACTGAATAGATGTTCAATCTGATCACTCCACTCAGTCTTCATGTAAACGGGACAATCTGATCTCTCAGACCAGGGGCTCCCTGAAGTTTTCAGAATTTTTATTTATTTATTTATTTTGGGTTCATTTACATTTTTAAAATCCCATAATAAAAATTAAAAAAAAAACTGGTGAAGGAGGTAGACAGCTAGAATAACTGGAAGTGCTAAAAAAAACAATAAAATATCTCAAACTAAAAAAACCTGAAAGCAATAGGAAAGGATTGGTAAAGTTGCCAGTATAGTTCAAACTGCTCCAAACTTTAAGAAATTCAGAACAGCTTTAAACTCAAAAGATGATAATAGTTGCAAAGAATGGTCTAAAAATCTAAAAATGGACACAAAAGCTAAATTTGATATCAAATGTATCGAACATGTAATTATGCCTTCTTGAATGCAACTTCCATCTTTATTACAATTTATTTCTTCATGTCAGATAATTAATTTTGCACGTCCAGACACATTTTGTTTGTTGTAAACTCAGGGAAAAGGCTCTATTGCTCATAAAGGCAGCAGCTGCATGTTGACTAAAATCGAGTGATGCTACACTCCTGTGAGAAGATTGGAGAAACACCTGAACTGACTAATTATTGAGAGTTTAATGAGAATTGAGCTTTCTGCTATAGGATGAACAAACAGTGTACTTTCTCTGGTGTGTATTTTACAGTGTGCATGTTTTCAGGACTTTACATTTCTATTGCATTAAAAGAAAAGCATACTCATCGAGAGTTGTTTCATCTCCAGTCTGCATCAGCATTATCAGCCTTATCACTCGTTCTCTACTGTTCATTAATTTCATATGTGGACACTAATCTGCAGGTGGCAACACCTCAGAAACATGTTTTTGAGCCCAGCCTCGGCACCCAGTAAACAATCCGATTTCATTTTGGCTGGGATTGTGTTGTTTTAGTGTTAATTATGTGTGACAGGATACAAATGCATATTAATCTCATTCAAATGATTATGCATTGTTTGCACATCTGCAGCAAACAACGAACAGCAAGGGCAGACGGGGAGGTGGGAAAGCAGCGAGGCCTCTCTTCCCACGTGGAGCAGAGCCAGAACAGACTATTATTACCTCTTTGTGTTGCATGATAGCGGGATTTTAGATGTATATGCTGTATTGCTGTGTCAAAGTCCTTATTGAACTGGAGGCAGTGCATGAAGTGTAAGGGAAATGAAGATTTACAGAGTAAGGCAATTACTCTAAGCCTGGTGCAGCAGCCCTTATTTAGCTGAATGGCGAGCTCGCCTTGCTTGGAGGAGCACTAATTACTGAAGCTTATAGGAGGCTTACACTAATCTTGATTGAATTTCAGAGTGTGATGTGAGATCTGGCCGTCAAACTTTTTCCCACTGACAAGAAACGGCAAGTTTTAAAGTTGGTGTTTTCAAACAGGTCTTTACCTACTGAATGTACAAGCAAAGCTGAACGTCAACCTGACATGAATCCCACCTCATATAAATGAATGGTCCCATCTTATGCAGAGTTCACTTTCTCGTGGTTTTCCAACCGCCATATGTGTACGAGGCTCCAGATGTGAACAAAGTGTGTCATTTTCCTCACTTGTTGCTCCACTTTTTAGCAAGTGTAAGCTCACACAGGTGATGAGAGAGTTTCCCTTCATGACATCATGTGGGGAAATAACCCCTTCCTGTGGAAGTGGGCACGACCTTCGACCCTCCATAAAGAAGATACTTGGGAGTAATTGTAACAACACGCTAACCATTCTGAAACATCCTGCTGCAGCAGCAGAGCCGCAAAATGCCTTCAGGAGCTTCTCCTTCTGGTTCAAACTGGTTGAAAAACAGTATTGGAACCGGAAAGCTGCATCTGCTCCAGGGTTGCCAGAGACGACTCACTTATTCCAGCACAAACACAAAAAACAAACTGCCCACCTCAATAAAGAAAATAAAAAAACAGCACAAATGTCTCTGTAGAAACTCAGGTTAAAAACATACAACTATTATATGTGCAATAAACAGGGTTGGGTCGTAACGGATTACTTGTAACAGCGTTACGTAATTAGGATACAACAAAAATTTAACTGTAATCCATTACAGTACATGATAAATGTGTGATCTGGTTCCAGGTATATTGGATAAAAAGTGGGATTACTGAGCAGGATTACAATAGATAATCAGATGGAATAAACTAGAACTGCAGTTGTCACATGATCCGTCCACCGGCATTGTGACACTTCCTGACGCTTTCAGGCGGCCAGTACTGACGTGTTGCCATGGATACTGCAGCCAGCTGCTCTCATCACTATGTTATAAAGTGGGAGGAGTCTCTTCACCTCTCTGTACAATGCTAATGACGCCTCCCAGCAGTGAAAGTGATGTGAACGTCCAGGAAGTCGACGTCTCACCTGAAGAAACATCTGGTAGGATAAAACCTGCTCACTTCACTGAAACACACCTGGACTGTCAACTAGTTTTATTAGTTCATAACCTGCCAGTAACCTGCCAATACCAGTACTGGTGCTGATGGGAGGAAGACGTTCTCAATACGTTCAGAGGATCTCATGTTTTAGGGATTCATTGGGGCGACACGTGCCATAACTTAATTTTTTTAAGTCTGCTCATTGACTCAGTTGCGGGTCCAGCGGGTTGTTCCGTTATTATCAACCAGTGATTTAGGCTGATGCAGCCTCTCAAACATATCAAACATTTATAGTTAGTGTGGAAAAAAAACAACAATATTAAAACCAAACAGGATGAGAGAGAGAGAGAGAGAGAGAGAGAGAGAGAGAGAGAGAGAGAGAGAGTTTTGAAAGTGTTTTGAAATAGATGAGCACATTTTCTTGAATAGAAATAGTTGAGGACAAACACTTGAATAATTAAAAGCTTTATTTGTATTGTGGTTTTGATTCTTTAGGAAAAAAATCAGTGTTGGACACCTGATTGGTTACTGAGTTTTGATTTAGTTCCAAACTTGTTCTGTTCAGTGCAATTTGTATCTGCTGTGAACAAGACGTGTCAACACACTGAGCAGACGACACATTCTATTCTTTCTTGTTTTTGTTTGTTATGTTTGCTGGTGAAGTAATCCAAAAGTAACCAAAAGTACTTTGGTATGTCACTTTTTTATTTTAGTAGTTAGAGTAAGTTACTGATTCCTTTTTTCTGGTAACAGGTAACTTATAATTGTAACGGATTACAGTTTTCAAGTAACCTTCCCAACCCTGGTAATAAAGAACATGTCATGAGCAGACAGCTGCACTAAATAAACGAATAAAAAAGATAACACAAGCCGGCTCCCCAAGAAGCCCATGTGGGCAGAAACCCACCCGATCTGTCAACACTGACCTTCTCCTTCAGAAGAGGCGTGGACAGATGCAGCTCATTAGCATTTAAAGGTACAGACACAGACACAGCCTGTTCTCAGTAGAAGCACAAGAGGGACTTTTAGACTGAAATCAGTACCAAGGCCAAACTTGGGGAAGTACACTTTGAATACGATGCTGTTGGACCACTGACACTGATGTGGAATTATTGAAGAACTGTATATTATGGGATCTATATCGAAAAGAAGATAGAAAGAACCAAAGCAAAGCACCGCAAACCTGCGTCAGGACAGACAATGAAAAGCACTCTGTGTATAAAATCTCTCCTCATCGCTCCAAATATGTTCCCATATAATGAATCTTTGATAATATTTTAATCAGGTATTGAACTGAGTCCCAGGATTCTGCTTAAATCATGAGAAACGGCATGCTCAACTCATGAGTGATCAACTCATGAACTGACAGTTTGAGGTAAAACAAATATCTTCCGGTTGGATCTTAAATAAACCAACTCACATGAGGCGTTTGTGGAACATTGCTGAATTGTTGCTAATAGACACATGTGAAGCTCCTTTTACAAGATTCAACATGAAGAACAGAAATGAAGAACTCAAGATGTAAAAATAGCTCCATGTTTCCCTAATGCTCCACATCTGGGGGGTTACTGGTTATTCCTAAACAACCGAACAGCAGTAAATGCAAGATAACTGGTACAAGTTACCAATATTTCCTGACTAGTTGGCATAAATTAGTCATAGACACAATTACTGATGTTTCCTGAATGCCTCACATGCATCGCTGGACGAAGCAATCAGTTACAACCTGAGAAAATCAACTCATTTAGCAGTGTGGACGACGCGCTCAGGTAACATGGGCTTGTTGTTTACCGCATCTGAGAGGTTTCAACAACAAATGCACCTGCTTGTGTATGTGAGGCCTTAAGGATCTAAACTAGACCACCTGAATCCCCACGTGACTCGACTCATACACTGTATTTGCTTTTGGGGCTGAAAGCCAAAAGGCAGCAGAGAAAATTAGGAGACTTTTATCAGATATATTTGAGAGCTGATTTGTCATCTGTTCAAACCGAACTGGGAAGTGTTGTGTTGAGACTGTTACAACAGCAGCAGAGGGATTCATGTGTTTAAGGTGTACCAGGAATATTCCGGATGCTATGATTCAGCTACATTCAATTTCCTCCTCATACAAGATAAAGTTGATAAATGTAGCTGTTATTTTCTCAGTGTGCCGACACGTGTGCAGTGCTGCGTTTCAGAAAGCTTCTGTACCCGACAGCGGCGGTCTCTCTGGAAACACTTCCATCATTGAAATGAATCTCCAAACAACATGTCAGTGGTTTCTCCTGAAACCTGGGAGCTTCTTCTTCACCCAGATACGTGCTACAGATATGTGCTACTTCACACACACACACACACACACACACACACACACACACACACACACACACACACACACACACACACACACACACACACACACACACACACACACACACACACACACGTAAACTCCTCGTCGTCCGCCATTTTGAATTGTTCAAGATCACACATTTTTTTATATACTGTAACTTTTTATGGTTCAGAAAAAAAAGTTGACTGAAGAGGAACAGGGACAGAATTTGATTTGTTATTCATCAATAGAATATAAATGCATGACACACATTAACCATGTTATTAAAATATCTATATGGATAAAAAATTACTAATGCAATAAATAAGGTGTGGCAGTATGTAGTAGTGTGGTAGTAGGGTGTGACAGCTCCAATCTTAATACTATCAAATTGATTTCACACCAACATAGCAAAAAGCTGTGTTTATTATACATATTATTATATCAAACATATTATTATATTATACATATTATGTTCATTTGAGGCCAGTTGGCCTAAAATAAACAATGTGGGCATTATTTCAACTCTAGGAGTTAATTCAACCCTGGGCTTTTTGCTGTGAAGGACAAACTTAAAATATATATTGTTATTCCTTCAGATTGAAGAGTATAAAGAGATACGCCTTCCCTGAAAGTGTCATTGAGATATCTTGATTATTAAAGAAACTACAAGTGTTTTTATGTAAAAAGTTATGTTGGTCAAATTTATACATTACCCAAAGAGGAAGGGGATGAATATGAGAGTAATTAAAAAAAAAAAGCAATATTTTTAGCTGGGATTAGAGCTTCTGCACCTTCCTCACATCTAGTTTGCAAAATGCTCAGCGTCTGATCTGAAGAGAGAATTAAAGAACGCTCTCCAGGAATTAACAGGACAAGTTAACAAACTGTGAGAGTCGTCTTGGAAGGTTTAGGAACTAATAATGTCAGCGAGCAGAAGAAGGTTGGACCACTGAGACGTTCCATGAAGAGCAGTAAGAGAAGGAAGTCTGCAGGAATGTACAAATATGACTCCAAAACTGAAGCGGCGGATTCCATGTTTGCACATTTTACAGTAAAACGCTATAAGCAGCCACCGCGGAGAGAAAACGTATCTGAACTCTTTCCACATGAACTGCACAGAAAAGGCGTCGAAGTCACAAGTACAACCACTCACACCGTCTTGGTTTTTGCCAGATTTTTATAAATATTGAGCTCCTAATTGTTTATTTTATGAACCATTTTCCCCAAAATTACAACGTAATTGGATTTCTTAGGGATTTTTTGGGCAGGAAATTGACAAAAATCCCAAATGAAGGTGAAATAAATGTTTTGGATTTTTTTTTATATTCACATATATCTCCTAAAAATGAGTCACTTCCAAACATAATGAGCAAACAGCATGTTTCAACATGCTGCTTTTTTCTTGGTAATTAACCTCAAAGATGCTGCTTGGCCTTTTTATACAAGGTGATGATGGATGTTTGTAATATTCCACATGTGGTGTTTGTGATGTTTCAGTGTGATTTCTGGTGCAGTGAGGACTCTTCACACTCTGCCGTGGTCACATTCTGTCAATTGTGTTGTTTTCAATGTGACTTCCAGTGTAGAAACTTCAAAAACATTTTGTCAAATTGACATTGTTCATTCTGAGTGCAGAAATGGTTTCCTTTTTAATATAGGAAGCAAAGCGTTCAAATCTTTCATAACTTATGACAATGTTTTTCTTTTTTTAATTATATCTATTTAACAGACTTCAAGCCAAACAGCAGTTTTCTCATCTTATATAAATTCAATTTTGATCTCCATTATACTAAAAATAATTAAAAGAAGTAAAATGCATAAATGGCTCATTTTGTTGTCGTAAAATAATTCACATCATTCAGCAGTCAACACTAGAGGCCCACTGTTTTTCATTATTTATCCATTAAATCAATTATTATAAACTCAACGGATTTGTGGATGGAGAATGTTTTCTTTTTTTAATTGTGACAACACAAACTGCCAGGATGATATTTTTTATAATATATGTTTTAATAATAACAATAGGAATACATGTGACTAATATTTAATTGTGATTATGTGCTGTTTTTCTACATACCAGGACTTTAATGATTTGGTTTCTCTGGAATATTTAGGTTTCAGTCTCACTCTGATTCTGAAAAAGACTAAATTCCTGCTGATCTGTCGCTGGATCACGTCTGTGAGCGTTAAAAGACTCATTAAGGGACCTGGAGCGCCAGCAGCTCTCTCCACTGGTGCACCGCGCCGCTCCTCACCTGTGTCGAGTTTAAACACTGAGAGACACACAGTGTTGTTCTGCTCTCGGAACTGGAGGTTCTACAAACAGGACTGTTGGTGTTCAGACGTCATGTGAACATCCGAACCTCTCACATGATAGAGGAGGAGGAGGAGGAGGAGGAAGAGGAGGAAGAAGTGGAAGAGGTGGAAGAGGAGGAAGTGGATAAAGAAGTGGAAGTAGAAGAAGAGAAGGAGCAGGAAGAGAGGAGCTACACTAACAAGCAGGAAAGAAGAGCTGAATATGGGAAGAACTTTAAATTGAGGAAAAACAACAAACATTGATGAGAGTCAATTGTTATTGGAAGTCCTGAAACATTGACATTGTTCTGTATATCACATCGGCACCATACATTTGCCTGTTTGCAGCGGCCATATGAAAAAACAGGTTGTCCAGCAGTTTGTGCAGGTTCAGCAAGGAGCTTCTGTCCACATTACAGAATGAAGAACGTGAAGAAGAGAACAGAGGCGCCGTACCAAGAACACTGAAAACATCAGGTCTCACATTAGCAAGCTGAAAGTAACGTAGTTAATTAGATTTACTGCTCTCCATTATGATTATACGTAGTATTAGCATGGCGACGGAGAGTATTTGAACATATGCGTTGACCCCTGTGGTATTTACCCATCAGCCACCTGGTGACTGTGACGGTAATGGGACTTAGTGTTATTTACATGTAGTGGAAGAGTACTTTTCACCGCCCCCTTCAACAGCCCCCTGCAGGAATGGCTCCTGAGAACTGTTTATTGTTTTCCTCCTACAGTGAAATGGAATGAGCGCCCTAGCATACACACTGTCATGCTTTCCAGTCTGATGCATGCTGGGACTGTGGGAAATAAAACGACATGGCTCTTTCCTGGCATTCGCGTGTGCAGCGAGGTGTGTGTGTGTGTGTGTGTGTGTGTGTGTGTTGATCTGGCAGACTGACATGAATGCAGACCATGGGATGCAGGCCTGCAGGAATCAAAGTGACATGAAGCTGATTGTGCTGCCGTCATTTCTTTCAGCTGTCCCCCACAACTAAAGTCTAATCTGAAGGCGACGCTGCCCCTGCCCCCGCCCCCGGAGCTCTGGAATAAACCACCTCAGTGGGTCGCGACGTCTGAATCAGGACGGCTTTCAAAATCCCCGCCGACGTCTCACTTCTGGAACTTTCTTCCTCTTTTCTTTGTGGCTTTGTTTCTGGTTAGTCTTTGTTGTAGCGAATTGACTGCATGTTCCACCTGGACAGGTGAGCAGTCCCTCACATTCACTGTCACACCGACAGGACATGCACAGTCATCAATCAGCCTCTTTAGGAGCATTGAAGGAAACTTTGGGGAAATGGCAAAGACGAAACATGCAAAGTCTGTCCAGGGAATTCCCCAAGGGGGGGGGGGGGGGGGTCCGCACATACACCATAACAGCACAGCATCTGAAGAGCTACATTATGCAATCATAGAAGGGCTGGGCGATTTGGCCTAGAAAAAGAATCTATGATTTTTTTTTCTTTTTCAATTTGAGTTTCGATTCAATTTCTGTTTTTTTTCTCAATGGACTCAAAAATGACAGCAGACGTTATATATATTGTCAAAAGTGAAACTTGATTGCTGTAATTGTCCTCAGAGTTCAAATGTATAGAAACAATCCAGTGTTTTAATCCTTAAGCATTGTGTGCCGTTTTTCACTACAATTGATTTTTCCTTTACATCTCAGATATAAAATCCTTCAACCTTGCCTTTTTTTGGTGTCATTTTGTTCAGGACAACCTCATAAATGCAGCTCTGAAGTATTGTTTTGAGTTTAGCATACTTTATTAACACAGTGGATCTAAAAACACCATAAAACTACTCATTCGGTTGGGAAAAACAGATTTATTGATGATAAAATTCCTAGACATGCTCAAAGAATCATTTAGTTTACTTGTGAAGTAAATCTAAAGTATAATTAACTAAAATGTATCAAAAGGGGACTGAAAAAACAGTTATATACAGATATTTACAGTGAAATAGAAGCACTGCCTCAGGCGTTTTTGTAAACCTGAATATAAGCCGCACCCACCTAAATTAAAAAGAAAAAGAGATTTGTACCCATATAGGCCACACTTGACTACAAGGTGTCCATGTTGTAATAGGACATGAATTTGACTGTGTGATTGCATTTGGATTTTTTTGGGGGAAAATCTCACAGATGGAACTCTGTGAAAAGTGAATAAAGCCCCAGAGATGTATCCACGGCATGAAGCCCGTTATGTGAGGATCCACACTTTGCACCAGCTCCGGATCCTCCTCCCTGACACTCCTGCAGGTGATTAAGTGATTGATTGCTCCCACCTCTTAAGCCCTGGAGTGAGGTGGATCCAGTGCTAGAAGATTGCATTCCTCACCAATCACCAGCTTCCTGGTGAGCTCCACGACTCCTCACCCCGAGCGTCCTCGGCGCACCTCCTCCCCTGTGCAGTGCTCCTCCCTGCTGCAGTCCTCTCGCCCGTGCGCTCTGCACTCCGGAGTCTCCGATCCCCATCTTCCAGGTCTGGCAGTTTTAAATAAACTTTGTGTACACTGCATACTGCTCTGCCTCCTGGTCTGTTTCTGGCTTCAGAACGCTACACACCAGCTCCCAGCCGTAACACGTTAATCCTTAAAAAATCCATATATTGGCCGTGTCAATGTATAAGCCGGAGGGATTATGGTGTGTGAAAAAAGAAGCAGCTTATAGTCCAGAAATGACAGTATACAAAGTGGTATACTCAATACAATTTTACTTCAGAAGCCACATACAGTCCAGTTTCATCTCGAGTGGCTGGACTGGTAAAGTAATGCTATAATCTTTGAATTTACACTTAAATGTTTTTTGTTGTAGCCACAGTGTACGTGATGCATTTTGCAAGATCACACAATTGGCAATCAAAATTACTACAATCTCAACATGAAGTCAATTTTAATAAAACATCCTGCTGCAAAATCCTATAGAACCACTTGCTTGGTGATTTCTGGGGCTGGTTTTGGTCCACGGGCCTCATGTTTGACAGAAGTAAACTTCACAGCTGCTGGAGGCCGTCTGCTCATTAAGGCAGGTTAACAGTTCAAACCTCTTCGTGCTCGACTATTGGTCTGCCCTTACCGGGTCCATAGTCAGAGGTTCTACTGTAAACACAAGGCTTCATCAAGGTGTGCGCTTTTTTTTCTGCCATCTTTTTTGAAGTTTTGACTGTCCAAATCCCGTCTGGAGGCTCGCTGACTTAAACTGTGCAGTGACATGGAGCTGCTGCTACTTAAACTGGCTTTAGCAGCAAAAATACTGCCTGTGTTCAGGCTGTTCCACCGAGTCCCCCAACCCCACCCCTATCAGAGGACACACACACACACACACACACACAGGTGGCTGCCATACAAGGGGCTCAGTCCATCCATTGGGTGCAATTTAGGGTTTTGTGTCTTGACATGTTGAAATGGGAATTGAACCAGGAACCCTCTGATTGGGAGAGGACTGCTCTACCAACCAAACTGAGCCAGGAGTGATGGGACTCAGTGCAGGTCAACAAAGTGTGGATGACCAGGTTTAGTTTTTCTTGTTTTTTTAAACCTGATGGCTCCAGCAATGCTGCACTGCGTTGTCCCTGCGTTGTCCCTCTCCACCAGACATCAGTCCAATCTAACTTCAACTCAGAGTTTAGTGACTGAAAGATCTGAAAAGGACTTTGGTCCTCAAGGCTTCAATGAAAATGAACATTTTCTGGACGTTTCAGCACCAAGTGTTGAAACTCCTGCTCTTTATCCTTCCAACTCTCCATTGATGTAAACTTGGCCGGGGTAGAACCCCAGCATTTCCTCCTCAGTGAACGCTCTCCAGCCATTGAACACTGCACAATGTGTCCATGGTTATTGGCTTGTGCAGCTTCTGTCTCATTGCTGATCAGCCTCTAAATCACAGGTTGTGAACTGGATTCAGATTCAATAACACACACTACCCCGAGGAACAAAACGCATTGGAGGTGTCCTTTTTTTTTTGTTTTTTTCTTTCTGCATCCCAAGTTATTAGCCTTTTTATTCCACTTCAATTAATGAGTACTTTGTGGAGCTGAATTATTTAACTGCCGTCTCCTCCCATAATGTTTATCCTTCTAAGGAGAACGGGATACGACTGCAGTCCTAAAACCCCAAACTTTATTGGTTTTGCTCTTTATTGCTTTACACACCGATTTAAATGAACCTTGTGGATTTTTCCTCTGAGCTGGCGTTTTCTTTTGTTATTATAACCCACATCCTGAAATATCCTCATTAGTACCACTGCCATCCAAAACTGTACTGGAAAATGTCAGTGGAGAACCTTCAGGCAGCACAGTGGAGCAGTGGTTAGCGCTCTTGCCTCACTGTGTGTGTGTGTGTGTGTGTGTGTCCTCCAGAAACTGAGGTTTGTGGTTGTCTGTCTGTACATGTCCTGTGATGGACTGTGACCTGTCCTCACCTGTCCAGGTGTGCTTCTCTTTGCCTGTCCTTGCCCATAGTAAGCCAGAATCGGCTCCATCTCCCTGACCCTGAGCAGGATTTAGCTTTATAGAGGATGAATGGGAGAACCAGCAAGTTAAAATCCAGACAACATATTCTAATTCAAAATAACTGAATGTATATCTTCTTCCCTTCAGCACCCAGACTGACGCTGAGGTCAAACGTCCCTGCATCTTTTAGATCCAGAACTGTTCTGGAATCGGGACTGAATTATGTTGGCGAGGTTAAAGTGACCACAGAGTTGGCAAATCCTTAAGATGACGAGTTTAAATGAAAGTCTCAAACATTTTTGTGACATACTGTCAACTCCACATGAAGTTGACACTTTTGGAACTCAAAATAAATCAAACCAACTTCAAAATGTTTTGTCATTTGATTCTGAATGTGATGTGTGAATAATATTACAATTCAAGATTCAGTGCATTACTTCTACTGATTCCAATTATGTAGCTTTACACTCCGTTTGGTAAGAAATAGTTAACATTTTTGAGTTTAACTGTTGTATAGCAACAAGAGTGTTGTCACAAATGCAGGATATCACTATATGAATCCAAAATGTGACACAAAACAACTGTGCGCCAAAAAATTCTACTCATACCGGCGATCTAACCACCGGAGCGCCATACTTTCCAGTTTCACAATTCCAATTTCTACCACATGGGGGAGTAGTGTGTTTGTTCTTGGTGGCAGAGAAAGTCAAAACAGGAATGGAGCTTTTATTACCTCCAATTTCAGATGAAGCCAGAGTCAAACACGTTTTTCACGGCTCAAAACAGAATTCAATGACAAGGCAAGTTGCTTCACTTGTTACTAAACTTTGAGAATTTAAGAATTGAGTTCTAGTTAGCTGTGTGTTCACTAGCAGGTACTACCATTCACAGCAGGAGGCGGTCTTTGTTCCATCGCTGCATTAAGCAGGAAGCAAATCACACAACGAATGAATGGCTCGGTATGTTCATCTGCTAAAAACAGATGTAAGCAAACCTGTGAGGGTTACAAATTCATCATTCTTCAATTTGGCAGTCGTTTGGGAAAACACTTTTGATCACGATATCGTGATTAATTAGCAATACAGAGAAATGATCAGACAGTAAATGTAACAATGTTTGATTTCAAACATGCACCTAATGCTCCCATAAAGTCAGATCTAGAGCAAACAATATCTGCTATAGTATATACCAATCTTTGACAGAAATCAAATTTGCATTTTGATCCTACAAATGGTGAAATATGTATGACTTTTTTTTCAGCGGGATGATTTTTCAGCACGTTTTATCAAATGCATAAAGTGCATAGGCGTGGATTACACTGATTTTTTTAAGCATTGAAATGTCTTTATGTAACACAGCGATTTGGTATTTCAATAAAGGGTAAAAAATAGGTTGTGGACTTTTCAATCTCTGCTTTGTAAAACATTACAGTGAATCCAGACATTGGTGAACAAAAGCAAAGGGTATCTGTATCTATGTCTGTATCTGCTGTAGTTTAAAGAAAGAGTCTGTTTTGGTAAATTGATGTGAATGGAGCTTGGAGCCTCCTCGTGATCTGTGGTTGGATGAAGTTGTGCAGAAGATGGATGGTTGGTTCCATTCAATCAGCCTGCCTCGCTCTAATGTCTTTCTGCCCTATGTCCCGAGGGACAAATAAGAATCAAAATATCAAGTTATGTTAGATAAATCTGCAGCAGTCCCAGACGGGATCAAAAGAATTGGCTTGCAATTAAATGGAAGGCAGCCGAGACGACGGCGCTGCGGCAGGACCGATGGCGAAAGAAGTGGTCTGGACAGCCGTGGTCCAGACAGCGCAGCACGCGGCCTTAATAAGCACTGGAATGAACTCCGCCGCCGCCGTGTCCATTTACATTTTCAGTCTCGTTAAATACTCCACTAAATTAAAAAAGATGTGGTCGTGAATAAAAATTAAAAAGAGCGCCGGTGTCAATTTGCGAGGCGGCTTTAGGAGCTCTGCCTCGGAGTCAGTGTGGCTGAAAGTAGACGAGTGATGGAGGGGGGGGTTGGGGGGGGGGGGGGGCGTCTCAAAGGTCCATCTGTTTGTATTCCTCTCCTTCAAATATTTTCTTCTTCATATTTCCTTAGACAGAGTAAACCTATTAAAGTGCCCAAAAAATTAAAAAGCTTTTATTTTGAAGGCCTCGGGGGGGCTTCACGTCACTGAGGTAATGAAATTAGCATTGTTTAGTGTGCGTGTGTGCGTGTGCATGTGTTCTCAAGCGCTTTGGCTGGGTAAAGTGAAATCCGGAGCAGACCCACAGGGTAACACGACTGAACAAATACAATAATTCAATTTACTCTTCAATTACATTCTCATTCAGGCTTTCCCCTACTTTAATTAAACCGCTGTACACAACGAGCACTCGCAAATATAATCAAATAGAATCCATCACGGAGCCACATATTACACCTGATGAATCGAGCCAGGGATTTGATATTGAGCTTTTTTTCTTATTCTTCTTCTTATTTATTGTCTCGAGCTAATCTGTAAATTGCGAGCGTGAAACTACGTTCAAAGCAAGACGCAGTTAACAAACTGAAACTAATGAACACATTTCAAAGAAGAGGCAGCACCACGCTCACTTCTTTGATATTAGTCATACATATTTTAGTCTGAGACATCAAACAGGACTCCTGAATGTTCGGTCACTGCAGGTCGAGTCGTGCCTTTAGTTTAGTTTTGGTGAGAAAACAAGCCGTGGCGGCTGATTCACTATTCATGGATCTGTGTTATGAAGCTGGATGAATGTCCCTGCACACACACACACAGGTTTGTAATCTACAGGGCAGATATTGAACACTGCTACCACACAGGGAGGTCATGACGAGTATCGACGAGTACGCTGAAGGACGCAGACGGAACGAAGCGTCAGAGGTAGGAGGAGGAGATAAGAGGTAAATCCCTACAAAAGCCGCCCCGCTGAGGTCTTTAGTGTGGCTTTATTTTCCGTCAGGGCTGCTGGATGCCTACCAGATCTTGAATCTTTGGCTGTTTGAGCAAGACAAAGATGAAACAGTTCAAAGATCCTTATCAAGACGAGATACATGCTGGAAAATCTGCTGTGGGTAAACAAAACCTGATATCAATCTCACGCTGACTGCATCTACACACTAAAGGTGCTTTAACCATAGTTGGTTGGGTTTTATGTCTTCAGTGCTGAGGGTTGAAACCAGTCTACAGTACGGAACAAAGCGCTGCCTGAACCCATTTTGTTACAAAATTCCTCTGGAGGCAAGAAAAGTATTAATAACATGAACACACCTTTTACATTTTGAATATGGTTTTGCTTTATTCCCCAAAACTGTAGTTCATGCTGCCCTTGAAGAAAAGCAATTGATATTCACATAAACTGGTTTGGTTGTAAATTCTACAGCAGAAGTGATTGTCAATGTATGACATAAAAATGTATGTTTTTAAAATAGAAGAAGTGCTTTAAATGTCACATTCATTACATACTATGTAGACAACCCAGATATTGTAACAGGAAGCATCCATCGAGCTCAGGAAGAGTTCTCATTCTTTCTGTGTGATGGATCCAAACAGCTGTTAACCTCAAGAGGTGAAACATATCAAGAAGGCCAGGTGGCTCTTTTTATTCTGTATGCTTTTGTAATTCTAATTATGTCTTGTAAAGTAATTTTGCGATTCTGCTCCTAAAATGTATACTGACATTGGAGACGGTCTCAAGATAAAACTGTACAACCAGAGACCCTTCTGGTCTCACGGGCGCAACCAATGCAGTATATTCAACTCTGCTGCTCATCCCACAAATGCATGTTTGTTGTGGGGCACAGCAGGGAATCGAACAACCGTTCAAAACAACAGTGTCTTGTACAAAAGATAAGGTGCAACAAAGAAATAATCTACTACATTGAAGTCCAGCTTCATGTCATTCCACATCACACCGTGCAGACGACTCATTCAGGAAGAAGTTCACTTTCATTTCTGGACACTTCAGCCCATCATGCAACCTGTGCACAGGCATGTGCGTCCATCTGGTGTCGTCCCTCCCATGCTGAACACACGTGTTTCCCAGACAGATGGTCCTGGATAGAAGACGGGCGGCTCAGGCCGGGTTGCAATGTCTACAAAAACAAAGGCATCATTTCTATGCAAAATGGACGCATACCTCAATCTATCACCAGCAAAAGGGCTCGACACCTGTTGTGAATATGCATGAGTTTATGGCAATTAAAAGCAGGAGAGCGGTGGGAGGAGGAGACGACGATAGCTCAGGCAGGAAGAGCTACGGGCCATTCAGCGCTATGGAGATGTAATTCCTCTCCTCCACACCACTTCACACAGCTACTTTATTGGTTTTGTAATTGAACTCTTCTTTTTTTTTCTACCCTCAGTCCTTCCAATTCAACTCCCACTCTGTTGCTTTATTCCGCCTGTGCTGCATCTCTGTGCACACATTAATCATCTCTGCTCCACCCAGACCATTCAGCTGCACATCTACAAGAGCATACAAAAGCACCAAGTCTCACCAGGACAGGGACATTTAGTCGGGCTTCCTCGTCGCAGTTCAGGAAAACTTTCAGCTCTTTCAAAAGATGCATTGATTGCAGAAAAGTTTAGGAAGAGATCTGCTCCCATTCGGCATGAGTCGAGAACTCTACTTGAAGGACGGACTGCAATTTCCCCTAAAAACTCCCACCAGCTGGTGTTTTTGAGATCATTGTGGAGATTACTCTCCCCCAGTCAGTAAGAAATGCCTCAACTGGTTCATGTGTGCTTTGAATGTTCATGATTAAATGATGATGTTCTGTTGGTTCCTATCTTTTGTTTTACTTGAACGCACCAGAGTGAGTTGGCCTGTGATTGGCTGAGAGTGGAGATAGGGGGCGGGGAGCGGCGCTAGCAGTGTGCTAGCAGACAGCTAACAGCAGCTTCGGTCCTGATGGATGATTCGCATTGGAGCTCCAGCGTGTCTACAATGGAGTAAATATCTTACTTCCCCAGGATCTGTTCAATCCCACAATTGAATGGATTGGTCCTTGGATGATGACAAATCATCCCTGAACCATTCATGCAATTCGGGTTAACAGTTTTTGTGAAAGGTTGGTAAAATACATACATACAGATAAACCAATGGACAAAAACATAACTTTCACCCCAAACATTCCGTTGGCAAAGGTAATTAAACTATGGTGAAACATATGGGGAGGTACTCACTCAGTACCTTTGAAATATCAAGGAAACATTGACGTGCCAACTATTGTCTGCTTTTAGTCATTTTTAGCTTTGAAATAGTGTAAAGTAATAATAGTAAATAATAGAACAAAGTGCCTCACCCCAGATCATCTTTTCGACGGGGTCTCCAACCCTGGAGAGCCCCTGTCCTGAAGGGTCTAGCTCTCTCCCAGTTGCAACATGCTGATTGCAATGAGGGGCTCGCTATTGGGCTTTTTCACAAGCTTGTTGATCAACCCCAAACGTCTGGGCTTCATTTTGACTAAATTGCCTCCTGATCTGTTCCGATCAGCTCCTGTTGAAAAACGTACAGCCACATTTTGAGTCTCTGACAAACACTTGGTGACTGATGAACAGCTTCACTTCAAACGGACGACCTGCAACATGAGCCAACTGTGAACTAGGTATCAATGGGTCCTCAAATGCAGCACTGCGGAAGAGAACTATAGAACAACTGCTATCAGCCGTCATCATTTTAGTCTGAGATAGTCAACTTGGAGATTTCTTTTCAGCCCATCTGATTATCAGACTGCTTGAGTTCCTCCATCTGCTAGATTTTGATTTCCCACCACGGACGAGATCGCCTCAATCTGCTGGGAAACTGGCTGACTCCAACATCAAGTCCTCATTGATTCCTTCCATCTGAACCAAACGTGACGACAAAGTGAACAGCATCTTCATCTCAAGAGATCGGAGTTTTATTGGATGGTGAGTGAAGCGTCTGAATCTGGTATCAACATGTGGGAGAAACAAAGTCCCACATTGAGATATTTATAAATTGTTAGCACCCATGGTGCAGAACACACCAACAAAGAAGAAGCTGCAGATGGAGAGTGTTTCGTTGTGTGAACAGAGCTGCAGATAAAGGAGGCCAAATCACACTCAAAACAGAGAGCATCTTCTCCACAGCAAAGGCCATGCTGGTGCATCCCCCTCATCAGCTGTGGTGTGATGAGAGTGTACGTCTCAGTTAACCCAGACTAATGAAATTCACCGATACACTGGAGTGGAGCCTCAGCCTCCCAAGCAAAAAGTAATTAGTTACACTTTTAAACCCAGACTAATCCTCACTGACGATATGCTGCTTCTTTTCCCCAAAAATGTATGGCCAGCTTAAGCGTGTGTGTGTGTGTGTGTGTGAGAGAGAGAGTGTGTGTGTGAGTTCTCCTTATGGGGGGGGGGGGGTCATAGATCAATAAGAGCTTAGGTGTAGGTGAGATTAACTATATAGTGGTCATGTTTAAGGTCACATTAAGTCTGTTTCATGTCTCCTTGCTGTGATTCCATCCACTTTATTCAAATTAATTTGTCTTCATATGAGACCAAACGAAAGCCAATTCACTCGGGTAAGAAAAGATGTATTAATATTGTATAATAATCCAAAGACTGTCAGGGAGGAACCGAACTAAAACCCAATTGAATTGCAGTAAAATGTTGACATCTGATCACAGGCCAGATGTGGGGAGAGAACAGGTCAGGAAAGGAGAGTGAGCAGGTCAGAAGTAAGTACTGATCCCTGTGGTGGACCGATGCTTGGACAATCTGAGGATGGTGTATGTTCATGCAATTTCACCCCCATTCAATCTTTGTGGTCTCAACACTGACTAGACACTCCATGAGGAACTCCTCTTGTGGTGGAAAAACCCTCAAACAATTGAAGCTATGGCACCAAAGCAACTTGAAAAGTTCTTCTGACGAATAAAACCTGTTGCTGGATCTCCATCAACAGGTCCGTCCATAACGTCTTCCTGGAGGTCACGAAATGGCTTTAAAGTAGCATCTTCTCCCAATCAGACAGCAGCTGCTTCATAGTGCAGCAGAACAATGTCAAAGCACAGACTGCTCCAGTAGAGTCCTGGAAACTTCTGGAGCAACAAATCAAGAAAGTCAGTGAAGGAAGTTCAAAAAGTGTCGATCAGTCAGAATCCATGGAAATTGTCTCCTCATTCCCAGGATGCCTCCAATGGCCTTACACTGAGTCTTAGAAATGTTTCTGCTCATTCATATTCATTAATGTTTCATATTTACTTATTTAATCTTTATTCTGAATCATTTGATATTTTAACAATTTTTTTAGATTTGTTGTATTCTATTCAGAGATTAATGAAGTATTTCTATTCTATTCTATTCTGAAAAGATCCACCAAATTGTTAAAATCTCAGTTTAAACATTTGGTATATTTCATGGTCAATCAGGAATAAAATATATCTTTAATAAATAGTAATTTTTTTGGTCATCATTGTTGTAAATGCTATAGATTTTGATGTCCAACTTCTATTTTAATAATCTGCAATAATATATATTGATGAGATACAGTCACAGCATCAACAGAGTGATAGCTGACGTTAAAATTAAAAGTGGTTTTTTTAATGAAGAAAATGGAGAAAAGATGGGAAAAGGAGTAAAATGTGTGGAAGTGTGGAATTTCAAATATCAAATGAAGCTGCATTCAGAAATTGCCACTGAGCATCTGAAAAAGCACTTTTCTCTTTTTCCTGACTATTTTGAGGAACACCTGACATATCATACGCAATGAAGAGAGATGTGAGTTTTTACTTTAGTAAAAATAGAATTAGAGAAATAGAATTTAAATAAAGAAAAGGTATGTGAAGCCAGTGAGCAGTTTGGTCCATTGGGATCTATTTTCAGTCGGTGCTCAGCTTTTTTTCCACTCTGCAGTATTCAGCAAGAGAGATGAGTTGGGCATAAATATTCTTCCCTTGAATCGCTCAGGTATTGTGTCCCGCACATTCAATACCGTCTCTTCAGGTCTTTTCATGCAGCTCGAGCGAACATCTCAAGGATACGGCCAGATGGAATGAATGATATATGAGACTGGCAAAGCTTTTGTCCAAGAACTTCGTCTGACTTCTCTCCAAATAGACTTGTTTACAAAACTATTGGCAGCAGCCGAATGTTTCACTCCGGCAAAGAATCAGTGATCATTAGTCAGCGAGGACACTTCGTCTGCCTCTGTGTGTGTGTGTGTGTGTGTGTGTGTGTGTGTGCATGTGTGTGTGTGCGTATCTCCTCCCCCTTGTGGTGTGCTCAGGTACGACTCAGAAAGACAAAAAGAACACCTTCAGGAAGAATTCAGCAGCAAAGAAAAGGAGAGGTGTTCATCTGTGTGTTCAGCCAAACAGCTCAACACATTTCTATACAAACAGGCGAACAGATCAGAACCCAGTCTTCCAGAGCTCCGGTTCTCAACCTGTGGTCCGGGACCCCTGAGACGGCACGGGTCAAAGACGAGCCATGGGGCAATGTGTAGAACTCTGAGTGGAAATAGGACAAACGTTCTCATGGGTGTGTGAGTATTGTTGAGATAAATCGGGGGGAGGGGGCGCAGTCTGGTCACTTCTTGAATTATTTTCAGTTTGGTGGTCAACAGACAGACTCATTGAGCTGTTAGTGTTGAAAACGAGTGGTGGGAGGATCGAACCGAATATCGACGATATGGATATCTACGTTGGTGTCCGTATTGAAGGGTACCAGTGCAATGAGCTTGACACTTAGTTTTAGTTTCTCTCCTGTTACATGCTTGGCCTGCCACTTTAAATGACAAGTGCATTGTGGGAAGTGGAGTCATGGCATGTTTTGGTTCTTGGGAAGTGTCGTCATTGCCGGAGTTAGGCGTGGGTTAAAAAGAGGAATAAGTACGCCACAATATATTGTTCTAATTTGTTCTGGAGTGATAGTTTTGTATGATTTGTTTATTTAAGAAAAGAAAAAAGATCCAGATATTACAATGTATGGGAGGATATAATATATAAAGTATTGTCTGTTGAGCTATAAACTTTTCATGATTTCTGTTCTTGGTTCAAATAATTAATAAACCAAAGGAAAAAGCAGTAGAACCAGTGGTGAATGTTTTGAAAGCTAAATGGTGAAGGTAGTTTAACGAAGCCACTCAAACTAACAGAGACAGAAGGACCAAAACATTACTGGAAAACAACACTGTGGATTCAACACTATCCAGTCATTATGGCCGTGATTTGCTCGTTTCACTGACGGTGATTTCAGGTCCATCTCACAGGATGGCACAGAAAGTTCCTCTAAATCGAGCACTTCTCATATCTGAGTTGGTGGCGAGACTCCTGCAGAGAAGCTAACATTCCATCTGAGGAGGCAACAATCAACAAGTCTGCCATAGCTGTTATATCCAGACATCTGTTCTGCAGAAGGTGATTGATTCATGCCTTTACTCATGTGAAAGCTGAGAAAACAAGGAAAACAAAGACAAAACACAACCTTTTAACAAGACACTGCTGACTTGGAAATAAGAATCTCTAAGTGTAAAACAAAGCAACACCATGCTGAGGAAAGAAGAGCTCAAACTTTGAAGAGGACCGCAGTGGATTCGTTCTAGACGAAGACATGGATTTTTTACAATAATTTTCATTTCATTTATGTGTTTGGACAGGACAGTGCATTATGATGTACAAACAATCTCACGAGTTTTCACCAGGACGCTATAAATTAGCCAGATTTAGAAATACGTAAAACACAATAAAACAAAGACAATGATTAAAAAAAATTAATTATTTCTAAAATAACTTACCATAAACTGCTATTACTTCGGTAAAGTGCTTACTCAGCTGAGTCTGTCTGTCTGATTTTCTCAATGATAGCAGGTTTGATTGTTAATGAGCCATGTCTTGTACTGCTGCTCGTACTCGTACTCGTGCTGTCTCTTAAAAACAAGGCAGGTGGAGCGTTGGCTGATACCTGCAGGTAGAGTATTCCAGTTTGTGCAACCTTAACCCGATAAGGCATTTTGTTTATAGGAAACTTAATAGGGAGATAACTATTGGTGAATGTGTAGGATTAGACATGTTTTACTTCTTCCTTTCCAGACATGTCAATTAGATATTAGATATAGGATGTATGCATGTATGTACTATGTGTGTATATTTAAAAATACAGTCCAATATAGAATGTCTTTTTTGTGTGAATATGTTATTAAAAACACAAATGTATTTATTTATACTATCAACATATCAATAAGGGTTTATATGGATATGTGTGTACACTTGAATTGTCACATGCCTGAAAAAAATACATAATAATTTTAAAAAAAACTTAAATACTGGCTACCTAGTTTCTCCCAGGTCAGATGAAGACAAAGTGGAGTTTTGAGGAAAAGGCCTGTGACAATTTGCTGAAAAAATAACTGCAACTCTTTCAAGGACATCATTTCATGTAAGCTAATCGAATTCATATAAGCAAAGCGGTGTCACATATCCGAACAGAGCCCACATTAAAGGGCAGAGTTACAGTGGTGCCGCCTGGGCCAAGAACGTTCTGGAGGTGATGAGTTTGTTCCTGAGGAGGAACAAAAGCAGGATTTGTGTTGCTTGAACTGCTGATTAGAACTCGTGGAGATTGTCTTCATGTCTTAGACTGTTTCATTAGATTTCAGTCAACTGTGTTTTGTGTTGAGCTGTTTGGACCCCATAACAATAAAAAAGACGAATCAAACACAATAAAAGTGTTTTTTTTTCTACTATTGGAATCTAACAAAAACCACTGAATTTGAGTTATAGTAATAATACTGTCCACGCTTTAAATATGATGTTTCAAAGTAAAACAACAAAGTTCTAAAGCAGTGAAGATGGATGATAATGTCTGACTGGGTATAAAGTTTCTGAAGGGACAAAGAATAGCTTAACAGATGATAGATGCTTCAAGTAAATCTAAAATCAGGCTAGTTGGTACACAAGCTAGTTGGTTCGACTAGTATCGGAACATTGTAAAGAATTGTGGGAAAACTGGGTTGATTTAATTTTCCCATTAAGGACAATGGCCTATAAAGACTCCCTTGGTATATCCTACAATATCCTTTTTATTTTTAACTTTTTTTACATTTAAAAAAAAAATGTTTAATGTATTTTTGTATTTTTGTATTTTGTTAAACGTAGTTATATATTACATAACTCTTCGGCATCTTCTTTTCGATGCTCCTCAAGTACACCTTCAAGGAGAGCAGCGGGGGAGGGGGCTTCTCTTTGCGGACGCCGCCCTGACGTCACACACGGAGGACGGCCTCCAGCAGCTTGTCAGCCGACTCTCCAACAACTCCCCCCCCCCCCCCCTTCCCCCCCCAACAACCACCATCAACGGGCACGTGCTGGAGGCTGTGGACAACTTCGCCGACCTCAGGTCCACAATCTCAAGCTCGCTCACCCTGGAGGCGGAGGTCAACAGCAGGATCACTCAGGCCGCAGCAACCTCATCCAAGCTACACCAGAGAGTCTGGAACCACTCCAGCCTCGCGGAGAAGAGCAAGCTGCGCGTCTACCAAGCCTGCGTGCTCAGCACTCTACAACTCCACAGCTTCCATCTGAGATGTCCGCATTGCATTCTGCACATCAGCTGGGAGGACAAGGTACCACATACGGAGGGGCTGGAATGTGCCGGCACGAGGAGCATGGTGGCCATACCCGGCTCGGCCTCGTACACAGGATGGACCCTGGCCGCATTCCAAGGGGCCTCTTGTACGACCAACTGGCAGAGGGGACGCGGCCGACCGGACGCCCAGGCCTTCGCGACGACGGCGTGCGTACGGAGGACCTAAAGCGGTGCGCCAGCGACGTCGCCACCTGGGACGGTCTTGCCATCCTGGCGCATGTCCATGAGAAGCAGTGAGCGGGAGGTTAAAGAAGCGAGAAATGCATCCCTTGCTGAGAAGAGGGCGAGGAGGAAGGAGAGAGAGCACCAGCCACAGAAACCAACCATGTTCATCTGCACTCAGTGCCACACAGACTGCCACTCACCGCTCCGTCGTCTCACGAGACAGAAGGATGCCGACGATGGTCAGGATTCAAAATTATCTTTTTCTTTCGCTTGTTTGTTCGTTTACTTCATGGTTCACATTAGTAAATGTCAGGACCTGCCACAAATAAAGGAGGACTCTGAAAGACGGGAATGAACATAATGATTGGAGTGACAGGAGTACTCTATATTATTATTTTTTGGCTCATTCCAAGTTAAAATGTGTTCATAAGGTTCATAAGGTTTTCACCAAAATGCATAAAATGTCAATATATATGTATATCTGTAAAATGTGGACACAAGATGTAAATTGTTGATGGGATGATGTTTTGTGGAATCAATAATTAAAACATTTTTTTTTAAATTATTGGCCGAGTTTCTATGTTGGCTGAAGAAAATGTTTTATTTATTTAGCAATTAAGGTTTGAGATCCATTTTTTATTTTTCACAGTGTACGTGATTGCATTTTGAATTTAGAGTGAATTATCAGTTGGTTCTGATGCTTCCTGTCGTGTGGCAATGGGGCTACATCCAACCCATCTAGAATCAGGATCTAGAATGTGGTCATAGGCAGTTAACCAATCGATACATGTGTGATGATTATTACACTCCTCCACAGTGACTTGCACATCATTTTAAAGTACATATGTGACTGAAGCCAGGTTAGCTTGGAAGCTTTAATCCGAATACTTATAGCTCGACTAAAGCAAACTTCTCAGGTGAGGTTGGTGGTCGCCATTGCAGGAGAGAGAAATAAAGGCATGACGCCCTGAAACCTTCACGGACCCTCACACGAACATGTGGGAGGAAACTGTAACCGTCTCGGAGGAAACACCGACTTCCCTTCCCGCCATCAATTCGATTCCTCCTCTCTACACGTGTTGATGCTCCACCGTGCAGTCTATTTATCTCCAACAAGAAACAGCCTTCATCGCGGGTCCTGCATCAGCCACAATGCCGTCCATTTCACTGCCTCTCACATGTATTTTTTTTTCTTTTTCTCCCATCACACATTGGGCTGAATGACACATTTGGAAGGGACTCTCAAACGTACATTAGGATTGAGAGAGGAAGAAAATGACCCGGTAGGTGAGTTTTTATGCATTACGGGTCATTATACGAGCAGCCTGAGAGCCACTCAGCCACCATTAACCAAGATGAGGGACCAACGGGACCACTTCCTGCCAGGAAGTAATGGGAGAAATGTGGAGTGCATGTTTAGGGCTGATGGTTTCAGATGTTCCATGTCTGGAAATTACTTCCAAGGCCACACTCTGGACCGTAGCACCGGATCCATTTATAATGCACTGCCCAGAAGTAATTTATAGCAAAATGTGCTTCTCTGCTACCTTAAGTGGAATTGACTTACATAATGTGCTATAATGTAACATCAGGGTCGCTGCATAGGGAACGCCGTCTGCATCGCCTCTGAAACACAACGTGGGCGTCCACACAAGCCCCGTCAAAGTATCTCAGTCTTTGACTGAATCCTGAATTAGGCGACACTAACGAAAGCCAGGAATCAAACGCATCAGCTCCGCTATTATTTAGCAGTCAGACACATCTATTAATATGGATACGCTTTCGGAGTGAGAATATTTCAAGTGTCAAGCACATGATGTTTGAATGAAACACTTTTAGAGGATGAACAAAAAGTGAAGATCCACCTTCACCGTCTCTTCCTCATTAGCTCACACTGCATCAGCCTAATAAGGCCATTAGACTCAGAACCATGGAGTCCCCGTGGAGACATTTGAAAACAGCTACAAGACAAGAGCGATGCTCAGACAACAACACACCAAGTCCCAGTTTTAAGTTCACGGCCTGAAATCTGCTGCATTAAACACAAGTGTAATAGTCTTGGATTCCAGGGCCACATATTCTAATATGAGAACAGATCATTTTTATTTCTAAATGTGTTGGTAAATGCTTCAACGACCTCATCCACCTTCTCTGTCACACTTCTGTGAAAAGGATAAACTGCCTGTTGTCAGATGAACTTCAGCCTCCATGGAGGACGCTACATTCAGAAGACCCGGACAGTGAATATTACTATAGTAGGTATATCGTAAATGTTTAGTTTGAGTCTTTAACAGTCACTTTAGACTGTTTTATTTTCAACCATCACACAGAGTTGTGTGCGATATGCACACATTCAGGTTGCAAAGATTCCTCCAGTAATGCGACTAACTCCATTACAAAAAATGATCAAATTATTTTCTCTGCCTGGAAGCTTCATTTAATAACTATTATTACTATACAGTATTGTTTCTCAAATTTTTGCTTGCGACTTTGAGACTTTTAGTGTGACACAGCGTGCTTACGTCACAGGCTATGAATCCCGGCAAGGCAGAAGACAGAAGCCATCTTTTGGTCACACGTGTCTGCGTTACCAAATGAGCAAACGCAGAAAGGCGAAATTAACCCTTATTAAGGAGTTCATCTCATTTTGCTTTTCGCCGGTCCACAGCATGTAAGACTCTTGTTCCAAGTCCCAGTCCACAGCCAAGCATTTCAGTTGAAAATGATTGGTTCTGATTGTGAAGTTGGACAATGTGAAGGGGCAATTTAATATATTGTTCGTTGTAGTTTTGACTGTATTATTTCTTTGCATAAGTTTTAAAAATTAAATAAATGTGATCATATTAAGTGATCCATCTTATTTTCTATTATACATTTAGAACTGGATTTTAACAAAGCAAAAGTAAATTTAATCTGTTAACTCAATTAATTGATGGAACATTTGCTAGAATATTTGATTACCACATTTGATAGCTGCAGTCCGAACACACATCACATCGATCGACACACACCAGAAAAACTGAACCTCGCCACAAACATGAGAACCTAAAACATCAACTCAGTAACTGAGAGGAGGCTGGATGGAGCACCAGTTGTAGGAACTCTTCTCCTGAATCACCAAGCTCTTTTCAGGTCGGCCAGGAATAAGCTCAAGACAGTGGGCGTGGCTTAACTCACTGTGACGTAGCCGGCAGCGATTACGCTTTCAAGCAAAACGACCCTGGTTTGTTTCAGCAGCTCCGCCAGCATTTTGACTGTGGGTGACCCTCTAGAAAACTGGATGGGCCAGTTAAAATAAGCCCCCAAAAAACAACGGGTTCCCCTTCATCTCCGTTTCACTGCTTTTCTGCGGCACTTAGGACCGCGACCTGTGTGTAGCATAGCATACCTGTGTGGCTTCACATGCTCTCCGCAAGGATGGTCCGCAGACCATGCGCAGGTCGCGGGTGGTACATGATTGTATTCATGCTCCACTTCTGGGCTCACTTCAATGCGTGTTCCGTAACGTAATGTAGCGGTCCCAAAAATACCTCCACTTCTGCTGTCTGGCGTTCTCCACCTTTCCTGAAATAGATTAGGTTTCATTTCAGGAGTTCTGAGCCGTGTGTCTCTCTATATTAGACACATGAAAAGCATCAAAGGTGTCTTGAAATGACCGTGTTGTATTTGGCGCTAAAGAAATGAAATGTTATTGAATTGAACAGAGAAATTAGAGGGACAAGACGCATTCCTAGAAAATGTGAAGGCAAAGTCCAGGACATGGTTCGAAAGTCTTGAATCTTTCAAAGCAGACTTTGTGAATCACATAATGTGAATAAATCGCTCTGTCGTCCATCTTTTTCTCCTGAAGAGGCAGGTGCTGACATCATTGACCATCCAATCAACTTTTCAACAGTTTCTGTGTGACAGTCTTCCCAGTTCACGATCATCTACTGTCGATCTTAAACCATCCTCCTCTCATGTTAGGGATCATATGTGGGTAAATAATGAAGGCAGCAGTACAAGAAGCAACTGTGCCACATTAGATCAATGCCTGCTGCTGGATCTCAGCTGGACACAACAAAGACCTTCGGACAACTGCTTTCTGTTGCCTCAAGGTCCCAAGTTGAGATGTGAAAAAAGATGAAGGAATACAAAGAAAAAGAAATCGTTAAAACGTGGAGAGTTGTTCAAGAAAGGAAGCTACGTTTCTTTAAAATCGCCTTGGTAATATTGAGCTTGGATTCATGAGGACAGTCCACAGGTGTATTTAAACTCATGGCTCAGAACAATACAGAGGGAGCCGTATCAGACACGATAGTATATCGACAGTCTGTTCATATAAGCTTTAAGCTTATATAAGTTTTATTTTTTATTCAGTTCTCAGGTCCTTGCTCCTTACAATCAAGCAGAAACCTTAGGAATCTGTATTCAGGTACCATCAGACAATGACAGCGTGGATCTGTGAGTCAATTTAACAGCGATTAGCAGGTAATGATAACACCCATGCCTTCAGGCCTTACACAAATCAGGTCAGAATAATGCTTCTTTTGGAATATGCAGGTTTGGAAACCTGATTGGTCTGGTGGAAACCTCAAACACTGATATTATCTTTTGAGTTTAAGGCAAACTATCACAACTTTTTCATCTAAGTCATTAGAGCCATCATGTTTTGGTGTCTGGAGTCACCTCCTTGGCTTCAGGAGGAATTATCAGCTTGGTTTCATCATTAATGAAATTGTGACTTCCCTGAAACTGAATAATTGTTCCTGTGGAACCTGGGCCTCAGTCCCTTTATGACTGATCCATCGTATTCTCCAAGTACCTCCATTAACTAAATATCCAGGTCTTTCATCCCAACACGTTACAAGAAATCCTCTTTTTTTTCAAGAATACTGGAATTTTAACAATAACCACATCACAAAAAGTTCAGGAAAGTTTTTTAGATCATTTCTCTGGTAAACAGCAAGAAAACCTTATTAGGTCTTCCATTTGTATGATTCTTACAGCAAAGAGAAAAGAAAAGAAACATTATGACAAAGAAACAAACATTTCTGCTCTTTGTATTTGCACTATTTCTCTTTGGTGAGTTAAAAACTGAATGTCTACGTTCAGGAGAGAATGGCTTAATATTGGATTAGAACTGAAAACAAGTAAATAAAAAAAAACATTTGCCAACCAGCAGTGTGTTTGATTTCTCGAAATCATCCAGCTGTAGAGTATTATAGTTAGTCGACAACAGTGTAACTGGCAGAATAAAATATGAGTGTATGTACAATGAGACAGCTTGGATCTAATTGCTCTCGACCACAGCAGCTCAGCACCTTGGACCAAGTTTCACGGTGCTCAGTCAAGTCGTCAGTTGAGAAGTTGATCACACCATATGTACAAAGGGAAAGGATGATTTAAATACAGCAACACTATTGCAGTTGAATAAGTGTTTGCATTAACAGAGTAATAATTTCAACAAACATATATTAATATGTTATGAAGACCTCCCAGCTGATCTGAACCTGACAGTGAAGGGACTACAGCAATTCATCAGGTGGTAATCACTATCCGGGTTTTTCTTTGTGAACAAGAAGGACAAATCCCTGCGCCTGTGCATAGACTATGGGAGTCTGAATGAGATAACTGTTCGTAATAGTTACCCCCTGCCCCTCATTGACTATGCTTTTGGCCCTCTCCACAAGGCAACTATCTTCTCCAAACTGGACCTATGCAATGCATATCACTTGGTGCATATCAAGGAGAATGATGAGTGGAAAACTGCGTTCAACACCCCCACAGGACACTTTGAGTGTTTGGTTATACCGTTTGGACTCATGAATGCCCCAGTGGTTTTTCAAGCTCTGATCAATGATGTGCTAAGGGACATGTTAAATCAATTTGTTTTTGGATATCTGAATGATATTTTAATCTTTACTCAGACTCTCCAGGAACATGTGCAGTATGTGAAGCTTGTTCTCCAGAGATAATTAGAGAACCAGTTATTTTTGAAAGCAGAGAAGTGCCAGTTCCATACCTCCTCAGTGCCGTTTCTTGGCTTTGTGATTGCGAGGGGCAACTGAGTGCGGACCCGGCCAAGATTCAGGCCGTGGCAGAGTGGCCTGTCCCCTCTACTCGTGCAAACAACTGCAATGGGTTTTGCAAACTTTTACAGGAGGTTTATTAGGGACTACAGCAAGGTAGCCAGCCCTTTACACCACCTGACTTCAGTGAAAGTACTCCTTTCATGGTCTGTTGAGGCAAAAGGTTCTTTTGACAGGTTAAAGGCTCTCTTTTTGACTGCTCCAGGACTTTCGCATCCTGACCCAGACCGTCCGTTTGTCCTGGAGGTGGACGCTTCAGACACTGGGGTGGGGGCAGATCTCCCCCAATGCACGGCTCCAGATGAGAAGCTCCTTTGTGTTTCCCCCTGGGGAGGAATAAAGCTTTCTACTCTCCTCTACCCATGTGCCCTTTTCTCCCGGCAACTATCACCAGCAGAGAGGAACTATGATGTGGGCAACTGAGAACTGTTGGCGGTGGTGTTGGCACTCCAGTCGTGATTGGGCTCCCTCCGTCAGAAGGTAACACGGTGATCTTCCCTATTGTGGACAGATTCTCCAATTCCGCACACTTTGTCTCCTTGCCTAAACTAACCTCGGCTCTGGAAACTGCTTGTCTCCTAGTTCACCGTGTTTTTCGCCTCCATGGAATCCCCCAGGATATAGTTTCTGATCATGGTCCTCAGTTTTCCTCCCATGTCTGGAGAGTGTTCTGTCAGACTCTGGGTGTCTCTGCTAGGTTGTACTCAGGTTACCATCCACAAACTAATGGTCAGACGGAGCAAACTAATCGGGACTTGGAATCGACCCTCCGCCGTGTCACTGCTCAACACCCAGCTTCCTGGTCCCCTAATCTGCCCTGGGTTGAACATGCCCACAACTCTCGAGTTTGCTCCTCCATGGCCATGTCCACTTTTAAAGTAGATTATGGTTTCCGGGTCAAAGTGTGTGGCTTTCCACCAAGGATCTTCTCTTTCAGGTGGAGTCATGAAAGTTAGCTCCCAGGTTCATCGGGCCCTATGAAATTGAGAATATTATAAAACCCATGTGCGGACAGATTGAAGATTCCTGCCTCCCTCAAAGTGCACCCTACTTTTCATATGTCCCTACTCAAGTCTGTTTCCACGAGTCTATTGAGCCCACCTTCCGATTCCGATTCCTTGCTACTGCATGCACTCCAGTTTTTGTTTTTCCAGCCAAGTTTAGGCTCGCCCTGTGTATTTTGGAGCAATTAACTATTTCAATTTACATCCGAGCTTCGTCGCCGCTGTTGGATCCTTCAGTGTCCGTCACACCAACATTCCACAGTGCACAATCAACAAAAGGTAGTCATACTCCATGGGGGAGTCTTTTTTTTTTTTGGGGGGGGGGGTTATCTCTGCAAAGGAGAAGTGATCACTAACACAGATTTAGATATATCTGTCAACAATATTAGAGAAATAGGCCTTTTGCATACACAGAAAAAGTCATAGATCTTTGCGTTCAACTCGTGAAAAATGGGAGCAAATAATAAAGTGTTGCATTTATATTTCTGATCACTTGGTCTGTAGGAATAAATCAGAGTACAGAGAGAAGTATGGAGAAACAGGAAGAACATTCAAACTCTACAGACAGACCCAGTCCAGACTCAAAAAACCCATCCTGGACTCAAAAAATTCAGCCCAGACCCAAAAGACCCAGTTTTGACTCCACTAAGATTGTGAGCTTCACCATTAACAGAGCAGCTTGGTCACCTCAGTAATCCTGGACTGAGGAGTCTACAACAGAAACACTGAACCATTCTGCACTGTCAAAAACCTTCTCATTAGCCTGTATCCATATTAGTATGAGCGGCCTGAAACGAAGGTCAGCTTTTCTTTCTGAGCTCCTCCTTTCGAGTTCATCATTGAGATGCTTGAGCATCTTCCTCCAACTACCTGAACATAAACTGACCCGCACACTGCTGACAGGCCTAATGAAGGCACTGTCTTCTCTTTGCTGTGTTTAATGACTTTCAATAGCAGAGGCCTGCTTATATTGGTGAGATAACTTGATTCTGAGATAACTGAGAATAACACACAGGCATTTTCAAAGACAGGGAAGCCGACTTCGTTAATGAGGAGCAAGAGCTTTGTAATACAAGTAGTTATTGACAAACTATCACTAATATGAAACTCGCACTGCAGATGTTGCACATTTGGGAATTTAATGTTCCGCCATCTGACAGGGATGTGGTGATGAATGTATGTGCCTAAACCTGCATGAGTTTGGTGAAAAAGCAAGATAAATCATGGATGCGTCTTTTTATAATGTGATTATAATATCATTATATTGGCTATTAATGGCTAATTTACAGCATATTGTGTAAAAAAGTCCATCAATTCCAGTTATTTCAATGTTTTCAGGACAGCTTGTGAGAATGTTTCGGAAGTGATTAAAAAAGAGCTCTGAGAGACAAAGGGAAACCAAACTGATCTTCTGCTGGTGTGTAATGTGTTGCGTGGAAGCAGATGTTCCTGATGATCAGCCTCAAGACGTTTGGTTAACGATGCCGAAGCCCCAAGCTCCAGCTCCATCATGCCAGCACACAGCCCACCTATCAAATAAATTCAGCATCGTGGATTCAGTTGTGGATTCTAGGTGAAAGCATGAAAGGATGCACCGATCCAGGTTTTTTCACTTCCGATCCGATCCCGATAAACAAATTTAAATGTCGGCCGATACCGATAATATTCCAATACCAGAGCTGTGTTTGCTTTCACAATATTATCATTATTGTTGATTTTATATGAGGCTGTAATAAAGTCCTCTCCACAGGAAAGTATGAAATGTACAAATGTATGCATGTATTCTCTCAAAAGGCCAATTGAGGTTAGTAGAAGGTCAGAAAAGGAAGCAGTACAAGCTATTTTTGTTCAATTTGGACAATGTGGGGTCTGTGTGACATTATCATCTCATAATAAACTAGTTCCATCTTTCAAACCTCAGAATCACTTTATTAATTCCTGGACAAATTCTGCAGCAACGCAGCACAAACTGCAATTTTTACAGCTCTAACGCAACACAAATGATTGAGACTATTTTCAGGGAGTTTAGCGTGGAGTAGGACGGAGCTTCGTGGAGATGTGAATTGCCTGCTACCACGGAGGAACGCCTTTACAAACATTCATGTCGATACTTTGTGGTGTTTTTCATATAATCCATCCAAACAGCGATTTCCTGACTCATTACTCGTCTCATTGAGACCCACCTCTGTTCCGGAAGTCCATTCCACATTTTGCAGCGAGCAGAGCAGCCAGAACAGAAATAGATGTGGACTAATTTCAGCAGAAGCACAGATGGATTCATGATTGGAAACCTATGCAGGTTGGATCGGAAATTTCCGATCAGTGAATTACATTCATATCGGAACCCGATATCGATGCTAGATCAGATTGGCCCCGTCCCTACATGAAAACTTTCAGTCCCACAGAACAAAACTGTGATCTAATCGATTAATTATCCCTTTATTGAATTGTAATTATCTGGATCCCACATTCGTGAAATGGTTTCTGAGAATCAAAATTGAATGCAAGGCCAGAAAACAACGTGTGTCCTGTGGCATAAAGTGACAAAGGTCATTTTACTGTTGGTTTGAGTTCCAAGCTTAGAAGAGGAAGGCACCACATCAGGTTTTTCATATTCTCAGGCATAGATTTGACAATCAATACATTAAGGCCACTGGAATTTCAGGGGTATCAACAAAAATCTAATATTTACAGACAGTACCAGTGGTAGGAACCTTCTTCATTTGTACGGGTCCAACAAAAGAAAAAGCAGAGACCCTTTTTGATCCAAGCAGAGAATCAGTAAAACATCAAGAACTAATGGCCGCAGCAGATAACTTGTCTGAACCCATGGTTTAGTGTTCCGAAGACAATAACATAACAGGAGCCTTTTCTTAGGTTGGGAAAAAGTTGGAAGGAACCTGTTTATTTTTTATACTGTAGCAGAGAATAAGCTTGAATGCTATCGAAATTCAAATGGAAATCCGCCAACGACAGTTTTTTATGTGGTTTGATAGAGAGAAATATAATTCATGTGAAATTTAGAGGTCCAAACAGAGGAGTTGGAAAAGGCTTATTGAGGAGACCCATAAGGGAAGCAACTGGAATTTCCTTCAGGCCCAAACAGAGAACCTTTACCAGGGTGGATGCAGAGAAGTGCAAGAAACCATGCTGATTTGCAGGAGTCCAAACAAAGACAAGGAGTCTTTTTTTCTGGGAGTTCAAGCTCAGAATAATCATGAACTCTATTGAATTTCCACGATATCTGAGCAGAGAAGTCCTGGACACATTTTATCTGTGAATTTCAAACAGAGAACTTCCTTTGTGAACTTGGGAGGAACAACCAGAGAAGACTCATTTCACTTTTCAAACAGGAAAAACCAAGGAATCCTTCAGGAAGACAAATTGTGAAAAGCTTCCTGTTTTCAAAGCTTCCAGTCAAGAGTTCCAACCCCATAGCTATGAGAGGTCCAAGCAAAGGACATGAGGCAGCATTGCGTCTTGCGCATTCCACTTGGGTCAAATATGACAGCACAGGACGTGTGCATGCACATGGAGATTCTTTATCTCTGAATACATGAGCAGATTAGTAGATATGTCTGTGTATGTTCTGGGATTTAATTAGTATGCGACAACATATGTGTGTTGTAATAAGACTTATATTTCTGTAATGTTTGGTGTGTGTCGACACAGAATGTGTAAATATCTCCTCTCAGTGGAATTCTTTTCACAAGTCCCAAAGATTGGTCGGTAGCTTTGAATTTTCTTTGCCCTCATTGTTGACTCAGGCTTATCAGCCTTTTGGCCTTCATGAAATAGCACTGTAGTTGTGCTGAGTGGTCACAAACACGTGAAAGGAACTCTGAAAATCTTTTTGTCAAAAAATAGGAAATAGAAGATCCTTGTCATCCACAAGAGTCTGTCAACATTCTGAAATATTGTGAATTTGACCTCAAATTTGGACCAACAAATCTAATTAATTCACCTCTGTAAAGCAGTGGCATTGTGTTCCTAATTCAATAAAATTCCTTGAAGGAAACGTAAATGCATTGCATCACTGAGAAAGGGAAGTAGAAATATGTGATCTGCAGCTGCTGGACAAAACCACTGAAACATGACTCACACATCATCTTGTCACTTTTCTCTCTATTTATCTGTCTGCTGATCCAAACAGAGCTGCCAGAGCCGACAGAGTGAAGACAGATAGTGTGACCGGCTCTGCTTCATCATTCTGCATTTCCTCAGCTCACTTTGGCCAAAAGACAGATTATCTTATGCTGAAAACACCTGTTGGAGGTATCGAAAAAAAACAGCAGAAAGAAAGGGTCTTTAGTCTGTGCCAGAGTTGTTTTCTCTCTTCAAGGCATCACTCACACTGAATTCACAGGAAATCCAAAAGACCAGAAATATCTCATTCTGATGGATCGAAATACAATGGTCCCTCACTAGAACGTGGTTCAGCTTTCGCGGCCTCACTGTTTCGCGAATTTTGCATGCTTTTTTTTTTTCTTTAAGGCGAATGAACACGCAGTGTTCTGCGTCCTGATTGGCTAAGGGAGAACCTGCACATTGTATTCTGTGTCCTGATTGGCTAAGGGACTGGAGACCCCTGTCAATCAATCTCCGTGCCGTGTCTCATGTACGTGAATACATTGGACTTGCATATACATAGTGCATATACAAATACATATTGCATATACATATACATCAATGTCTGATCGATAGCAGTGTGACTCTGAAGTGCTGTATGTTTGCAAGTTTTGTTCCTGAAAAAACCCACAATATCAAGAAAACCTTCTGCACCAGTCGCAGTCAAAAGGCAGAGTTATGTTTATGTTTTAAAATCTACGAAGGTTTGAACTTTCAGAGTGTTTAAACAAGAGAGAAATGTGAGAAAATGTTCATTCCTGTCTGAGGAAAAGTGTATAAAGTGTGTGTTGACAGGTTTTACAGCCTTAAAACATATATAATACTTGCAACAACAAAAAAAGTTAACTACTTCGCGGATTTCGCTTATTGTGGGTAATTTTTCGAACGTAACCCCCACAATAAACAAGGGACCACTCTATCTGAATAATAAACCTGCACTGAGCATGGTCCCACTTGTCCAGGTGTACCTGTCCTCATCCATAGTCAGCTGAGAATTAGCTGCTGAGCCCCAAGACCCTGAACAGGATATTGGCAGTATAGAATATGGATGAACCACGCTGCTGCTAGCTCGCTAGCCATGCATGCTCCGGCTAGTTTGACATGTTGAAGGTCTGAGATGATTCCGCAGCTCATCGCATCGGCAGCAGCTAGATAAGAGAGTGTGCAAAAGTGTGCAATTTGGAGATTCTTTGATATTAAGTAAGAGACTGTAAACTATGTTCTGCCAAAATATCATGAACAAAGTGAAAACCAGTTGGAACAACACCAGAAACTAAATCACCAGAGATATTTGGGCAATTGATTTTCCTCTGAGCTGTGCTATATGCTTACATGCTAACACACCAGCGATGCTACATGCTAAACATGATCACAGTTTGATTGATGCACTCCTCAACAGCGAGCTGGAGCATGTGGCAGCACACAGCGAGGTCTGTCCCTCTGTCTTCATGGCATTTAAGTACTCGTATCAGTACTCCTTAGAAAAGTCATATCAGTTCATCACTAGTAATTGTGGGGAAAAAGTGCAGAGAAAATGTTACTTAATGCACATTTGTTTTACATGATTTATTTTGCTGGACTGGCAGAGAATCCAGACTAATCCAGCGATTCTACTAGTAAAAGAGTGAAGTCCTCATTTATAATCTAACATGCTCCACATGCTGGTTATTAATTCATTGTAAGTTGATAAATTGCATTTGGTTTTAAAAATGATCATTTGAACGTGTAAATCAGTGTCATCTTCTTTTAAGGCCTCATCCTACCTCCCTTACACAGACCACACACACTGGATTCTTTTAAAGAGCATTTGAAGACCTTCCTCTTTAATGAGGCTATTAACTGTCTTTAATGACTCTTTGAGTTTGTAATTTTGGGGGTTTGTGTTGCTTCATGTTTAATGTGCTTGTAGTACTTGCAGATTTTTAAATGGAAAGTGCATTCGAAATCGAATGTATTATTAGTATTATTATTATAATCATCATCATCATCATTATATCTCAACTCCATTTACAATGAAAAGTGATTGAAGTATTGAACTATTTCACCATGACAAAGTCAAAACTTGTTAAAACGATACAAATCAATTTAAAGTTGCAAGCAGCATTGAATGGGTCCTCGCATACCCACGCATATTGAGGTCATGCCAAAGTTTTGTCCATGTCAGAATGCGATGGAGATGTGGGCTAACAATATGACACGAAAGTGCAAAAACGTCTCATTTCTGTTACGCTGATTCGCCAGTCCCCTTCCACTCAGCAAAACATCAAGTCACAGCTGCTATGTAAATGACCCGGTGTCAGATTCCTCAGCGCGGCACCAGCGTGGGCCTGCAGCTCCCTGCAGGACCTGCGTGTCCATCAGACCCGACAAGTCAAAGTTCAGAGGGCCACCACGGACATGCCTTTTAACGAAAATTCAGTTTCACCAGGAGTTATCGTCAACATATTTTACACTCACAACACCACATTTAAAATGAATACAGTCAAGTAGTTAATAATAACACAGAAAAATGCAAGACATGATCGAAGAGCTAGAGTTTGTGTTTGGATCTTGGTTAGATTTTGATTTGTTTTTATCAGGAAGGTCTGTTCTATATTTTTGCCAAATTTCAGGTCTCGAGGACCTAATGCCTCGGAGGATTGTGTTTCATGTGTTTCATAAGGTAAAATGCCAGACTTGCTGTTGGGTTTAGGGTATGGCTGTCGGTAACATTTTTTTGTGGCTCGACATGCTGCATATCCAGATTTCTTGGACACAGGTGAAACCTGTTAAACATCTTGCTTGGAGTGGATGTTACACACTCTGTTACAAATGTGAAAACAAAGTGGAGGGCTCTATGCCGCAATTTTGCCAGACACATGCGCAATGATAATAACAATTCCATGCATTCCAATATGGTCCTGCCTGGCAGGATGCAATGATGCAGCTACTTTATGGATGTTTAGGGGTTAAGAGCTTAACAGACTCAATAGTCAGGGAATTAAAGCACTGGCAATAAAAAA
Source organism: Blennius ocellaris (assembly GCF_963422515.1). Classification (NCBI taxonomy): domain Eukaryota; kingdom Metazoa; phylum Chordata; class Actinopteri; order Blenniiformes; family Blenniidae; genus Blennius; species Blennius ocellaris. Next base: position 28,854,563 of record NC_137653.1, on the reverse strand, counting down.
AAAAAAAAAAGCATTACTTTTTACAGAAATCCCATCAATGTTTAACCTGTCTTAGTTTGTGATGTTTGCAACTTCTTTTTGTCCTCACCTCTCATTACTATTCATGCAGTGTGCACTACATGTGACTTACAGCATGGTGCTTTACAGATGTTCAAGTCTGTTCAGGTGGCATTCTACAGATTGACCTATGAGATAGCTTATTACACCGAGTTATTCTGGGATCTCATTGCATAACCACTCATTCAGTGTCACGGGCAAAGTGCTTTTGAACCTCTGACGTCTTCATGCCACTGATAGCACGAGCTGAAACATGCTGTGAAATCCAAGGATGACCCTCACACAATCCATGCATGGACACTGGTGGAGTCCGAATACACCAGCGGGTGTTTTCTTTGAACATGTGCTGCCTCTGCTGACAGTTCAGTAAAATGGGTGATAAATTGGCTCGCTCTACACACACCGATAAGTTGTGAAACCGGTGAAACTCCTGCCTACCCAGGTGTAACTGCAGAGCTTTCTTAGAGGAAAAGGTCAAATACCTGTAAAGGTTAAAACACAGTCTCTGATTATCAATGTCCTCTTGCATTTGTTGCTATGGCGACGTGAGTGCTGACGCAGTTTACTTTCAGGCCATTCACTTCCATTTGAACAAATGATTGTTCCTCCATCAATATATATAAAGAACCGGACAGAATGTCTCGTATAAAGGCCCAGCACAAGCATTCCACAGATACTTTGCTGGAAATATCTGCAAACAAGAGCTGCCATTGTATTTTGTTCCACTGCTGGTCTCCAGCAGTGGAACAAAATACAATGGCAGAACTTCAAACTTCAAAGGATCACTGCTGTTTGAGTAATTTACACAATTTCGGTGAAGGTCTTAGAGACTCTTCTGAGACCTTCTGAGATATGGAACATACAATATTTTCAAAAGCAGTTAACCGTGGCACATATAATACTGTTGAAAACACACAAACAAGAGTGCCCTGAGGCCATACTGATGAGGTCTTAACATATTGGCAGGGTGTCGCTGCATTTTCCAACAGAAACCAGCGTCCTAAATGGGACGGGTAGTTTCCCGTAGTTTTAATTCCACAAGCACAGCAATAACTGTCGAGTTCAAAGACCAGGGGAAACATTTCTACATTTCATTTGAACTTTTCGCTAGAAAAGTGTTTGCGAGGTTACCAGATGATTCTATATCGAGTGGATATGTGACTCGGTGAGTTCAAGGTGCATCCTGGTCCGCTGGGCTCAGATCAAGCTCCACACGAGCTCAGTGTGGATGAACTGAACCAGAGGATGGATGGATGAATGGATTTGAACTCCCTCGTTGGGATTTTATCTAATTTTAGGCCTGATCTATGAAGTTTGAGCACATGAACATCAGTGAAATCATGATATTGCATGCACTCATGCACTCCACACAAAGGATTAAGTCCAACAGATATATGTATAATAAAAACACCTATGGATGGTGCACCTTTGCCTCCATGAATACAGAATATCATGGCCACAGATAACGTTTCAAGCAGGTTATGCTCATTAATCCTTCAATGTGCAGCGTGTGAATGACATGTCGAGGTGTGAAACAGCTCAGCTGCTGCTATTGTGATGGGAAACATTTCCTCAGCTGATCTTCTACAGCTTTTATGTTCCGACTTCTCTCGGTGATATTCTGTGTGTTCTACCTTTCATAGGTCAACGGGGTGTTACAGATACAAAAGGCTTATTTAATGCAACTGTCCACACAATGGCGTTATTATGGGTTGACAACCAGCAAAGCAAGAGCACAATCTATTTGTGTGAGCATGAAATTCAACAAGTTTCTGACAGGATCAGTATGCCCCAACTGCAAATAATTTAATTAATAACTTCACTCACATGGGCTTACTCAGTTATTGTTTTCTAATCACCTTTATTGAGCTTCTTTTGTAATAAACCGGTTCCTTTTTGACTTTTTGTGTTGGAAGGAAAGTTAAAAAGTGATTCAGAGTGACTTAATATTAATATTAGAGATTAAATATTACTAATATTCATCCAATGTACCAATTTTTAATCCAGCAGTGGAATCATCTTCGCAGTTAGAGAACCAGAAAGTCACATGACTGTGATTGTAACTCAGATCAATATTTTATATTTCTGCCTTCAGTGCTGCTTTGCCTTTGAGTTGAAAACAGGAACATAGTGTTGAATACTGAACTATTTTGAAAGTGGTAATTTAACTCTGCAGAGCTAAAGAAACCCAGAAAAACAGTGTTTGAGTCAACACTGTGGGAGTTGATTCAACAGTGCGCCTGCACGGACGAGTGCTTTAACAAAGCAAGCACGCTTCGAGTGTAAAACAAACAGAAGTTTAATCAAAACTTTTTTTTATACAAGAAACTGAAGTTCTGTCTGCTTACAGTGTGTAATCATAAGTGTGTTATTATCAGTACAATATTGTCGGCTTCTGAGCATTCAACCCTGAAGGATCATTTTGCTTCAAGCTAGAAACAAATACATTAAAGAGGTCATATTATTCACTTTGACATGTCTCATTGGTCCAGCAACAGTTTATTGCCCCAAATCAGGCTTCTCCTTGATTTTCCCTCCATTAGATCATTGGATCATAGGAGCTACATTCAGACTCTGCTGTGTCTGTGTGAGCTGGACTGACTCCGCCCAAACAGGCTCATCTTGGGAAGAGGAGGAAGTACTTCCTCTCGTGGTGCCATGTGCCAGAGCAGAGTTGCATAATCGTGGGAGGGTGAAAGGGAGGGTCTACCTTGATTTTGATTGGCTAAACCCCTGATGACACTATACAGTGTTTGCTTTTTCACTTGCTCATTGGAGCAACACAGTTTTTAAAAAAAACAAAACAGGAAAGGGAGAGAGAGGACACACTTTCTTCACTCCTGGGGCATCAATCCCAGTAAGGGGATGATTATTAATGTTGGAAAATCAGTAGACAGTGAACTTTGCATTGTATGACCCCTTTAAGAGCTAATTCTATCCCTCTCCTGGAAGTTCATAGACATGAACTAAAGGTCGCAGTTCTGCCAGAGTCCTGAGGGGGTAGTAGGTGGTCAACAAGCCCACAGACCACTGCTTGATATCAATCTCAGTGGTGGTGGGAATGGGAGAGCAGTGCTTATGAGAGAAAGAGCTGTTTGGAGCAATTATTTTGACAAAATAAAATGAAGCCTTGTCACTGAGACTTTGAAGATTGTTTTTTATTTGTTCTTGACTTGTTCCTAGGTCCGTTTAGCTCCACAAGATTTGACCTGTAATAATGACAATAATAATAATGGTCACGCCTGGCGTGACTGCAGAAACGTGACTTTTTGGAATGGACAAGCACTTTATGGCGAGGACCTAATAAGCCAACAGAAACCCGACATGTTTCTGCTGTTATGAAATCAAGTGGCGTGATCACAGTACTGTCAGTTGTCCGATGACTTAATATTTTATAATCTCATGAAGTTACACACCAACAGAGTTGGGAATTCTTTGCCCACATTCCTTCCTGGCTTCTGCTGCAGTAACAGTGTTGGATTTGACCTGGATGAAATGTTTGAATTCTTCATATTTTCTGAAGATTAATCATCAGCCCTTCCAAAAGATGCAGTGCAGAGTTTGCGATTGGTCAGATGCTGGAAACTCCCGCCCCTTTTATATGCATATGCACAAACACCAATGGAAAAACCCGGAGTTGCATTCACAAGTTGATAATCAGTTTCCTAGTAACGTTGATCATGATCGTGCATGTCTGGGTAATTCAACCCAGGTATCGGTGAGGTAATCCAGCTATGTTGAACCCGGTTCATGGGATAAGATTCTGCTGTCACTGTGGCAGTTGTCATAGACTTTCATCTTCATTACTCTAAAAAAAATCACTCTCCTCTTCTTGGTATTCCACAAGTGTGTGAACTCAGAACAGTGTCTTAAATAGACAGATCATCAAACTCTCATTCCAATACGTTGGTCACATGGAGGTATAGAAGCAGTGACATTATCTCTATTTAAACTTGAAAATGCCATTTTTCATGCTTGTTTCCTGCATAAATGGGCCTTTAACATCCTTGAAGATGTGACAAGGTTGTGGAAGTGAAGTGAGATGAAGAATTGTCTCCTCTCCCCTTATGAACAGCTTCCACACCACCAGAGACAAAGACAGAATCTATGAAGCTCCAAAGCCACTGTGACAGAGTAAGACATATGAAGTACTCCTTCAAACACGTCATCCAACGCTGTCAAAAAACCTCTCATATTTTATTTAACGTTTCATAACACTTTTGTTGCAGAGAATTAAAAATAGAAAAATATCAGAGCTCTTCTATAATTTTGTAGTTCACGCCTTCATAAGAAAAAAACACCTCTCTTTATATTTCCTTCTTTCCAACAGTTGTCCAAAATTTATGTTCATATTTTCTGAAAAACATTTTGGAAAATTCTGAATACTTTTTAAAAAAAAGTTCAAACTACTTTTGTGAACTTTGACCTGTGAGACACTCAAGAAAGAGGTTTTCTACTCAAAACGTGCAGTGATACAATGATTCATTCATTTACATGCAGTAACATGCCAACATTTGTAGCAGAACATCAAGTGTCCTTAAACTTCACTCAAATACAAAAATAAGTTTTCTTTTATTGTGTTAATAATGTGCACATTACATTCAGGGTGTCATTTCTTAGCAAACAAAAGGGGGTTGTCTTTTCCCAGCATGCCCTTTTCCTTGTAAGTTTCACAGGAAATAATTCAAAGCTCATTGTCATTGTAAGAAACAAGCGTAACAGATGCAAAGCTGCAAACTAGACGTAAAATATGATGACTTAATTTAAATGACAGGTCAAAACCCAGAAGGTTGTGTTTGGCTTCTGAAGGCTCTGAAGACTAAATTTCACGGTTGATGGTGGCCAACCATTAGCTTTCTACTTTCAGTCCAGACCAACAAATGAGTCAGGTTTCTTTATTTCCTCCCTGGTCAGTGTTCATTTGACCAGCTGTTATTGTGTGATGTTGTCCAGGCAGTTTGTCCGCTATCAAACATGCAGTGTGAAAGCAAACCAAACAACCTCCCCCAACAATCCAACCGAGTTCCCAGACTGTCCTGGTCGGCAAGGAAGCTTACAGTAGGTAGAGCTCCAGCCTTTCTCAGCAAATTCCACGCACTCCAACAGCTCCAACATGTGTCCTTTGTCAGCTGCTGCTTCACCTTTCACGCTCCTTGTGACCCTGACGGCCGGTGGCAGACGTTTCATACAAGAATTCAATAGTTCAATCGTTTCTGTTGTGCTTCATGACTGCTGCAGGTTGACTCCTTCTGCTCTACCTGCACACGTCTCTCAAGAGGAGAAAAAAAAATCTGGCAAATTGTCTATATTTGACACGTGAACGAAGTGAAAATACGATGGAACTTCATATTTAGTCAGAATGTGGGCCTGGGCCTGCACAGATAAGAGTGCAGCAGATACAGCAGAATTAAGGCCAGAGAACAAATTGATGGTGTTTGGGCTGGATGACAAACTGTAAAACAGGGAGATTGTGATGCTTTCATTTTTCATTCTTTTTAGGGCTGATTATTTCACCCCACAAATCGCTGCCACCCAGCTCACACAAGCTGATGCTGCAGATTTCTGCGGGTTATTATCCGGAGGCAGATGGCACTCTGCCTTTGGATAATCTTCACAGAGCGCTCGGAGAAACTGCAACAACAAACTGTGTTCTCGCTGTGTTCTGATCCCTTTAAACAGTCTGCTGGAGGAAATGATTTTCAGTACAGCCACGCACTTTACAGTCTATTCATGGCTGAAAGGCCAACGCATATACAGTATATCTATGTATATGGGGGTGTGTCAAGTTTGGTGAACTCATGGCGGAGTGCAGTAACTGTAGCCTGCAGCAACACAATGCCACAGTTCAAGAAGTGCACAGACACACTGCTCATACCGATTTCTGTGCTTAGTTTACCAAGTCAAAATATACAGGTCCACAAAAGGTGGAACAATGTGAATGGTGAAAACAGAAACACACACAGACAACAGTACTTACGCAAGCAGCCTTGCACTTCTGATCAGCACAGAAAGACTTAAATGTTGATAACAGTTGTTTGCCTGAGAAGCCACTGGTTGTTGTTTTTTGTTTTTTTAATCTTTTTGTGGGGCAACCACACATGCACACACCCAAACAATTCCATCCATCCATCATATGGCTTAATCCTGTAGAGGGTTGAGGGGCGCTGGATCCAATGCCAGCTAAGTATGGGCCAGTACTGGTGAGGACAGGTAAAGGCAGGTTCAAATGACGGGTCACCAGTGAATCACAGGATAATCACACTCACAATTAGAGACATTTTGGGTTCACCATTTAACCTCACTTGCTTGTTTCTGCTCAGAATCTGCTGCAAGATAAGCGTCTCTATGTATGCAGATGATGGTGTACTAAATAAGAACATATAAACAAATGCAGGACCCCAACTGTCGTGCACATGTGCCGTTTCTCCTTCTCAAATAAAGTTCTGTTTTCTCTCTTTACATGAACAGAGCATAAATAGATAAATGTTCAGAAGAAACAGTAAAAGTGAACAGTTTTCACTCAAGAACATTATGTCACATAAACTTGCGCTGAAGTAAAGAGAAACAAGTGCAATCGAAAACCACTTCTTATTGAAAATCGGTTCCCAGTGGTTCAATTCCTTGGAATCGTTTGCCAATTTTGCAAACGATTCCCATAGCGATTCCAGTCATTGCAAACTAGGTATGTGGCGCAGCTTACGCAAGCTACGCCACATACCTAGTGATGTCATTCAGCGGGAAACATGGTAACCAGAGTGGCACTAACACTTAAAAGTTTGGTTCCATTTCCATGGATGACAACAGGGCAACTTGCAATACTTACAAAGCACTGCATATACACATATATATTTATCTAATTATCTATTTATATATCGTCTGTTCTTTATGTGTTCTCTCTATGCTGTCTTTAACTATTTTGTGCAATGTGGAACTGCTGCTGTGACGACCGAACTCTAATCTAAATGGACGTTTCATCAAAGGGAGGAAATACGACAAATGTGCAGAAATGTGTGTACACAGCAGCGGTAACTTTTAATCAATGTTGCGTTTTCAATCTGCTCCAGAGTGAATCTCAACCCAGCAGCAGCAACAATGTTAACACATCCTCTGCTGGAAATACTGCAGGTTTCATTTCCAAATGAGAATCAATAAAGAACCCAAATATTAAGCAGAATTAAAAATGGAATTGTAAAAACCTCATCAATTCCCATCCTTACTGATGATGTTTTTTTGTTGTTTTATCTAATGATATAGAACAGAACGTAGTTGAATTATGTTGTGTTAGTTTACTGCTGGAGGTCTGTCCAGAGGACAACACACACTGTATGATGAAAGGTCAGCAAGTTCCCTTTCAGGGTTGCCACGGTGAACGTTAACATTGCATTGATTTGTGACATGTCTAAATATTAACCACTTCTGACATTCACACTGAGACACTGCAGCGCATTTTTATTCAACATAAAGGAATGAGTGAAATCTGCTTGTGCATAGGTTTGTGCTTAATGTGAACCGCTGACACGAGAGCTCAAGCCGATGCTCCAATCCCATAAAAAGAAATAATCGCCTCATTGACTGAACACCTGGTTTTTAGTTGGTGAATGGTGCTATCATTTTCTAATTGCTGAAAGGCAGCATCACACCACACATGGCCCTAACCTCACCACACAAACCAACAAGCCCATGAGCATGCGGCGTGTTTGTTAAATTAGCATTGACCCTGGACAGCAACACATCAGCAAACCAACTGCAATTGGTGTAAAGTTAAGTCTGGACACAAACAGTTCAACTCCAGTTGATTAAAAAAAAAAAAAAAAAAAAAACAGTTACGAGTTACTATAAAAGGAGTGTGCATGTACACACAGGACAGAACATTAGCATGGGTAAGGATCTGACACAAGATGAGATTCTGTTCAATTTTCTTTATACAGGTGAGGTGTCACACAGAAAAGGTTTGTTTATATTAACTCACAAGCACCAGTGAATCATGGACGTCCATGTTACCAATGATCTACATCTCTGAGATCTATTTGCCATTTCAGCAGTATTACCTTTTGAAACCTTCGTCACTATTTACGGCTTCCACTGTGGCTTTGGTATTTGCAAACATCTCATCAGAAATCAGATGAATAAATAATAAATTCACATTGAATGAAACCATATTTGTTTTTGAGTCATTTATTTTGGGGTTAGCATACTAATAATAGAATCTCAACATTTTCATTTTTACAATTTTCTAATAGGAATGTCACATTTGAGTCCATCAGATGGCGAGGGGCGTGACTGACCTGAAAGGATCTGATAGACTTATCAGGCCGGTCACCTGATAAAACGGCACTTCGTCACAATTCAGATGAAGCTTTGAGGAGTGGAAACAGTCAGGTAAAAATCATCTTTCTTTACTTATTTGTCACTGAAAAATAAATGCTATTCCAAGACAAGAGTCTGTTTGGAAGATTTTCTGTGGTGCAACAAACAAAAATGAAAAAAACAGGTAATACAGCACGGAGACGTATAGGTCCTGAAGATAACATTAAATGCCTTTGTAATTGATTTATTCAAACTATTATCAAAGCTATACAATATATAATGAATTGGAACTATGCAACACACTTTGTACAAAGACTCTACATCACTAATGTAGAAAAAGTAGACTTGGGAAACACAGAAGCAGTTGTGTTTGTGACTAAATGTGGGTTTAATGAATGTCTAATGAACATGATTATAAGCTATAATCATCAGCTATATATTGAAACCCCTGATGTAGGACTGGTGTCCCCTTAAGACAGGCGTCCTCATTTCAGTGGAACAGGTCATGAGGACAAATTGTTAGACTGGTTGATATTAAATGAACAAAACACCAAATATGTTACAGAAGAAACATACTTATTCTAAAAGCAAATAACTGAACTAATAAGTTCAGTAAGCCACGTGTAGTCCCGCCTCACCTTGAGTGGGCCAGACCAGTAAAATATTGCTATAATAATCTTTAAATTTACACTTGAAAGTTTTTTTTTGAAGGTTTCTTTGTTGTTTTGCACACTGTACGTTATGAGATTGTCTATAGTTTAGCAAGATCAAACAACCCGTACTGAAAATGACTGCAATCTCAACATGAAGTCAATTTTAATGAAACATTCAGAGGCAAAATAGAGTAAAATGTAAAAAAAAAACCTTCTATAAACCCTATATAACCATCTTGCTCGATGGTTTGTGGGGCCAGATTGGAGCCTTCCACGGCTTATGTTGACCTTATGTTTGTGTGAAAGTGAAAGTGAAGATTAAGCTGAGAGGAGCCTCAGAGCGCAGCACTATGATTATTCAGATCTAAAAAAATTATATCTAGATGCCACCACAACCACAGGATATTGGGATAATCGGGTCCAGCCCTAGTATTTTGGCTGTTTTAGTGTCCACTCAGCTTTGACTTTACTAAGAAAACGTGTCCATTTTCCACGTTTGGCAGGTTGTTTGCTCATTAAGGTGTCAAAACAGATAAATATGTGTCACTGATTTGTCAACTCAGTACAATTCACTCGCTCTTTTCGGGTGTCCTCTCACCGTTTCTACTTTATATGTTCTAGATATGAATATGCAGACTCCTAGCCTGGTTGGAGTTGGCTAGTTTAGGTGAAAACTCAACTTTGTCACAGGCTTATAATCAGCGGTGTGTGAGTGTTTATCTCAGCCTTGTAGTGTGGCAGGTAAATTCTAATGTCTGTCCATCAGACTGGTACCATCAGCAGGAGTTGGAGGTCATTGGGTAGGTTTACATGTGCAGATTAGATCCACTTTTATGTGGAGCTCTTTTAAAGCTGGCTGCTAAATGCAACAGAAAGGAAGGTAGTGTTCCTACAGTAATGTTAAAGGTCCCCAGGTGACCGTGGCCTGCCTGTTTGAAGGATTTTGTGCGTTTTCGATTGTCTCAGGACAGATTATGCAGGCACAGATAAAAATAAACCTTCCCCATCCGGACTGTATCTGGCTGCTGTTGCTGTGTGTGGATGTGTGAGTGTGTGCGTCTTATATGACTCTGTCCCCAGAGAGGCGATAGCAGGCTCCAGGAGTGGGGGGTCCGTGCAGATAATGAGCAGATGGCATGGGAACACACACACATGCTCCCTGCCATCCATCTGGACACTTCTGCAGGTGAAGTGTAAAGTGTTCACTCACCAAAAAGGAACCAAAAAAATAAAAGAGTGAGGCATCAAAGTGGTAAACAGCATGGCCGAACATTAAAGAAAAATATAGCAGTGAGACTTAAGGCCCTTTTTTTTTTTCTTCTGTTGATCAGCCAAAGCACAGACAGTGGGAGGAAATGCTGTGAAGGACGTCTGGACAAAAAGACCTGGATCCTGCAGGCTTCTCACAGGCGGCCTCGTTAACTGAAGCACTGCAAACACACTGTGGAGCCCAACAACAGCATCCACTTCTTTAAAAGGATCATCAATAATCATACTAATGATGTGTGGTACCACTGGACCAGCACCAACAAGCTGGATTCTTTAGCCATAAATAAACTTTAAGAAAAGAGTTAATGGCATATATAGTATAGTAAGAGTGTGTCTCAGCTCCAAATACCGTTATCAGTCAGACATTATCCGAAAACAAAAACCTGGAGTCCAAGTCTAACGTCAGCATTCCTGATCACATGCAGATGTTGAAGTAATAATGCATTTTATTTACAAATTCACTGCAAGATAAGATCAATGATGTCTGAAGGTCGAAGGCGAGTCTGAACGTCTGAGTGACTACATGCATGATCCCCAGATTCCCCTGCCTGTGTGGTGGCTGCGCCACGCCAGGCACATTGAATTGTCCCCCTTCTAGTCACTGGCTGTTATTCCACTGGTCACACCGCATTGTGTTTTGCTCACGCCATGGCGTAACGCAGCGCTAAAGATAGGCGGCGAGTCTATTTTCCTTGCTTGCTGTTGTCACCACATTTCAATCTACACAGAGCAAATCGCACCAGCCAGGAATTAAAATAGAGCATCCGGCCCTTCAAAATAAAGCACGCCTTCCTATCGTATCAGCATATCAATATTACGCCACGACTGCTTGCGCCAGGGCAGACGTCACGACAGTCACTGAAGAACGAATGACCACCATGAAAATGAACGTCTTGTGTTTAGTTGTTGTGTATCAACGGTTGTTATTGTGTGATCATTTGCAAACTCTGCAGGCAGGAACTCACAAGGCTGTGGACGAACATGGCGATGGTATGACGGGTGAGGGAGGGGTGGAGATGTGCAGGTAGAAGTCAGCAGACACAGTGACGTTATTTATGTGAGATTGAAATGTTGTGGATGACACCCAGATAGCTAGCCTGAGGGGAGGCGGAAACTGAGGATCTGTCAATGGAGAGTGAGAAACTCAACTTTAGATAAGGGGGTTTTGGTGCCAATCATAAGGATTTCAGTTTTATTGCCGTCTACTTTGAGAAAGTTTGACACGAACCATGATTGTATGTTATAAAGGCAGGCGGTGAGTGAGGAGGGTGGGAAAGTGGAACTGGGTTTGCAAGCAATGCATAGCTGGGTATATTCCATGAATCAGTCTCGAAAGATTTTGAATTTACGGAAGATATGGCCAAGGGGGAAGAGACAGATGATGAAAAGCAGAGGCCCCAAGACAGAGCCCTGGGGGACACCTGTGGTGACTGAGGAGGAGTCAGATGTGAAAGACTTAAGCTGAATGAACCGATTGCAGCTTGTAAGGTACGAGTGGAACCAGTGAAGGGGGGTGTGATTGATGCCGATAGACGAAAGTCTACGGAGGATGACGGGGACAGAAATGGTGTCAAAGGCTGCACTCAGATCAAGGAGGATGAGGATGAAGAGTGAACCGGGTTGTTGGGGATTTTGATGAGGGCAGTTGCGCTGGTGTGACGGGGGCAGAAACTGGACCAGAAGTGCTCATAGAGGCGGTCGTGAGTGAGATGTGTCAGAAGCTCAGAGGAGTCTAAAGTAGTTCTACCAAGCAGCAGGAAATACAACTTTAAACCTATAACTTGCTCATTTAAACACTGCAACAACAATGGGAATGCTGCAATGATTAGATATCTCATTGGGTCTGGAAAAAGAAAAAGGAAGTAAAAGAAGATCACCTGAAACATTTTTCACGGTGAAAAAAATGACCCTACCTACGATTTTGTTGTAGCGTGTAAGCTAACAAAATCAACGATTGCACATAAATCTTTGGTACAACAGACCGAGCTTTGACCTCTCATCATCTCTTCTGGTAGTAAAACCAAGTCGTTTTCAACAGTTGACTTAACATTGGTAACCAACAGTAAAGCTGTATTGGATTGTGGGAAGACGGATCGAACAAGGCGCCTTCACAAAATGTTGCCCGAGCTCTTCTTTTCTAAACTGATCTGATAGTGTAAATGTTAATTACAAGTGTGTACATGACTGGATTACATCTTTCATGCACGAAAGACCAATGTGTGTAGCGCTGCAGCGAAACGGTCACCAGGGCTTCCCTCAGATTACACGAACAATTAATGTCAGCTGCTGACGCTCGTCTTCGGGGAGGAATTTTTCGGCCGAATTCTCTTGCGTCGGACGGCTTTTAGTGTCAATTCTGATCCATCTGATTGGTTCGCGGGTCCCACAGAGACGCCCCGGAGCCGAACTGAATAATGTATCACATGTAACCAAGCAAGATCTCAAAGTCATCCCACCGTTAAATATGCATGCAACATGTAAAGCATATGAAATCACACGCTGAACTTCACCTTGGATCTAATGTCTCATCAGATCCATGGGAGAAGGCAAATATTACACCGCAGTGCTGCCATGTCTGTCCTCCACATTCCTAATTAGCTGCAGTGGAGGAGCTTTCACACACCACCCACCCTGCTTCATACCACATCAGTCACCTCGGCTGCGTCCCGGGAACATCTACCACCGCTTCTCTACTTCTGCTCTCAGCGTACGGAACTCTATGCCACCAGGAAACCATCAGATACAACAGCCAAAAGCAACTTTACACTGCTGTGCTGCAGGATAAAACATCTCAACTGGCATTTTTTTTCAGCGCAAGCATCAAAGTTCTATTCCTACCTGAAGGTCAAAGGATCAGAGCCATGAAACAGCATCAAGATAGAACACCAAGCGTTCAAGTGCAAGTAAACAACACCTAATGTGAAATGATGCTCGCACACAGAGACGTAGAGCTGCAATGGACTCTGGGAAACTCCCAGGTTACGTATGAATCAGGCATAAAAAGGGATCCCATCACAAGTATCAGACAATCACAAAGTGTTGAACTGCAACCAAACAGAATATTCTGGTATAACACGACTTACCCCAAGGCTAATGACTTCAAAAGAAATGAATGTGGGTCACAAACCTCAAATGCAGTCAGTCCAATCAGAACTGATGCTCAATAATAACAACCCATTCAGAGAACTGAACAGGTTACAGCTGACCTGATGGAGCAAAAACCATCCATCAATGTATTGATGCACTGCACATTTCTACAAACCATACCTTCACTCTCATCCCCACATGTGTATCCATCTATTTATCGACTCAAGTTTGTAGAGCAGGTTTCCAGGGAACAAAGGGAATACCAGTAAAGTACGTGAGTCTCCATGGTGTCGTCGACGCCTGGCGTATAAGTCTGTGACCAACATGCAGATAGACGGCCTTTTCATATAATCACCAGCAGTTCTCACACTATTCCATCAAAGAAATTTGTCTGGATCAAACACTACTTCTATACAAAATAGAGGCAATTTGCAATTGTATTACATTTTTAGCTTCAGTTGTGATTTTTTTGAGATTTTCCTTTTTTTCATGGATTTTCCTTTTATGCATCCTGGATAATCATTTGCTGCTTAACTGTTTTTGCCGCTGTGGATTTCCACGTGGTTACAGCCATTTAAGCTATACAGTACTAACATTTTTTTTACTTTTTTCTTATTATTTTCTACAATTTTTCCTTTCTTTTCCCTGCTTTCTTATTTCCCCTTTTCTCGAAAAAAAAAAACCCTTTTCACTAGCAATTTCAATTATCTTAGCTCAACCATTTTAACTGTATTATTATTATTATTATTATCATCAGAGTAGTTTAAGCTATTTTATCCTTTTTTGCAATTCACACTATTCCGTCTGCTTTACCCGTTTTACTTCATTTAGCTGTAAAAAAAGGCTAGATTATATTGTTTTTAAAATCTTTGTGAGATGCAAATAAAATAAAAAATGAAAGCACAATGTTGACTTCCTGGTTACTGAGTGGTTTCTGTCTTTCTTGAGCTTCCCATACAGTGTTTGGATGAAATGAGACACCGTGGAGTTACACGTATGGACCACAATTGACCAACTGATCAATGGAAGCGTGCAACGCTCGCATTGTTTCCAGGGATCAAAACAGTCAAGTGCAAAATGCAAACACGGAAAACATGGAGGCTAAAGACACCAGCGTTCAGCGTGTCTCCTCCGGTGCTTCTCCTGTGCGTCATGTAATCCAATTTGGGACGAGCCATTTCAATCACATCCCACGACGATGAAATATTTATACCTTTTATTGGTTCACTCACTTTGGTATCAATTATTCAAACAGCTGACACATTTTTCCAGCGCATTAACAATTTGATTTGGAAGCAGTAAATGTGTTCGGTGTCACTGATGATTCCCAACGCCGCCGTCACTCACAGCTGCCGATGTCAAACAAAAAGCTTCTTTCGAGGGATGGATTTGATCTCTATGTCCGTCTCATACACCAACTCACACCAGTTACAATAACTCCAAACACTCAGATCAACGTGAAGCGAATCCCACCTTGCAGGCAGCCCCCCCCCCAACTCATCAGGACAAGAACACACTACATCAATTATTGAACTCGTTTCCAAGTAAATAAATAAATAAACGAGAGAAGCCATAATGACAAATGCATGTTTTCTTCTCCCACTTTAGATCAAACCACATGACAATTCCCTCTTCCTCCTAGACTGAGCTCGTTCTTTCCTTCTCCGGCTCGCAAGAGAGTTTCCAGCTCACGTATGACCTTGATCATGTTATAATCAGAATTAAATCAAATTAGGCTTTTTTTCCCCTCCTAAAATCCTGCATAATGTGAGACTATGTGTCCAGAGAGATACATTAACTTAATTAGGTACACGTAGAATCATTTATCAGACTATGTGGGGTTTCTTTGCTTATTCATCAAACAGCTACTATACTCAAGGTTTTCACCCAGAACTATTAACTAAACCACTTCAAACATATGCAAATAGCAATTGATCAATTGGCTAGTGTCGGTCGAGGCCGTCAGTCTGCATGACTGCATGCTTTAGAGTGTCTTTACATGAAGAACAATTTGCCAGGGACAGAAGTGTTTTTGTGTTTTCTGGAGTCCATGCAGAGACAGGACTGAGTGAAAATTAAATTTGATGCCACTGAGCTGCTGGTGGAGAAAGTTGTCAGACACACCGGAGCAGAACGGCACATGCATTTAGATTTCGGTCACAAAGTCAAAGTGAGGGGAAAAAGAAAGGCCACTGAAGAGATTGAGAACATATTCCTTTCAATTCATGTCAAATATTCAATCCCAAAAAGTATCTCATCCTGAAACACAAACACAAACATTCTGGTGTGGAAGCTGAGGAAAAGCCTCCATGATGAAAACAGCAGCGTTGCTGCTCAACACTGAGCTGATCGAGCAATCAGTTGTTAAAGAGAGGCACAATTATCAACCATGTAAATACGTCCAGTGGTAATAAATCACATTGCATCTTTTTAATTAATCAGGATAGACTCCATCCGGTATTTTACTGGAACTGCCTTAAAGTCCTTATCCATGAAGTGTGTGTCATCAGCCAGCTTCAACTTGTTTGTAGACAATATCAAGTGTGTGGCTTTTCTTTTCCCCCTTGTCCTGTTCAGCAGCGAGGGCAATCCTTGTTGTGGATCCAGAGCCTTCAGTGTCAGAACAGTTTTTGTTTTTGTAATCTCCTCCTGTTGCAGCTCTTATTAGAGACGAGCATTGCTGCCGCAAACAACGGGGTGGGGGGGGGGGGGGGGGGGGGGGGGGGGGGTTGTCGATGACATAATGACAGAACACAATCCTCATATCGATACGATATGAATGAGCCTGAGCAGTGCGTTTCAGATGTAAGCATAAACTAATTATCCAACAAACAAAAACGAAAGTAAGCAAAAGAATGACAGATGAAGTTAAATGTTTTTGACATTTGAAGAATAATGGCATAAAACAAGCAGAAGCACATTTCATTTATGGTAGATGGAGGCGTGCGTGCGTGCGTGCGTGCGTGCGTGCGTGCGTGCGTGCGTGCGTGCGTGTGTGTGTGTGTGTGTGTGCAGTCTTTATTACATACCTGGTGCAGGTCAGCAGTTTGTGTTCAGCAGGGAAATGGACTTTTGTTCAGTGAAAGACTTGCGTCACGTCACTTTCATGTGCACTAAAACAAAAAAGAAAAAAAAAAGTGTGTGCAGATTAAAAATCAGTTTTGTAATATTTATATCAAATCATCCGCCAAATGAATCAAGGTCAGCCCTCCATTTGATTCTTAAGACAACCCCTTGGGAAGTGGTGAATGTGTGTCTGTACGATTCAATGACCCCCTATGGTGAGGCCCCCAACCCCAACAGAAGTGGCCCCTCGCAGCAGCGCCGGTATCTGAGCGGCCTGATCTAAAGAGTCTGAGACTGTCAGACACACTTCCCCACAGAAAGGAGCCTGCTGGATTTGAACCTGGGACCCCCTCGCCGTGAGGCGACGGAGCCAATAACCTGAGCTACTGCGCTGTGACAAATACGTTGTGTTCAATTATCATGACGAGCAAGTGAACAAGCGGAGAATCATTACTCTCTTTTATCCCGCCGGGACACAAGTACTTTCCTAGAAGCAGCAAAACTAATGAGATTCACAAAATAACAAAGAAGAGGGAAGAATGACGACAATTCCTCGGTCACTCGGAGGTAAAACAGGACATTCAGGAGCTAATTTACACACTCACATCTAGCAGATGATCAAGCCAGAGCATTAAACACTCCAATTATATACGAGTGCAGTTATTAACAACTCCACCAGCTTTTAAAACTGGGATGCTAAAAAAAAACAAAAAAACGGGACATTAATGACATGAAAGAAATCCCTCACAAACTGTACTTTTTTCATGGCTGGATCAGTTGCTTAAGGCAACTGACTGATTTGTCTGACTTTATCAAATTAGTTCATGATGGTTTTCATTATAAATGAGAAAAAGTTGACGAACTGAGGACTTTTCATGAATGATCCAGGTTTTTTTAGTTTCCCTTAAAAGGTTTTGTCGACTGAACCGTGTGAAGAATTGTCCAAACATGTCTGACTGACACCGATCATCAGCGGGGAGATGATCACGGGGGCCGAAGCGTTGCCTGCTTTGTCACGTCAAAGAAAACCAGGACAAGTGACTCCTATCCAACCTGTTTTGTGAGTGTGTGAAAGATCCAGACCCAGGCCTCCATCATATGTGGTTCCACTTTGGGTACGTTTCTACAGGCGACTGCTTCGTCACTGACGTGTGACTGATAAACTCCGGAGGAAGCAGCTCCGCCACAATGTTCAAGCTGGGCTCTTGTTTTTTCTTTATTCTACTTCTTTCCCTCCTCATTTTGCCTAGATTTTGTCAACTCTTATTTCACAACCACTTGAAAATGGATCTAGATGCGTTCACCCGTGTTGCCAGATTTAGCAGTATCCTCCGATTGGGAGGGGATAAATTCTCATACCTTTTGACTTTGTATATTTTGTGCATTTGTGTGTTCATGGTGCGTTCTTTATTACACATAGAATAGTTTTATGGTTTAATCATGATTCCTACACAGGTGTGTGAGCTTTTAGTTGTTTGGGCTGGAAACAGTGAGTCATATCTGGCAACCCTGTCATCCATATTCAGCGTGGCTTCACGCCGTCTACTGCGCATGTGCTCTGGGGACTGAAAATGTCGGGTCCGATCCTGTTTCCACAGCAGAGGTCAGCTTTAAACTGTAAAGTGAACGATGACGCGAAAAAATCTGAATCAAAGCATCAATACCTGCAGAGTGAATGTAGACTAAGAAACCTCTTTGAATCTATAAACCAAAGCTTTGAGGTAATAGTCCAACTAGGAGAGGGGTCCTGGGCTGTTCTGGTGGGACTCGGCAGCATAAATGTACAGGTAGAAAACATTAATGTACTGTGTTATAGCTCTCCTGATGTGGTGTGTGTGTGTAGTTTCCATGTCTGGGTGACTGGAAGTTGTGGCAGGTAGAAGTCTCACTGCGCAACGTAGCTAAAAGCTAAATGAAAGTCACCCACACTTTTCAGACAAACAAAACCACTTTTTTTCGTTCCTCAATTTTGATGAATGCAGCCTAAACCGTTATATTTTCTTTCTTCGATAGCAAAATTAATGTGTTTTGCAGCTCCAGAACATTAATGTTTGATTGAAAAAGTGCAGAAGTTTAGATTTGTATTTGTCTCATTCTGTCCTAATCTGTTCAATCTGCTTCTCTTCACATGTTGGTTTTTCTGGATTTCACCTGTTCAAATGCTGCTGTTTTGTAGAATTGTACCGTTGATCCTTTTTACAGTGACAATGGGTTTTTACATGAGGTTGTGGTACTGTGTTGTTGTGAACACAGGCTAATAACACAGGCTGCGAACATGACTCGTATGAATTTTGAACCAAATGGGATCTAGAAATTTACAAATTGTATTTAAGTTTGAATCTTCGCGGTATGCTATGCGATCACTATGTTATCACCATGATTGACAGTTCCTGCAGCCAATCAACATGCACGTTGCATCTTCCGAGATGATGTTGTGATGAAAAAATGGTCAGTAAAAGCTCTATATTTGATTTTTTTTCCCGTAATAAATTTAAAAACTGATTTAAAGACAATTTAAGGAAGACTGGATATGTGAGGGTATCAGGTGATGATGAGTCCTTTAAATATTAAACATTCAAGCCTCGTTTTGCTCATTTCTCTGTCAACCTGTTTACGTATTTACATAAAGACTGACGTGGAAACCTAATTTCATCACATACATATTTCTGAAAAGTACAACTGTTTTCACATTACTTCCACAAAAAATAATTACTGGGATAAAAAGAAGGTCGTTTCTTGGATATTGGCCTCTTACTTTAAATCATTTCTCTGGAGGGAGATGTTTTATTCAAATTCTATTTTTTTTCTTTGCACTGAAGCACTATTGTTAAAAAAAGAATAATAATACAAAAAAGATTAAACAAATAAACCATCTCAGTTATAATAATCAATGCTATCTTCATATAACTTTATATAACTGTGACAATCGGCTCACGTGGTGAAAGTGTAAAAACAGGAGCATTGAGTTATTAATAAACAACATGAGGGATTTCTTTGGGACAAGTCTGAACTGCGGTGATGAGCCTTCGAAGTCAAACATTCACCTTTCAATATGTGTCTTAATGAAGAGACGGCTGCGTGCCAACGTGGCGCAGGAGCTCTTAAAGGCACGTTGTTCCAAAGATTTACGCCCAGACTGAAGTGCCGCTGTCATAAAGGTTTTATTCAGGAATTTGACTCTGAAGTCGTCATTTCAGTAAGTACACTTTAAAACCTTTAAGACGTATCCCCGTTTTACATAATGACTCATTTTACCTTTTTTTCCCTTTGACTTTCCTTGTTCACAACCGGCGTTTTTAAAGAATGGAACAGTGTGTTTATAATGGCAGCACCTTGTAAAAGCACCCATCTTTGGAAATCCACTTGACATAATTGTTCTGTCAATGGAGAAATTACCCGCCATGCTGTTGTCAAGGTTTGTGGACTAAGTGGTCGGATAACAATTCCCCAATGGCCCAACATCAAACTTTTCACTTTTACTAAAAGTCAAAATTAGCGATTGAAACACATAATGCAGCCATTTTTAAACAAAGCAGGTCGGGTAGGTCTATAGAAAGACTTCTTACAACTAGAAGAAGGCTTTGTGACACAATGGGTGCTGAAGCTGTAGGTGCTGTGCAGTCAGGGGCAGCAGGGCGAGCACTGCTAGCCCCGTCAAAAATGATTTTTTTAAAAATATATCATTAAAAAGTGATTCTGAAATCTGTGTCTGGAATCAATTACTGACTTTAGCACCTTTATCCAGAAGACGACTGGTTCTATTTTGTGGAGCGCAAATCTCCTATGTCCTCTACATCCATCACAACTCTATTCCTCTGCTGGGGCTAGCAGAGGAAAGTATTGCTAACCTGTGATGGAAGCTGGATGCTGCTATTGGGTTAAAATATTGAGTGACAGAATCATCAGCCAATCAGATGTTGATGTGTTATTGACGGACCGCCTGAGGGCCAGCAGAGTTTCTAGTGCTGGTCTTGGTGTCGTCATTGAAATGAGCTTGACTGATTGGCCCATGGGCAGGTGGTGATGACGCACTGTTATTATCTGCTACTCTGGAGTGATGGCGGCTAATTTAACAGCAAGATCGGATGATATGACAGCAGACCTGCTTCAGGGACCTTTTACAATTCTGAGTAGAAGAAGACCGACACCAGAAATGGAGGAGCTAACTCAGACCAACAAAGGCTTTGTGCAGCATTTTACAGCAGGATGGATTTAATCTACAAGTGATGGTGAGTGCTAGTTTTTTTCTCTGGATTAGATTGGTTCAGCCTGAATCACAAGAGAGCGACTTTATCAACACTACAACTTTTACAAAACTCTGCTGCACGGGTGCTGATGAGGACCAGAGGGCGGACCCACTATCTTAAAATCGCTGCATTGGCTCCCCGTTTGCTTCAGGATCGATTTTCAGGTTCTTTTATTTGTTTTTAAGTGTCTTAACGGTTTTGCACCCTCCTATTTATCTGACCTGCTTTTACAATATCGACCCTCGCGGGCCCTGAGGTCCTCCAGCGCCGGCCTTTTAATTGTCCCTCAAACTCGAACCAAGACACACAGGGAGGCTGTTTCAGCTCCTATGGCCCCCGTTTGTGGACCAGCCTGCCGGGGAGCCTCAGGGCTGCAGAGTCTGTTGAGGTTTTTAAAATAGGGTTAAAAACTCACCTTTTTAATCAGGCTTTTAACAGATTTTTATATATGTGTATGTTTTTATATATTCATGTACATATGCAGATATGTATTTTATCAATTTATTTATCTACTGTTATCTACTTTAGACATGATCTAATTTTCTACTTTTAGTAGGTTCTACATATCATTAGGCATGTCTTCATTTTTGTGTGCGTGTGTACATTTGCTTTTTAATGATCTATTTTATGTTTGCACTGTTTGCAAATCATGTTAAGCACTTTGTATTTACTTTATTGTATAAAAAGTGCGATATAAATAAAGTTGATTAATTGATTGATTGGCTTGAATAGCCATCGGCCACTTCACTGGAATGTCTCCGAGTAGTTCACAACCCCGCCTACATTTTGACCGTACTTTCTGTTGTGGGACCGCACAACAGAGTTGGTCCTGGGTGCGCTTTGTCGTACCGTAACCTCACGCTCTGCCCTGCGCCGCCACGTACTGTGCGGTAGAACCGAGGCTTAAGTTGTATAAACGTAAATGTTGATTGGATGTAAGCACATCAGATGATGTGTATCTGAGTAATGAGGAAGGTGTGCCCTCAAGAGAGCAACATCTTGTATGTAGGTTTGTAGGCAGATTCTTTTTTTTTTATTGGCAAAATGTCCCCAAAATAGATTTAACAGGGTCTGAAAAGTCAAAAAGTGTACAATAATCTTCCAGAGGGAAGCAGGATGCTTGAAATTGCAAAGTTATTGAGTCGTGATCACAGAACTATCAAATATTTCATCACAAAGAGTCAATAGGGTTGAAAGACACACAATGAGGGAAAAAAAGACAACTAATTGCTAAAGATTTGTGAAAAATGAATCATTTAGCTCCTTCAGTGTGCTCATATTAAAGAACTGTGACCCACCTGGATACTTCTGAATGGATTATTAATACAAATTACATATTTATAAAAAGTGCAAAGTCTGCATCACATGAGTCCCTGAGATCAATCAATCGAAGTCAAACTGTTGCATGAATGATCAATGACTTTTCGATCGTGTTTATATAAAACAGCTTGGAAACGTTAGTCGGTGTGTTTAGGAAGCTTGTTTCTCCAAAATGTTGGTAATTTTTGGCCCATTTTCATGTCAATTCTTTCATGAAATATAAGTAATTTTCAGTTATACAAACAGAAACCCAGATTAAAAATGTCCATTCAGGATTTGTGTCAATTCATTTTAAAGCATCATTTCTTCATCTTGCTTTTTTATGTTTCCATTTGCATTTCCAGCCAAATGCTGGGTGGAAGATGAATTCCCACTGAGCTGCTCATATTTTGGGACTTTTGGGAATCTAGACACTTAACTCAACACCCTTACATGTTTATATCAACAAAAATGTGTTGCACAGAATGAAACAGACAGAAGCCTAACTTATTTCACCATTTCATTTGGGTAAGTGGGTTATTATGCATCACATCAAATTGTCCTCTTGTTCTTGAATACACTGTGGTATTTGCAGTGAAGGAGGCTAATTCTAAGTTAATTAGATATATGGGTGGCTGTTGGAGAGTAATATATAATAATGGACATTAAGAACTGCAGAACATGACTTCAAACAGTGACGTGCGGTCAGTGGAGAAAGGTGAGGCAGTGCCTCACCTGCCGTCATGAAAAAAGAAAGAAAAAGTAGATACATCAAATAAATATTCATATTTTCCACTGATGTGCATTAAAGATGCATTTCCAGTAAGACTCTACACATTTCTGACATTTTAATAAGTAAAAACGGGCGAGTTTGAGTATTTGTCGATGAAATCCAGGGAGACATGTTTTGATGTGATTGAAAGAGGAATGCTGATGATCTGAAGCATTCCCAGTTGATGCTGTTGGATGAAGAGTGAAATAAGAAGCTCTTTTCAGTTCTTGCCATTGTAAATCTGACTCTAGAGGAGTTGGTGGCTCACCAGCCATGAACCTCACCGCACGTCACTGACTTCAAATACAAAGTTAATCTGAGATTTGTGACAATCACAACTTTCCACAAACAAACAGTTTTTTAGTTTTTTTCTTTAAATCTGACTGTAAAACATGAGGCCCTATTGAAAGGAACAACTTTGTCCTCTGCTCTTCCTTGCTACCAACACACAGAGGTGGAAAATTAAAAATCTCGTTTTTTATCTCTGTTTGAGTGTGTAAAGAGTAAATTAAGTGAGTGAGTGACACTGAAGTAGTAAAATCTTTACCACCTACGAGTTCGATTAGAAAGGAATGTTGAGCTTACATTTTTTTTTTTCTGTTGCCGTTTCCTAACGTGATGGCATTGGTTTGCATCACAGAAGAGTCCATGGATACAAAGAAGTATGCTTTTGTAATTTTTTTTGTCTTCAGGCCCCATCCAGCACCAGATCAGGACCCAGTAGAACCCTTCCGTCTCAGAGTGCTGCCCCCTTGTGGAACTTAGAAAGAGGAAGAGGAGCTGATCTCCTCCAGAACCAGTTCCCAGGTTCAGTCTCGCCCGCTCAGGTTCAGGTTTCCACTCTTGGGAGACCTTGAATGCACAGCGTTTGTCTTTCCTCTCAGTATCTTGGTTTACAGATTTCTGACTGAAGCCGGAGTTCCTACCGATCAGTCAAGAATTGGCGATGCGCCAACAGATTAGTTTTTCTCTCCTGCTACCCACAAACACTTCACCTCCGAGTCTGTATCTGCTGGACTTCTGTTGTTGTCAGAGGTTTTTAAAATCAGAGGGCGGAGGCTCATGGATTACCCACTGTGACTGCTGAATGATCCTCCTGTCCTCCGCATTACTCTCCAATAATCACTCACATTAAGGCCGGCACACACTACAGGAAAATCTGGTGATTTTGGCCCCAATCTCCTCCTCCTGATCATAGGGAGCACAGGCCCGACTGTCGGATGTCTTCAAAGAAAACCCTGTCTGACTTTGCTGTGGTGTGGGGAGTGTCAGGAACGATCCTTATCATAGACAATGAACCTGTTCAATATTTGTGGTATGAAAACCAGCCAGGCTAAAAGCAACACTGTTGCTGCAGCCAAAGCCAGAATGTTCCGTGACATCATGAGATTATACGATATTAATTCATTGGACAATATGAGCGGACCTCACGGCACAGTGATCACTCAGTTTCGCTCTATTATTCCTCGCTGCTCTTTTTTTAATTTTAGATTTCCCATCAGTTTATTTTGAGGCTTTTCATTATTCCGCCAGTCTTTAAATGAAAAACTTTAACAATCCTGAACCACGAAAGTCTGACAAACACTCCAATCTGATAGCTCAAATGTAGTTAAAAAGTTAACAAAACTGAATATGTGGTTTTCATTATTGAACATGCATCCATGTCTTCAGAAGAGGGAATACTGAATCTTTCACGGCTTCACGAGTTTCTTTCATACACTTGAGACGTTTTTAATCATTTCTCTGGATGGTTAACACCAATCTCCAGCACTCTAACAAACCCACAGCATAGATTTGCTACCGTTTTACATGCGCCGACAGAAGAAATTCAATACAGTAGCCTGTTTTAAGTTGGGTTTTTTAAATGTATCTGTGATTTCTCCATGGTTGTCTGCTTGTTGATGTTCTCACTCAGCCTCAGACGCACACAGTGGATGAGAGAGCGTGCTTTGTTTGATTGATTCATGCATGTGATGGTGGGCTTCTATCTGATGTGGATTGATTCTTCCTCCACTATAATACACACTGCTGGTCTCATGCTGAGTGAGAAGAATTCACTGTTTACACTTTGGGCAGTTACGTTTGTAGTTATGAGATTCTCCCCTTATCTGTCGGCATGTTCAACCCTGTGTTACCATAAAAATCTCAGCAAGTTTTGTGTTGAAGCCCCACAGGTCTTTTACATTATTTACAGGGTCAGGATTTGAGCTTTGTTTCACACATTGCCTCCTCCCTTCGTTGCACCACTTTGAGAACGTCCACATAACAATCAGATGTTAAACTGGCTCATGACACTGGTTTGGCACGGTGAAGATCTGAGAAGAGAACAACTCATCACGTCAAAGAGCTACACGATCTGCATCACTTCACCTAATGAAGCTTTGAAAGCTTCAGAAGGTTTGTGGAATATGTTGAGTCTGAATACACGTTGCAGAGACAATGCTACATGCTAAATGCTAACTTCCAGAGTCCTGCAGGGAGCAGAGAGCCTCCAACTTCTGCAGACTTTAAAATGGGATAGAGTTGATGAAGATTCTGATTAAAGATTTCTGCTTTGAGTGAATCAAATTAACATTGTATGAAGATCAGTGATCGTATTTTTTGCCTCTATTACAAGAGAAGATAGAAAGGAGTTTGACTCAAAATTGCTCCGAAGATTTGAAAATTGACTAGAATTTGTTGACAATAAAAGGTCTAAAGTTCAAAAGCTTGTAAAACAAAGTGAAAACTCATCAAGCACAAATTAATAAAATCTACAAGTTCTTTGTTTGTTTGACAGTATTAACATTTCACATAATTGAGTGTTGAGCTGCTGTGTGTGGTAAAAAGCAGCAGTTAATTAAAAACTGCACAGACGTCAACCAGTTAAACATTGGTTTGCTTTCTGCAAGCACACACTCATATATCTATGTACAGCGTACATAACAAGTTATCAATTAGGAAAGGTGGCACAGGGCAAATATAATCCCGCATCCCACTCAGCAGAGAAATGTTAACTTTTTGATAAACTTGCCATGATAAATTCCCAATAAAGAAGAGTCTCATTCAATGTGGACGCACTAATTTGCTTTCTGGGGGCCCAGAAACTCATTATCTATCAATTGGGAGGCTGCAGGTTTGAGCCCCCATCTGTTCATTAATCAAGCATCCTTGAACAGGACACTGAACCCCAAACAGCCCCCAGTGGATGGACTGGATATAGCAGCTGCCTCCATTGGTGTGTGAACGTGAGTTAATGGGTTAATGTGACTAATAGTGCTCTGGGGGATGTTAAACCAGTGGCTATGCGCTATATAAGCAAACTTTACCATGGGTAAGACAGTAAATATAATAGCAAAGTATACATTTCTACAATATACATTTTCTAAAATTACTTAGAATGGACCAAATAGGGAAAAAAATCCAATACCACTAGAAAAGGTGCAAAATAAATATAGCTTGAATTTTAAAAGCTTCAAAATGGGGAAGAAAATGGGTGACACTGCAAAAATGTCAAAGAAATGACTGAAATTAACAGAACTGGCTAAAAATTATAAATGTAAAATGTAAAATGGCTAAAACAGGGAAATGACTTCAAATGACTGACCTCAAAGTAAAAAACAAATGACTAAAGAGGAATTACGCACAAAATGTCTAAAAGAGTCAAAATGGCTAAAATATTACTGACAAAACATCCTATGGCTAAAACTGCAAGAAATGCAGAAAAATATGAAAATGTTTTGGAAAAAGTGCACCATTTTAAACTGCAGTTATGAAATGTCAGAACCGCAGTGTCAGAGTTCCTGTATATATATGATGATCCACATTTATGGAATTCTGTTCATGTTAAAGTGGAATATTCCATTCAAGAGGATTTTTGGGGATGTAGAAAGTGTTAAAAGCTTCTCTTTTTGTCATAAATGGTTCAGAAGTCTGTTTTATGACCCAAAAGCTGTTAGCAGTGCGCTACATAATCACCAGTGAGTTCAGATATTTGTCAGTGTGGGGGATGCAGATGAAGACGACGATGAAGGTGGCGGCAGTGATACTAATGGTCATTGTGAGCCTGCCTCCTCTGCAGAGCATCATAACACATTAACAGCGGTTTTCATGGAACAACTCATCCACTGAACATAATTACACCTGTTCGGCTCCTCACATTAGGAATTCCGTCGGTGCTCCAAACGTAGCGGTGCAATTAAACCCTGATAGCGGATTATCCCGGGCTGTTTCTGAAGGGCCTCGTTCTGCCTCTCAGCTAAACAGCGGCGTGAACGGAATGAATAATAAAAAGGGAAAGCAGCTCCTGAGGGGTTAGTGGCCCCCGTGTAACTGTGGAAGAAAAAAAAATGAAGCTAACGAGCAGATGTGTGGCGTCGGCAGCCAACACAAACAGAATGGTGCTCTGCAACACCAGTCGATAGGAAACTCCTTCCAACCGGTCCAACTCCTCAAAATGAACATATTGCCTTATTAAACTGGCTAGCGTCAACCAGGGGCATGTAGCGCGCCACTGTTGTTGTTAAGTGACGTTGCAAGGAGGTTGAAAGGGTCATGGGATTATGGGGTCGGGAGGCGCGGCGATGACGTCATCGTTTTCAGAAAATGTGCATCTTGCCTGTCCCCACATCAGTAGTTCCTTTTTAAATGTCTTCATTCTGGAAACAGTTTTTATGAGAAAAACTTTTTCGGGCTCCTAAAACGCCGCGCGAGTGATCGGACAAAAAAAGATGTGGTTACATGAAACAGCGTTTTCGTGTGGACAGGACCTGAAAGACTTGTCGTCTCTTCCATCAAACAGCCTGACTATTCTCAAAGATTTCCACCTGCTGCTGGTGACATGACCTTCTATCACTTATTACTAGAGAGCACAGAATCGGTGATTCTGTCCATTACTGAATGACCTGGATCCAATCTGACAGCATCTGTATTATCGACAGATTATTTAAGAAGAGAGAAAATCATCCACTTTTTAATTGAAGTCACATAAGAAGGCTGGTTTCGAGTTTATAAGATGGTTGTTTTCTGTCCTCCGTGTTACAAAGCTAAACTACAGTTTATATAGTTTATACAGGCCATCCCTCACAAACACAGCAACCAGATTATATCACCAACAATGTTATGGCAACAGAGAAAACAGAAGGGAAAAGCTAGATTTTCAAGTTCTTTTTCATGTATTTACCTTATAAATACCATGCCATGCGCCACGTCACTAATACTGAGGCGAACACTTAGTTTTAATGTTTCAGTACAACATCAGGACATTTCCTCGTTTCTCCTCCGGCACATAAAGTGAAGCGATGGACTCTAAAGTTTATCAAGTGTCTCCTCTTTATTTAGCTTTTCCACTGAAGTGTCTCCTACTGATGCAGTGGCATGTCTAAAGGCTGCAGGTGACACTTGTCAAGCAGCCTGCTGAATGACAACACACACTTTCATGGATTCTGGACCAGTGGACCAGTGTGTGTTGCATTCATTTATTGTTGATTATCTAAAATGGAAATAATTTGGTTTTCCATTGATATCCAACAGACTTTAATTCAAATGTGGGTTTAGTGAGGCCACGTTTACGTGAATTTCCCCCTCTACCTTTAAAAAAAACCGGAATTCACATGGACCGCATAAACACGTGGTTCAGAGCTGCTATGAGCAGCCAAACCTGTAGGGGGCAGTGTCGCGAGAATAAAGCCATGATAGCCAGTCAGAATCCTAGAAAAACAACACCACATCACGAATTGTGACGTGGTTTATGGATTAAATGCACGGCTCAAACACAGAGAAATATCACCATTTTGTTTTTTTGTTCTTTCCAAACACGGAGGTACATGTATATGTGGCCTGAGCGATTTAATGTGATTCCCTCTGTGTCTTTCTATGGGGTTATATTTGCGCCAAAATTCTGAGCGAGTGATGGGAAAATTTGAGCGCAAAAAAATTAATTGTGCAAGCACACTAACAGCATTTTGAGGAAATATTTAAATTGCGCAAAGACGAACTTGAGATTGCGCGCTCAAAAATCCTTTCTGCGCTCAGATTCTTCCTCTGCGCTCTCAACCTCTCTCTCTCTCTCTCGCGCTCAACCTCTCTCTCTCTCGCGCTCAACCTCTCTCTCTCTCTCGCGCTCAACCTCTCTCTCTCTCTCGCGCTCAACCTCTCTCTCTCTCTCGCGCTCAACCTCTCTCTCTCTCGCGCTCAACCTCTCTCTCTCTCTCGCGCTCAACCTCTCTCTCTCTCGCGCTCAACCTCTCTCTCTCTCTCGCGCTCAACCTCTCTCTCTCTCTCGCGCTCAACCTCTCTCTCTCTCGCGCTCAACCTCTCTCTCTCTCAACCTCTCTCTCTCTCGCTCGCTCACATCTCTCCACGTCCGCGCTCAAGTCCTCCTGTGCGCTCGCTCAAAATGTGCAAAGCCCAAATGTGACAGACACGGTTGTCCACCAATCACAGAAATTTGGGGCGGGCGTTGAACTCTGATTGGTTGCTTCGGTTTCTGGAAGTGCCTCGTAACCAACGAAGAAGAAAAAGAAGAAGAAGAGGGAAAAACAAACTGCGAGGGAAAACAGAAATAAGGAAAACTAAAGATAATGATCCTGGATTACAACATGTTTTCCTCCGCAGTTTGTTTTTCCCTCTTCTTCTTCTTTTTCTTCTTCGTTGGATACGAGGCACTTCCAGAATCCGAAGTAACCAATCAGAGTTCAACACCCGCCCCAAATTTCTGTGATTGGTGGACAACCGTGTCTGTCACATTTGGGCTTTGGACATTTTGAGCGAGCGCACAGCAGGACTTGAGCGGACGTGGAGAGATGTGAGCGAGCGAGAGAGAGAGAGGTTGAGCGCGCAGAGGAAGAATCTGAGCGCAGAAATGATTTTTGAGCGCGCAATCTCAAGTTTGTCTTTGCGCAATTTAAATATTTCCTCAAAATGCTATTAGTGTGCTTGCACAATTAATTTTTTGGCGCTCAAATTTTCCCATCGCTCGCTCAGAATTTTGGCACAAATAGAACCCCATATCTTTCCACTGATTGATATCAGCTGTATTTTTCCAAGCCAAACCTTGCAGGATGCAAGAGCAGCTTCAATCCTGCAAGAGGTTCTGATGGCGTACGTTGCGGCGTCAGAGCCCGGAGTCTCTGCGGTGGAATGGAGGCCTCCATAGGATGACTTGGCAATTGCATGGAGGTCGTACGTTGTAAGCACGTAAAACACGTACAACTCAATTACCACTTATCGCTCACGGCCAGGCGTGGTGTGCGGGCCACGGACTTACACCTTAACTTGACGTACTCTCTCCCTGCTCTTGCCACTCCCTCCCCACCTTTTCAGAAAAACGTGGCGGCCGTGGCCTCCCCAAAAAGCACATGGACGAAAAACATGCAGGGTGGCTTGTGACCGTCACTTTACAGGGTTTCCAGTCTGGGTCATTCAGTCCAGTCTTTTTCCTTTTCCGAAGCCGGTCATTTCTATCCAGCCTGCTTCTCTCAACTGTCCTCGTCTGGATTTCTGTCCTGGTGTAGACTTCAGTCCTATTTTGGGATTTTGAAGACGGCGGACAAACTGTGAGCTCTAACTGAAATTTGTCAATGAAAAATGTTTGGGTGAAGTTGAAGGACATTTCTATACTCAAAGACTTTTAAAATCAATGTGCATTTTATTCAGCTATCCAGTCAAATTTCTCACAATGATGAGGAAAAGAGATCGAATCCACACCTTTCAGCCTCATTTAAAGATTATCAAGCTATTGAGAACCACTGTCCTATAATTCAATGTATAATTAGTGGAATCAATTAGACTATTTGAATTTTGAGGATAAATGTAATAATCCAGTGAAACAACTTGGACAGAACAAGCTCTGTCACAATATTTAACACAACTGATTTTATATATATTTAACAAAGACATAAGATGAATAAGATACACATGGAATCATCAAAGGACACAGTTTTTTCACCTCACACACTGTTTCATCAGGCACGTGACCACATCGCATCCGTGCTCTTTTCTATCCACGGCTAGTTTGTAAAGCTCAGAGGAACCAGGAAAACATTCATGTGACATGTTGAATCAGTGGCTCCTCATGTGTCAGTTGTAGAATTTGTGTAAATGATGACAAACAGTGGCACTAAAAGTTGAACATTTGACATTGAGTAAAGTTGATTCGCTAATTCATTATTTATTTGCAGCAGGAATAAATATGAGCGAGAAATATTACGATCGTCTGTGTGGTTTGAGGTAAACATCTCCGGTTTTTCTCTACTTATGACATGTTGATGGAGAACGCTCTGTCATTTCTAACGACCCTCCAACGTCAGAGCGTCCACAGTAAAAGTGAAGCAGGATATCGTGAATTCAAGCCGTCAGAGTTCAGATTTATTCTGCGTGACGGTTTCCTGTTATCACATTGAAGGTGTTGATTTTAAAAATAGCTTGAAGCCGACGTTAATTTAATGACTTTAAAGGGGACAAGTCAAGTAAAAAGATGCCCCAAAGGACAATTTAATGAGATTTTCTGCCTTCTACACTGCAGAATGCTGCACAGACAGCAACCACAGCGTGACGGAAAGAACTGGGCACATTAAAGTCAACGTCAACTGCATGTTGTAAAATCATCAGATCGCCAAAAGAAAGACTGAACTGTAAGAAATTGTTTCCATGCAGTGCGTCCATTTCAATTTTAAGTATGAAAGGAAAGAAAGATTAGCTATAACTCCCACAAGACCAACTAAAATAATTTCTTCCTCAGAATTATTTTATATCTGGTTGGCCAAAATTCAAATAAATGCAAATGCAAATAAAGACTTAATAAAATTTAATCTGTCTTTATTGGACAGCAGGCCACAACTGATCCACCTGAGGCTCCTGATCCACACCAATTAGCATGAAATCCACCTTATGAGGCCGAGAGCTTTAATCTTAATCCAGAAAATCTGAAGCAAATTTCTGTCCAAAAGCTTTAAATTGTTTTTGTTCCTTCAATGCGTTTCAATGCTTCCAGTACCAGCAGCCACACAGCATGATGGTACCACCGCCATGCTTTACAGTCAAGACGGCTGCACTTTATGTTCCCCGGTTTATCCACCAGACTGAAAACAAAAACTTACAAACCAACAAAATAACCGTCAGTTTCTTTGCCGTTTTTAGACTTTTTATGAATTTAAATTCATTTTCTAAGATATGAAACATGTGTTCATGGTTGCTTAAACTGCAAAAACCTTTCATGTCAGGGAAAGGGAATCAATGTACACCGTAAATGTCCATACCTTCAACCTCAGCCGATTCTTCCCGGTTCTCCTGAAGGGTGATTACAGCAGGATGGATAAAGGTGTTGCTCAGTCAGGCCTGGGGGGGGGGAGGTTTAATTACTGTGGGCACAGAGGTCACATACGAGTCAAACGTATGAAGGTCGTGAGCTGCCACGTTCCTCCAACTGAGTGGAGATGAGTCCTGTGTGACCGCAGCCCCTCCAGACAACGCCGGCAGGTCTGCTGCCCACCGGTCGCTCTGCTCACAGTGCAGAGAGGAACTCAGCCCGTCTGTCTGTGGGCTTTTAAGGGTTCATGTGAACCTCAAAAGGTGCCAGTCTTTTTCAGTAATCTGCATGTTCTCCAGCTGTTCTGGTTTCCTCCCTCAGACCAGTTCCATCTGTGTTTTGATGACAGCTTGACACTTTTTCAGTCGACACGTTAGTTCATGCCGAGCATTGAGAAATAAGACCAAATATTAAGACTAAAGACCAAATGTTGAGACTTAAGGCAGCTGCTTTAACTTTTATATTATTTTTTTAACGTTGTATCATCATCCCACTATTTCATCTTTCTCAGTTTTCTTAAAATATTTTAATTCAATATTCCTTCTCGTAGTTTACCTTTGAAAATGGACTTTTCTCCATTCTTGCATGTTTTCTCTTTTCTCCTTCAATAGAAGTTCTATTCTATTGTATTCTATTCCTTGCCCTGTGTTGTGCGGAAACAAACCACTGGACAAACCACATTTCTCCAAACTACCATGTTCACATCAATCAATCAATAAAACCAGGCATTAGAAAATAGCTCCAGCTTCTGATTTGTGCAAACAAACATGTTAAAATGTGAGTCAACAGTCAGAGTAAATATGGGAGGGCTGGATCAGCAGGGGTGAGAGAGAGACAGAAGCATGAAGCAGGAGCTGAACGGAGAACCAGGTTCTTTAAATGGCGTGTGCTGGCCTTTAACTCCAACAGCCAATAGAGAGAGCGTGTGTGTGTGTGTGTGTGTGTGTGTGTGTGTGTGTGTGTGTGTGTGTGTGTGTGTGTGTGTGTGTGTGTGTGTGTGTGTGTGTGTGTGTGTGTGTGTGTGTGTGTGTGTGTGTGTGTGTGTGTGTGTGTGTGTGTGTGTGTGTGTGTGTGTGTGTGCGTGTGCGTGTGTGCGTGTGTGTCGGTTTAAATGGTTTGTTTGGGTTTATGACGCCTCTCACGTGTAACGGCGAAGAGCCACTGCGCATGCTCCCGGCAACGCAGTGGGTTTTAAACGTCCATCGCTTTTCATTCTTCGATTAAAAGATGTCTTTAAAACATTCTAATCACTCCCTGAAACCTCACAGCCCCTCGCATTACTAAACATTCACCGTTTTCACTCTTACATTAAGAGACATCTTACAACCACTCTGATTACGGAAAACAACACGCTGCTCCACTCACCTCCGCTGGTCTCAGACCCGTCCTGCACCGTAACATTGGGAATTGTAGTTTTTCATGTTCTCTTTGACAGACGGAGGGCCCGGAAGCCGTGGTTGCAAACACTACAATTCCCAGAAAACCCGGATGTCTCGCTTTATGTTGCATTAAAGACAGTGGGAATTTTAAGAATCTATTCCGAGGAAAGGTAGTTTAAACTATAATCTATGGTTACCGTTTAAACTATAAACTTCTACAAATAATAAAGAATAAAAACGTGTTAAAGTCATAAAATTGCTGTAAAAACGTACAGATGAACATAATTTGTCCCAATGGGGATGCCATTTTAGATCCACTAATCAAAAACAGAAATTATTGAATATTATTCACAATTGTAATGCTTGAAATGATAGTTTGACGGCAAAAATTTTATTAAATATTTTTTTCAGCTAACTATTATTTCCTGGCCTGGAGCGTTTATTTGTAATTAATTCATTAATTCATTAATTCATTAATTCATTAATTCATTAATTCGTTAATTCATGCATTCATTCATTAATTCATTCAGTCAGTCAGTCAGTCAGTCAGTCAGTCAGTCAGTCATTCATTCATTCAAAAAAAAGTGATCATACGTAATGCTTGATGTATCCTAAATCTGAGGAATCTTTAGGGGGATTTTTTTTTATTTTTATAAACTGACCTCTTTGTGAAGACATGCATATTTGTTCTTAGCAATAAATACTTCCTGACTGGAACCTGTGGATTGTATCAGGCTGACTTCAGCGGTTTGTCCTTAAAGGTAAAACACACACACTGCACACATCATATCGAAGGTCCTGATCATTACATGCAAGAAACAGTAAGACACTGTCTGCTTTAACCCTTTAAAAACTGAGAGCATGAAGCAAACCATAAGTGATATGACGCACAAATTACACTGGTATGGCCCACACTGTTACCACTCATATCTGCTTCAGTACAAAGCACCGGCTTCCTGTGTGACTGCTGCCAATGTGCTGAGATATTGAGTCACCGTTCTGTATATAACCATCAGCAGGTTGACATGACTTCACTCCAGGAAGAACAGCATGAACTTCCTCCTCTGTAGATGGAACATTGCTCCGAATCAACCAATCACGGCCTTGGTTTGTGAAGAATCTGATGTTTCATCTTCAGCCAAACTGTTCTGAGCATCCTTCTTTCAAGTTTATTTGCTCTAGAAAGTACTATTCAGTTTTTTTCCTCTGTCACTTTTGTGTCAGGTTTTGCTCCAGCCCTGGATAAGTTGGTGTTGTTTACTTGTCTCGCCTTTTTCAGTTTCTGCATTTCCTGTTTCCTTTTGATACCCACGTGTCTCCGCTCAGTTTAAAAGCACATTTATTAAACTTTCCCCTGTGCCTCTAACCACTGATATAATCTCAAATATTTCAAAGTTTGTACTGAAATTAAAGGAAAAGAAGCTGCCATGTGAATAGATAACCAAACCAATTGAGAATAGGCTGCCCAAAAGCTTTACTTTACCATGTTCGTTTTATAACATACGCTTAACGTTCATAGTTGGGATCTGGGTTTTAAATCATTTAAAGTTGTTCAAGGCATGTTATTGTATTGGCAACTTAACGTGGTCTGCTTTGAGTCATTGTGAGTTTCCCTGGACGCTCGGATGAGTGAGTCCCTTTAAATGTTGTCACTGCAAGGAATTGTGGGGCAGCATGATCACCTTTGGTAAAGGATGCATCACTGTTTCCTAAGCTAAAGGAGGTTATAAAGGAAGCACTAGAAGACAGGAGGGACTATTAAGATGCATCCTCACTCCCCCATGTTCCTGTTTCCAGATCGTCTTTGTACCTTCATGTTGAATTATCCAGTGTTTCTTCCTGAGTGTGATCAGCTTTTTTCTTCCTGACCTGGCTTTGGTATATACCTCTTGGATGTCTTTGCTTGGGTTGCTTGGAACCTGATTTTTTTCTAAATAAAGCTTTTGAAATCTGTGTATGAGTTTGATTTTGACTTCTGTTGTTTGTGACCTCTGACCTCTTTCCTGCTCCTCAGGTCAGGAAACCTTCATCTGCACTTTGAATGAACCTCCCTCCACATTCAGTAAAATAAAGAAGCACTAAGCAGGGGCAGATCCAGACTGGCACTGGGAGGGTAACTTCACCGTCCACCTTAATCTGACACAGACTCTTTGATATCCAACATTTTTATTATCGTCACTGAGCACACATGCAAGGAAACGTAAAGTGCACCGCTGTGAGGTCCAGTAACATCGTAAAACATTTTATAAAAACACTGAAAATTAAAACTACTGTATTTAAATAATGTTTTAATTTAATTAGTGTGTTTCTTATCCATCCAGCTTGTTTTGTAAATACAGAAAGTTTGACTTCTTCATTTTCAACTAGGAATGTCCTGATCACACTTTTTGGCCCCCGATACGATCCAATTTTTCCAGAATTGAGTATCGACTAATACCGATACTTTCCCAATCCGATACTTATGTTGCTGTTGCAAATATTCTCAATAGTCTATTATTGGAGCCACTGAGATGTCTGAAGCTAAAAGCACTATTGGCAGAAGCTTTGTTTAGCTAGAAATTATTGTAAAACTCACTTATTTAATCAAAATTCTTCTCAGAATGACTGAAGAACTTATTTCTTCTTTATTCAGTCATAACAACAACAAAAAATCTCAATTACACTCTGCAGTCTTGTACCTCTTATTTATGTTAACTTAAACAACTCACCTGGATTTTGGGGCAAATTAATAACAAAAAAAAGAAAAATATAAAAACATAAACATAAACAGTATTCAGTAAAACCAATCAAACGAACCCAATTCCACTTCAAATTGTCTGAGACAGGTTGGGTTGAAAATAAGTCCTTAAAAAGTGCAAATACAATAATAATTTAAAAAAAATCTTAAAGATGAATGCTCTTAGGCTACAATGGAACTTCTTTGTGTATTAAATTTCAATTTCATTCAAAGCAGTATGAGAGGTTTGACCCGAATTGTCAATTTTCATTGCCAATGGTCGCAAACGGGGCTCACTTTATGGCAGCTGATGTGAAAAGGTTTTGTTTTTGTTCATTTTTTTAAGATCGGTGACGTTATCCGGTGGACTTGCTGATACCCAATCACTCACAAATCACCAATATCGGCCCTGATCCGATATCTACTGATCTGATCGGGACATCGCTATTTTCAACCATTACCAATAACATACTTAACATACTCAATCATCCCGTATCATAGTATTTATGTCAGTCTTGTTACAGAAGAGAAATGAAGGTCATAAAAAGTTTTATGTTCTTTCTAAAGTACAGTGACGTGACCATGATTTCATCACTGAGTGTCAATGTGTGGGGAAGTATCCTGAACGAGCGCCTATTTAAGCTCCGCCCCCTGAGTAGGAGGAAAGGACTCTGGCAGTGCATGTCAGTTTCCATGCAGAGGTGAACATGACGGCTGTCGGGGGGCAAATTAACGCCCCTGATTAATTTAAAAAGACTCAGACAGACAAGAGTGAAAGACTGCACTGCACACCAGCAGCTGCTAACTTTATGACGCTTTTTATATCAGCTCTAAATTAATTGCCGCAAATGTGAAAATGAGCATTTGATTGTGAGACAAGCGGCGGTGACAGAGTCCTGTCATATATATGTGTGAATTTGTCATCCTGGGCAGCAGGAGATAAAGGTATCAATGAAGTGATGGATGGTCATCCAGATGTCAGATTAAAGAAGTCAGGAGGAAACGCTGAAACTTCGCCTGAATACCCGAGGAGGATCATTATCCTCATCCAACAAAAGATTTAAACACCTCATATTGCCACTTTTTTTTTTTTTTTTTTTTTAACAAGTTTCAGGGATTAGTTTGGGATTGTTTGAGCCGCGAGGCTCAGTGGTGGGAGGATCAGTCTGTCAGGAGGTCAAAGACGAGATCTCCTGATTAGTTCACATCTGAGCTCACATTTATCATGCATTAACATCTTCCTTCGTGCAGAAATTCTCGAATGAAAAAGAGACCTAAAATTAACTCTGATTATTTGCTTCAAACATCATAAAATGGTGAATTTAGACTTGTTAGGATAAGATGATGTGATTAGATGGATGATATATGAGACACTTTTGCGATGTGCTTTGTGTGATAAAATCTCCAGACCTTACATAACAATCGTGTCAATCCTCAATAAAGTGCAGTGGATAGCACCCCCACCTCTTAATGAATGTCCTGGTCATAGTCCAGGTTGGGTTTCTAGCCTTTTCTGTGTGAGTTTGCATGTTCTCCCTTTGTGCACCTCCAGTGTGACCTCGAGTGAAGAGGAAATAAGGCTGATGTGAGCAATCTTTGATTATGAGACTCTCCAGATAGTCCTGCACACCAGTTGTGTCATCTGGTGACAAGTGGTTTTGTGATGTTTGGCGCGGTATCGTGGCATCTGATGGTGTCTGATGAAGTCTGTTGATGTTCTATGGTGGGTGTTTTTGCGTCTGGGGATGTCTTGTGACATTTTAACATTTCGTGGCATTCTGGTGACACCTCCTAGGGGGGTGGCCACATTCTCCCCAAGCTGCAGCACTGCTCCCAGCGCCAAGGCCTCCATCACCAGCCGGAGCACCCGCCCGGAAGCCCTGAGGCGAACCCCACTCTGACTGGCTCAGGCCATGTCGAGCACAGTGGGAGTCCAGGAACATGACGCATAGGTATAAAAAGCCGCAACGCGAAAGAGCAAACCCTCTTTAAGACAGTTTTGCGTCAGGCCAGACGCAGAGCTGCATATGGGGGACTCAGAGAGCTGCCTGGGAACGCAAGCGGACCAGACCGGAACTTTCTAAGCTCGCTGGAACGAGATAAAGCCGTGCAATTACTTTTATTTTTCTTTTACTTTCTTTTTCCTATTCAACGGGACGCGTCGCTGCAGATGTGTTTCCCCTCCTCTCAGCTGCAACCCCACTTCTTCACTCTCGAGCCTATTTTCTGTGTTTTCTGATCTGGTTTAGCTTCCTGAAGCTAACTTCGATCCCTGTGTGGAGAACCGAGTTTTGGACCCGAAACCTTGCCAGAACTTTTCCTCCTCTCTCCTCTTTTCTCTCTCTTTCACTAACCTGACCCAACGTCCGCTCGTGGTATCTAATCTCGGTTAGATACACACACATATAGCCACGTTTAGCATCCAAACCGCTAACTTATGCTGCTAAACCACCTCCACACAATCACTGGAGTTCTAACTGGATGTTCCGACATCCGGCAAGAAGTCCAACTCTGAACCTGACTGGACTACGCCGTCCGTTCGTCACGTGACCTCAGAGAGCGTCTGTGGTCACCTCAGTAACCCGAGGGAAACAGCCGCCATTTTGGTTCATTGTAAACAACACCAGAGCTGCCATCTTGGATGATGACCCAACTCAATCATCTCCTGGTGGACATTTGAAGTCACTACACCCACTCACACTGACCCTCCAAGGTCCGCCACCACCTGGTGGACCCTTGTAGTCATTACATCCCCACTCAGACTCCCAAGACACACACACACGCACACACACACACACACACACACACACACACACACACACACACACACACACACACACACACACACACACACACACACACTCTCTCTCTTTCTTTGTACATAGTGTTTGCTGTTTAATTACATTTGTTACTTGATTGTGTTGGTTTTTGAAAGAATTTCTGAATTATTTATGAATAAATGCATTTTTCTAAATAGATGCCTGTTGGCTGAAATTCAACGATTCCTGGTAATTATTGTGTATTTATTGTTGACAATTCACTGGTTTGTAACAGTCTGTGCTCGAATCTCACACCTTCCTTGTTATTTAAGATTGTTAAATTTACACAGAAATATTAACTAATTTAAATAACCCTTTTTACAAATGAGACAGATTTTTTGGTATTAGCTATGTCCCATCTTTCTGGTGGTGCCCCAATTAAATTACTATTTGATAAATAACCAATTGATTCAAATTAATAATTTTTCACCAAGAAATTATTTTTGATAGTTTATTAACTTAAGTAATTACTCAATTACTCGAGGAGTTGTTAATGACTGAATGACAGTTTACTTCCATTAATAATTTATATTTTTTACAAATTACTTCCAGTGATTTATTACTTACAGTAATCTATTACATATAGTAATTATAACACCAATAACCAACCATAAATCCCAACACATCTGTTGACATTTAATAGCATTTCATTGCATCTGGTGACGTTTGGTAACATTTCATGGTGTTTTGTGTTTTGTTGTGTTGCATGACGCCTCATGGCGTCTGGTGAGGTCTTTTGGCATTTCATGGTAACTTGTGGCATCTGCTGACGTATTGTGGTGTATGGTAAGGTCTGGTGAGGTTTTGTGGCACCTCGAGGCATCTGGTAGTGTCGCATGACATCTGGTCATGTCTCGTGATGTCTCACGACGTTTAGGGATTTTTCGTAGAATCTGGTGATGTCTTGGGACATCTTGTAGCATTTGGTTTCATGACATCTTGTGTCATCTTGTGGCATCTCATGGTGTTTTCTGATGTCTCGTGACATCTTGTGGTGTCTAGATGCATCTCTTGACATCTCGTAGAGTCTTGTGACCTCTTGTGGCAATGTGCGGTGACTGTTGGCATGTTGTGACATCTTGCGGCGTCATGTAACGTCTCATGGAGTCTCACTCAAGTGAGCTGCTGACAGTCTGAAAACTGAACTCTTGTTTCACCATAAAGAAGGAGTGACCTCTCCATCTCCACGTCAGGTAAAAGGTGAAAGAGCTTGAAGTGTCTCAACATTCATGGGAGGCAAGAAAGGTTTGCTGCAGCTCCTTTCTGTCTCTGACATGTTGGAAGCCCTAAAGAGGTTTTCCAGAGTCAACCAGGAGAGATGACTACAGCTGTCTGACAATAGACACAAAACTGTTCTACAGGAGAAACTGTCCCTCACTCTTAAAGCAGGAATGCTTTACTACCTGGCCAACTTGTCGGAAGTAAAAAGAAATGTCAGTAATAGGCAGGTCTGCAAGATTGAATGGAAAACTTTTGAAGGGCTTCAGCGGGCTTCAACACAATGCTGCTTCTCACTGACGGAACGTCTGTAGACACTCTTTCTCTGAGTATCTGTTGAATGTGTATGAGGCAGTAAAGTCCAGATGAATCTGCATTGTTTCCGTCTGCAGTCTTTCAATCAAACGACAGTGTCACAGTCTTTGTGTTGTCTTGATTGGGATCGACTGCTCTCTGATTCATTGTCACAAAGAGTTTCTTCAAACAAGGTGTTGACATTTTGGGGGTTTTGCTTAAGCTCAGTGGTCGTTTGTCTCAAGACTGGTCAGTCGATGGACATCATGAAGAACTTTGCAGAAACCACACACCTTCAATTACAACAAGTCCAGATAAGAACTCACTTACCCTCAAATTTCCAAGGACAGCCTGAATTAGTTTATCGGTCTGCTTGAAGGTTTGCATGAAACTATAAGCAGCATGTTGCTCTGAACAAGACTAGACAAAGAAAATGTTCACCTTGCTGCCAGGCAGGCTTGTTGGCAGTGAAGCTATTGTGTCTCTCTCATCATTTGATTTGGGGGGGGGGGGGGAATGCTGCCATGATCTGTTAATTGTTGTGTTTCATAACTTTGACATCATCCCAGATTCAGCTGAAATGTTAAAACACCACCAAAGGACATGACGCACCAATCAGCCTCAACTTTGTTTCTTGACTTGAGAAAGTGAAGCTGGCATCAGATAGAGGTTAAAGGTTTACCAAATTTATTAGAATTCATCCCAAAGGGCTCATCTGAAAGATCATACCACTCTGATGTGAAGTTTTTGTGTTGCTGGGGGAAAAGTCACCAGAGTCAGATCTTCCTGCGGGGAAGCGACGGTCTGAACAGACCGGCTCACGTCAACTGAGCCCGGCAGACAAAAGAGGAGCAGTGAACAACAGAAACTGAGTTCGTCAATTCTCACCATCCACAACAGATTTTTGTGTACAAAACGAAAGAAACACGAACAGAGAAGTCATATAAATAAGCAAAGTTAGGACAAAAACAGGACAATGTCTGACAAGTAATCTGCTTGTCATGACATATTTGTCTCCGTAGATTAGAGAAAATTAGAGCTAAAGTTAAAATGATGGCTGCAGGAGAAACATCTATTCAAGAAAAAGTGTAAAATCAGAGGCAGAAAGTGATTTAAGTGGAGGTTTTAAACTTGTGGAGGCAGCAGAAGCAGAATCTAGAGTTCGGGGCGACGCCTTTGACAAGCAGCGGGAACTATAACTCATTCCACTGAATGATAAAATGTTGTCACATTTTCTTCAGTCAACTTCTTACCAATTTAGAGTATTCAGAAGAGTTCAAATCCTTGTTTGAATATCAGTTGAAGTCAGAATTGCAGAATCGGCATCTTTCGAGAGTTAAGTTAAAACAATGCAGGCTATGAAGTGTCATGGAGGAATCAGGGTCTTGCTGACTGACTGACTGACTGACTGACTGATTGACTGACTGACTGACTGACTGACTGACTGACTGACTGACTGACTGACTGACTGACTGACTGCTCTGAGGGTAAATCCACCCAATGAAAAAAACGATCTTTTTTCTCTCCAGCTTTCTCCCAAAAAATTCTGTCATATAGCTTTATGCAGGTCGACTGGAGCTTGTAGTCCCTGATTGTAGTGGTTATTGGACGACATCACAGACCGCGGTGGGGGAAGAGGGGGGTGATTACATCATCTTTTTTCCACAGATGATCATCTTTGCTGACTTTGCCATCCACACGTCAGAGGGTTTGATGGCACAAGCCGGGGTTTTAAAATGTCCCCAGTCTGGGACCAGTGTTCCAAAAAACCTGTCTTTGCGCTCCACAAACTCCTCCTCCTAAAACACTGCCTCGTGTGGATGAGAGGCCAAGAACAGCATGTTTAGTTGAACTGGTTTCATGTGCTGGACGGCCCCTGAATCTGTCACCTGGCTTCACTTTCAGCCATGAAGCTCCCAGCAGCCACCTCATCCTCTGATTTAAAACCATCTGCTCATCCGTTGAACATCTTTCTCCATCTTGTTTGTCTTTTCACAATACGCAAAGATTCCAAAAATTATTTTATTCAAGCCAATGCTGAATAAATATGTTTGTTTAAATGGGACATAAATATATGTGCTCACATGGAAAGGATCTTTAGATCAGGAGTTAGTTCTTTGATCCAGACCAAACCTTTCAAAGAGTCCGTCACTTCATTTTGGAGGCTTGTCGTGGTGGGAGTGGGCATGTCTATGTGTCAATCAAGGCTTCCTGAGCTCTGGATTGGCTGCAGAGCTGTGTGATGGCCTGTTGTGGCTTTGCAGATCTGTAATCTGTGGCTGAACATGACCCATGACTGTGTTTTCCTGTTGGCACAGGTCAAAGTCAAACCAAAGAGGGATCTTTGCCACTCTGGAGCCACACCTGGCTCTGCAGCTCATCTGCACTGGCTACCTGAAATACCAGGAAAGTCTATGTACATTTTGTATTTTATGTGATATTCACACTATTTTTCAAAAATGGTCTAATCTCCTGGCTGAAAACATTTAAAACGGCTGCTCGAAACCCATTAAAATAGCCAAAGCTACTCAAAAACCAAACAAAGAAACAAACAAGCTAAACCCCCCCCCCCAAAAAAACAGGAAAAACTGCTGAATGCTTGAGATTTTAAAGTCATAAAAAATAGTCCAGAAATGATCGAAAAACCTCCTGTTCTGGTCATGAACGGTGTTGACCCCTGATCTGGTCCATGAGCCTACTTGCAAACGGGAAGCTGACTTCACTGGCAGTGTTCTTGTTTTAGCATTCATGTCATTTGTATACCATATTCCAGAGTGGCTGAAGCTTTACATGATGACCAGAAGATTATTGTTTCATTAACAGAAACATGAACTTCACAGAGGATCAAGAGAGGGAGGAGTGTTCAGCCTCACTCATCTCACTCTGTTGAAAGACTTCCATATATTTTCAGCGACGATTCGAGATACAACTGCTCTCTAATGAATTTACACTTCAGTTCATGTAGAATATGTTTCATGTTTCTGTTTTGTCTTCCTCTCAGTCATTTTTCATCAAAGATGGAGAACAGTCTGCAGCTCAAGTACAAAAGAGTGAAAATCATTTTAACTTTTAACCACTGACTGGAAACATTTTTCCTGACAA
Organism: Blennius ocellaris; assembly: GCF_963422515.1. NCBI lineage: Eukaryota > Metazoa > Chordata > Actinopteri > Blenniiformes > Blenniidae > Blennius > Blennius ocellaris. The sequence continues at coordinate 28,810,992 of NC_137653.1, read as the reverse complement.
CAAGAGACGGCCTGAGGAAAATGTTTCATAGAAATGTTGGTGAAGACGCGCCGGTGCGTCTTTATCCTTCGTTGCCGTTGTTACGTCAGCATTGAGTCATTCCTCATGGTTCTATAAAGTAGAATAAAGTGACACATGATGGCGGAACAGGTGATTGAGCAGCAATCGATCCGTCAATAGAAGCACTGATCAGCCTGGAACAGCCTAATTTAACCCCTGTGAGTCCAGACAGCTGCTTCTCCCAGCACTATGAAGCTGAATGATCTGAATATATAGATAAAGTCTAAAACCTCCACATACAGCAGAACTGAAGCACAATGCTGCACATTTAATCAGTGTGACAACTCTTCTTCTTGATTGTACACAGTGATGACGGAGGTGATGCATTGAGTGCAGCAGATATCAGACTTACTGTGTGAGTGAAGCTCAGGTGAGTACAAAGTGCTCTGAAACTTATTTCACAGAAACGGAAGGTTTATTGTGGCGTTGGCAGAAGGAGAAATGAGGAGATTATCTCAGCAATGCTGCTGAGGTCTGTGGAATATCACAGTCAAGTAAATATCACATCATTTACCACAGTTTTCCTGTGAAAACACACTTTTTAAGGTTTTAAAGATGCTTCCTACATTCTACGTCAAATCTTACATATATAAAAATAAACCTTTCATAGTTATAGAACAAGATAAGATAATGTGATATATGTTAATTTATGTTAACTATTTACTCCCTGTTTTTTGCTTCTATGCATGGCTTGAGGCCACATGTGTCAAACTCAAGGACCGCGAGGGCTTAAAGGTCTGATTGTCTTAAAATAAATATCACATCCGTCCCAATAGAAGCGCAGCCTTGGGGTGCGTCTATTGGGAACATGTGAGCGCAGGTTCCAACATTCTATAGAATATGTAATTACATGTGCCTTTGTTGACACGGAAGTAGTTCTGCACTTGTGCATATCCAGATTAAGATGTTCCCCACGCCGACCCGTGTTCCAAACGACGGCGGACAACGACAACCCTGCGCGAGACACTGCACACGACACGATCCTTCATTAACGTGTGTTTTCCCGATCGAACAATAAATAAATATTATATTACCCATGAAGATTGCAGTGCATAAACATGAATGCAATTTTCAACAAGTAGAATTGAGAAATACAAACGATCCCAAAGTGTCCAGAAAGAGAAAAATGTATGCAGATAAAAGGCCGTTTCATGAACGAGGGGAAGGAGAATACATGTTTGTGCTTCAAGGAGAAAAAAACGGTTATGAGGCGGGTCAGTTGTCAAAGAGACAATATAAGTCCACATTTTGACACCAAGCACAGAGCGAAGTAGTATCTCAAAGTTAGACTTAACAGAACAAACTAACAAATATCTTTTTTTTTTCTATCTATGCAAATGCCTATGTGATATTTGTAATAAGAATAAATAATAAAGTCAGAGTTATTTAAAATTGAGGAGTTGTTACATTTATTTTACATTATATTTAGTTGCATTTATACTGTCTTACTTTTGGCCCTTTGGCCCTTTGAGGGCAACCATACTGCTGATGTGGCCCTCGGTGGAAATGAGTTTGACACTCCTGCTTTAGGCAGGCCGGGCCATTCAGGCGTCATAACCTTTAGAATATGTGTCTAATGGCCATCACAATTTGTCACCATATAATTTTGCTTAAATTCATCTTTATTTGCCAAAATATAGCAAATTATTGGCTGGAGTAAACAACTGCCAACTGACTTCAGGTTTGTATTAAACCCAGTAATGAGCATTGGACACTTAATACCACGTGGTATATTTTGAAAGGCAGCTTCTGATTGGTTCTGACTCATCCGGATGCGTTCAAATGCTGATGCAGAGAGGAGGATTTTGCATGAATTTTCTTTTCAAGATGTTGAGGAATTCTATCGGCAGAATCCACACAGGTGGGACTAAATCTCAAGACCTATGATTGATCTAATCCTGCATTTCCAAAAAGGTTGACACGTTTGGATAACTGCACATCATTCATGCAGATAGAAGCAATGTGAGAAAATGGGGCATAAACAAGGTCCAGGTCCAGGTCCAAGTCCAGGTCCAGGTCCAGGTCCAGGTCCAGGTACAGGTCCAGGTACAGGTACAGGTACAGGTCCAGGTCCAGGTCCAGGTCCAGGTCCAGGTCCAGGTCCAGGTCCAGGTCCAGGTCCAGGTCCAGGTACAGGTCCAGGTACAGGTACAGGTCCAGGTACAGGTACAGGTACAGGTACAGGTCCAGGTCCAGGTCCAGGTACAGGCACAGTGAAAACCATCACCGATGAAAAGAAGCTATTACCTTAAAAGAAAAAGGACGTTTTAACAAAGCAAGAAGAGATATAGCACACATTAGCAAAAATGTCAATATATCTCTTTTTTGTTTTCTTTCATTTCTTTTTTATTTTCTTCTCTTTCTTTTTTCTTTTTCTTCTTTTCTTTTTTTTTTTTTACACCTCAATTTCACACATTTCCATCTCGCCAAATTCTCAGGAAATCAGCATAAGCATCGTTTTAGTTTAGTTTAGTTTAGTTTAGTTTAGTTTAGTTTAGTTTAGTTTAGTTTAGATTAGTTTATAGTGACCATCGCCAGCCCTCCCAGAAGATGAATGTTCACATTTTATTTTTGCTTACTCTGGTCCAGGGAGGGTAATGCCACTTGTGTGTGTGTGTGTGTGTGTGTGTGTGTGTGTGTGTGTGTGTGTGTGTGTGTGTGTGTGTGTGTGTGTGTGTGTGTGTGTGTGTGTGTGTGTGTGTGTGTGTGTGTGTGTGTGTGTACGTACGCATGGGGGGGGGGGGTTAGTAAGTGTTCGGTCTACAATGGCACCAGTGTTCTATATCTCCGCCAAGATGACAGCTATAACTAACCAGTGTTTTCCATCCAAGCCCAATGCGTCCTGGGGGGATTCTGCAACTGTGTGGGTCTTGTCAAGTGGGGCTGATTTTCACCCATGAAGGTAGGGCTACCAACAGAGTCCTGAAGTCTGGACAGGCATGTCAGGGCCTTGCAGACCAACACCACTGGAAGCCACGGGCCACAGGATGCGACGCCCATACACCCAAAGGACCAGAGCCGTCTCCCCCGAGGCCCCCAACGCCCATCCTCATGGATGAGGCCAGGGAACCGCCCCTGGCACCGTGATCCCCCCCAAAAGCAGAGATCCAGAAGGGGCCCACCCCCCTGCAGGACCCCCCACCGGCCAAGCAGCAGCCAACCCCACTGTGAGTTCTATTGCTGTGTCCCAGCCAGGGAGAGGGCTTCTCCCTGTGTTTGGGTTCCTGGATGTGCTTCTGACAGCACGTCCAGCTGTGAGCTGTGGTAAGGACTCTATCATGCCAGATGGGAAAAGATAAGGTTTGTCCTGTACTCCTGACTAGTCTGTTTGTCAAATTAACGACTTTATTTCTGACTCTATAGACAGCCTGCAGATGAGAAAAAAAACTGCATCACACTAAATCACCTTTCAGATCTCAGCTGCTCCTGTTAAATGTGGTAGAAATATATAATTTGACAGAAATGTGGAGAGAATTACGAATGAAATGACATTATAAATGCAGCTTAATCAACTTTTCATAAATGTCAGGATAGTCTGTGTGAAACACAGTTTACGATCATGCAGGATACTGAGTGGCGCAAAACCCAACAGCCGATGAATTAAACAGCAAATTCAAGTAAGCAGTACAGTTTCTATTGAGTTTATTCACACATCAAATTAGGATTAATACACTGCCCACACAGTATGAGCTCTATTATGGCTCGGTGTGAGAACGGTTCTTCTCAAAGAAGCTGTTTCAAGCTTTTTGTAGATCGTCCAATTAAAAATGTTTCATGGACTGTAACTGGCTTGCAGCCCATCATTTGATCACAAAGAAAGTTGAACTTCGAATTGGTTTATAACTTTTACATTTAAATTGGGTTTCAAACATGAAACATGTAAAATTGAACTTTAAACATAATATCTAACATTTAATATATAAAATTGAACTTTGAATATAAAAATATTTTAACATTTAATGTATCAAAACTAACTTTGAACACACGATATTGAAAATCTCACTTTCAATATAGAAAACTGGGCCTTTAATATATAAAATTTAACTTTGAACATATGAAATTGATCTATAAGCATGGAAAATGAAACTTTAAACATAGAAAAATTTACATTTAACATAGAAAATTTTATTTTTTAACACAGACAATGAAACTTTAAACTTACCAAACTGAACTTTAAATGCAGAAAATGTAATATTTAATTTATAAAATTGAATTTTAAACATGTAAAGTAAAACAGCTCTAGGAGACAGGCCTTTAAAAATCTTAAAACAATATTTAACTGAAGAAGTTTGGTGAGCAGCAGATATAGATGACCTACTTTGTGTCCTGCCTGGATCCAGACGGTTGATTATTGAGGCTGATTTAATTGGAGCCTCCTGTTTTCCGATTGTCGAGGGGTTTTCTTGTTAATCCGTAACGACCTCTGATGTTCGCTTGTGCCTGCTGGAGGAGTTCAAGCTGCAGCCTGATGAATGTGCTCACAACCCAGCTGTATATGTACAGTAAGCTTTATTCCTGTGCTCGCTGGAAAATTACCCATCCGTGTTGACAAGAGCATCCCAGTGGAGGTTGTAGCAATTTATTGTGCCGCTCCCCTCAGGCCGAGACCTCCGCCTCTCCTGCATGTGCAAACAATGTAAAAGAGGGCCGAGTAAACAGCTGCCTGCAGGAATTCCTGCTCCGAGCCGACAGGTGGAAGCTGCTCCGCGCACTCCCCGGGCCGAGGGGAACCACGAGGACCCCTCGCTGTGTGAAACTTCACTCACTTTATCATTCTTCTCATCTTGTTGGTTGCTTTCATGCATTTTACGTGAAATTGAACCATGTGAAATCATGAGCTTGTGAAGAACAAGATAGAATCTCACTGCCTTCAGTTTCACCTGAACAATTGCGTTTGAATCGATGGGAATTGTAACTTCACACTCCAATAAAGACTTAAATTGATTTAATTACCACCCATCCTCAAGATCTGTAGCTGATGCTGTGTGAGAGTACTTTGGTTGTCACGACAACAGGAAGTTTGTCATTTTAGGATCGTTAAGTGAATTTGATTGAATAAAGTAGTGCTAAAATATTTGATGCTTTTTTTGTCATTTCGCCCAGGTAAAAACCATTATTTTAGCCTAGTTTTTTGTTTGATATATTTGTAAAGCTGCACTGAATGTCATGTGACTTGGTGTGGCACGGGAGAGAAGGGATCGGGCTGATCAAGCACCAATTTTAAATCCTGTCTCCATTCATTTAGGGACAGAGCACGAAAGGCCTGTGGGCCAGGACCCGATTGTATTTCTAATGTTTCTTATTATTTTTTCTTCGTTTTTTGATACCTGACGCGTCATTGAGCCCAACTTTGACCCACGAGACACGCTCAAATGTTGACAACATTTGGCACACTCATCAAGACTGGTGAAACATTTAAGGGAATGTAAAAGAGTTACAAAATGTGCTCTCAAGCACCACCGAGAAACACTAAAACGGAGCGAACAAATGAATGTTGTGGGGATATCAAACCAAAACTCAATTGTTTGTTGGTTTTTCAAAATAAAAGTCCCCTACGTTTTTCTAGATAAAAGTCCTATTTTGTTAAAACCCTCACAATTGATATTTGATCAAGATTTAAAGCGGCCAGAGTGCGAGGTCCAGATCAACGCTGCTTGCAGCTTGTTCTCTGTCGGTCATCCAGGCAAACATGATCATTATTAACCTCTATATGTTGTAAAAACAAAAAACGTATACTGTGTTAGAGAGAAGGGAAAGACCAAGGTAATTTCTTGTTTTGTTTTTTATGGATCAAATGTGTTATTGTTGTGTTTGTGTTTAGCGTTTTCATGGTGTACCACCAAACAATGCCACTTCTGTGAAGAATAAACCATGTGGACATCAGTATGAACTGTGGTCCCTCAGGGACCGACAGTTACAAGATCCATCAAGGCCTGAGGAGATGCCTGACAACTCACATTTGGAATGGCGATTGACTTGAAAATTGCTCCTCGGAATTAATCGCGGATTGATTTTCGAAGTGATGCAGTGAAACGCTTCCTCCACTCATGTTGAAATGAGCGAGAGAGAGCGAGTAGAGCGAGTCTGTTCTTTGCAAAGATACCTGGAACGGCATGACAAGTGGGATTCTTCGACGAGAGGACATTGTGTGTGGGGGATTTGGGTGAACAAATACCAAAAGCACAAAGTAAAGTTGACCCAATTGGGAGGATGAGTGTTTGAGAGGTTTCAAAGTATTTCATACTTCTTAATTGCTTGCTTAAAGTGTTTCTTTTATTTCTCTGGAAAGCACTGAATTGTCTTGTGTTTGAATGGTTCTCTATCAAATAAATTTGCCTTGCCTTGCGTGGATAGCTGCAGAAAAGAAGACAGGTGCACAGAAAGGACTTCTGATAAGACGTTGGCTCAACCTGGCCCAATGGCGGCCCACATTGCCCAGAGCCTCCTGCCAGCAGCTCACTTGCCACCCTGAGCCCCTCCCAGCACCTCTCAATAATCGACAGAGAAGCCAAAGCCAACAAACTACCACCAAAAGATGAGATTGTGACCTGTTGTCCAAACCAAAGATCCAGCAGCAACATTCCAACAAGAGAGCCGGGTGATTGAAGTTTCAAAGACAATGTAGACCAGCTGTCGTGTCCGGCAGCCATGACAGTTTCTAATAAAGGCAGCAACAGGAGGAGACTCCCAATCTCTTCCTGTGGCAAGAGAGAAAACCAGGAGTCTGGGACACCACACCGATGCTGTGCACTGGGCGGTGTTTCTGGAATCTCATCACAAATTGAGGTTAAGATGATGAGAAATATGTTCATTTATATGGCAGATTTTCTATTGCTTAATATCAATCAAAAAAAGAAAATTCTGTGATAAAATAATACATTGGAACCAATTAAATTCTCTAAATGAAGGTGAAGCTGAGACATATGAGAAGTATCGATATACGTGTGTTTTGATGTAATTGTATACTTGCAATATAACTTGTGTTTTAGGTATTTCTAATGGAATTTAAAAAATGACGCAGATAAGGACACACTAGCCTTGTTAGCGGCACAGGAAACATCTGCCTGGGGATCACGCTCTATTGACTCACCGCTACGGAGTGTTGATACACCAGCACGTGACTGTATGGCGAGTTCAGCTAGCAGCTAGCCTACAGAGTGAAAGTGAATACGTAAAGCGCTTTTGGGCTACTTGCACAATCTATCAATTACGTTCTGCAAATAACAGATCCATTATTAACCCTAACCCTGAGCACTGCATATGGACTGGACAATTTGTGTGGTAATTAAGGATCTACTATTTGCACAGGGCAATCACCTCTGTCACTCAGCGCCGATCACCTGAACAACTATGCTCTTAACATATACCATTTAAACACTACTTTTCTTTCTTTTCTTTTTTTTTTTTTTAGAATAGAATACAATAGAATAGAAGTACTTTATTTATTCCCGGAGGGAATTTAGTAAAAGCAAGTTTTTTCCTTTTTCCTTATTGATTTTCTTTATTATTTTCAAGTAGTTTAGTAATATATACTTTATAAAATTTCAGTTTCTGGCATTCTTTATTGTTGGTTTCAGAAATGTTCAACACTTTTCAGAGGAGTATGTGCGTGAATGAGCGATCTGTTTGCTTTTGTGCCTCTATTTTTATAATGTGAACAGTTTTTATTTGTACATATTTATGAATGCATTTTAGTTTCACAACTTTTAATTGTGTTTTTAATGATTGATTTTATGATGCAAAAATGGTTTGGCACTTTAAATCTCGTGGGACTTGTTACAATGACATTTAAGATTCTATTCTATTCTATTCTATTCTATTCCATTCTATCTCCATTGTAGGTGTTCTCAGGTGATTCCCAGGCAACTCAATTCATTCATGGACTAAAATGGATTTCCTTTGCTCCTTGGACAACTTCTACTGCCCTTGCTCGGCTGTCGGTGGTGACCAGGAGCAGCAGGAGCAACCTGACTCCTTTGCAGCCATGAAACCTTTGGACTCAACAAACTGTGACGTAGCTTTCTTCAATCAATTTGTTCCACCATGTGGAGCAGTTCGAGCCTAACTGCTGTTCCCTCATCAAATCATCTTAAATGGATTCTGCGTTTTGGGGATTAAACCATCAGAATATACTTTTTGCATCATGCTGTAATCCGGCATAACATAGCATTGCATAGTCATTCCTATTTTAGTTACATTTACATTTAGTTACATAGACGTTTACTGGTATCTGAGTTGTTATTCTCAAGAATGTTTGTGTTTATCCTCTTTATTGAAAACAGATGTGCTTTCACATGTAGAGACATATTTATTGTTGTGCTATTAATAATTACGTAATGCTGCATATCAGGAGAGAAGTCTAGAAATATTAAGATATTCTTTAAAGTGAAGTAGGATCTACATGTTGGCGAATGATGTGATAACTGGGCGAGGATGGTCCAACATCCAACCAAAGCCTGAAGGAATGACCAGAGAGAGGTCAAAGTTCATGCAGCATGTTTCCAGAACAGAAACATCACCAAGAACTTCACAGAAACCACAAAATGTGACGCAAAATGACAAAACGATTGATGCACGACAACAACCGCTTGAAAAAAAAGGTAAGTCGTATAAAACATTTTTAGAAAAGGCTGAAATGACCAAATTGGAAGTAATTTGTAAAAATCACCAGAAATGAGGTTAAACAGGTGAAACAGCTCAGATGGTGATAATAGATAAAACCAACACAAAGCTGAGAAATAAAAATCTGCTTATAAAAGGATATCTATGGATTCGAACTATTCTGGTTTGAATATAGTTTTTGTAGTAATTACGGAACAACCCAAATGTCTTCAACCTAAAGAGTGGGAACCATGAGAAAAAGCTCCTAGAGTTCCAAGGAGTCCTCCACTGTGATTGACCTGGAGAGGACCGGAAGTGGGTCGCAGGAAGTATCTGTATGGAGTACCAACTTTAGGACGTTTTGTCAACATTGAATCATTGTCTTTCATTCACCATACATGTTGGAAGAGCACCAGCCGGAGCCATTTATGCCTAACTGCCTGGTTAGAATGTTAATAAATACTTGCGTAAACAATAACTATGTCAGGTCTGTAGTCCTTCGTCCACCACAGCTCTGGAACATGCAGGATACCTAGAAAATATTTAACAGTAGGAAGGGTATCAGGGTATGACGGCTATTAGGGTATCAGTATATCAGGGTTTAAAGGATATGAAGGTTATATCAAGTACCGGATATCAAAGGTTTCATGGTATCAGGATATGAAGGCTATAAAGGGTATTGATATAAATGGTATTGCAATATAAATGGCAGCAGCAATAAAATGTATAAAGAATATCTGACTATCAGTGTGTGAAGGCTATACAAGGTATAAAGGGTATTATGGCATCAGGAGATTAAAGGTATCTGGGTATAAAGGTATAAAGTGTATGACGGTATCAGGGAATAAGGAGTATTGGGGTATGAAAGGTATTTTGGTATCAGGGTATCAGGGTATGGAGGATACCAGGGTATGGAGGGTATCAGGGTATACGGGGCGTAGACAGAGTATCGGGCTATGAAGGGAATCACGATATGAAGGGTATTACGGCACAAAGGGTATTAGGGCACAAAGGGTATTAGGGTATAAAGGGTGTCAGGGTATGAAGGCTATAAAAGGCATAAAGGGTTTGAGGTTAATCATGTTTTTCAGCTCCAGACGATTTTGCACATGTGATGATGGCAGAAACATAAAACCACAGCTGGGTTCACTGTTGTGACAGAAGGGACACAGTATCATTTTCAGGGGCCCCCATGTGGCCCAACATGTGGCCCCCACATGTGACCTCTACACATGACATATGACCCCTAGAAGTGGCCCCAAACGTGGCGCCTACACCTGGCCCCTGTCTCAATGCTGTATAGAAATGCTTGTTTTGACACTTATCAGCAGGTGATGGTTGTCGTGAGCACAGAGACAAGCGTCAATTAAAAACGGATTTAGTGTGAAGGTGAAAACACAGATGAGGAACCTTTACGGAGGAGGAACTGAACACTGCCACTCAAACTTCTGAACTAACAGCTTTATCAAGACATCCAGTGAGAATTTTAGCCAATTTACTATATTAAATATACGTTTGCAAGAATTTTACTTATTACAAATCAATTACTTGTGTTTTACTATGTATTCTGAAAATATGTAAAAAGAAGGTGTTAAGTATTCAACAATTGTTGAAATCCCACCCAAAGATGGAAAACAGATTATTTTTAAATGTTTTTTTTTAATATATGAGATTAAATTGATTTAGATGCCATAATCTCTCTAAGTCGTAGTTTGATGCGCTCTTCGGAATGTCAATTCATGTTTTTTTCAGCTCTGACAACGATGGTAAATGAAGAGTAAATTATAAGTAAAGGGAAGAAGAACAAAGCCGGAGACGCATTGTTGAATGTGAATGCGTTTTAATGGCATTAACGTGAACAAAGAGGCTGCAGTAAAGCGCAGATCGACGGTGAAGAGCGCGCAATGACTCGTCCACCACTGACGCGTCCCGCACCGGCGCTAGGATCCGGAGGAGGGGAGGACCACTCTCTCGCTCTCTCTCTCTCTCTCTCTCTCTCTCTCTCTCTCGCTCTCTCTCTCTCTCTCTCTCTAGCTTGCTCTCTCTCTCGCTTGCTCTCTCTCTCTCTCTCCCCCCTCTCTCTCTCCCCCCCCTCTCTCTCTCTCTAGCTTGCTCTCTCTCGCTTGCTCTCTCTCTCTCACTCACCCCCCCCCCCTCTCTCTCTCTCTCGCTCTCTCTCTTAAAGTCTCTGCCAGACTTGAGCTCCACGCGTTACTTCCTGGATGGATGTAGGAATGGGACGCATCCATCAGCAGCAGCAGCAGCAGCATCAGCAGCATCAGCAGCAGTAGCAGTGAGAAGACCGACCCGTCCGTGTCCGTGCGCCCGGGCTGCGCTGCCTCGTCCTCCGCTGCTGCCGCCGCCTGCAGCCGCCGGAGCGCCGCTGCTCCTCCAGCATCCACCGGGACCAGCGGGAATATCTGATGGTGTGCGCTCGTTAAAAGCAGGAGACGCAGAGAGAGAGACAGTGTTACTTGGACCTCTCACTCCATCTCTCCGCCCTCCTCTTTCTTCACCTCCTCCACCTCCTCCTCCATCTCTCCCTGCGCTGCGTCTCCGGCTGGTTTTTACGCAGCGCAACGCGCCGCTCGTGTGACAGCAAGCAGAAGAAGAAAAAAAAAAGGGGTGCAGAAACTCAACAGTTGCTTGTTGTTTGCATGTCGACGTGCATTTTACTACCATGTGGAGGCTACTGCAATCGTGCTGTCGCTGCTGGTGGATTTTCTCTCTGCTGTTTCCAGCCTGGGCCGAATGTCATCCTGGTAAGTTTCATCCCCCCTGCAGGTCCGTGGAGGGGGGCTTTTCTTCCCGGTGTTACCCCTGTCTGCTCTGACGGAATGTGGCAGGTGATTGTGTCTCGTTCTCCTCGCTTCGGGGAGGACGCGCGGCTCCGGCTCCGGCTCCGTCGCGTCGGGAAACTATCAGCGGGTGTAAGAAGCTGGCCAGTGGGCAGCTGAGTGACCTTTTTGTACCCCCTCATACCCATTCAGAGCACAACTTTAGCCCCTCTACCACCGCCGTGCAACTCTCTGCTTAAAGCTCTCCATTGGCACGCGTCTCTCTCTCTTTTGCGTCTTTTTACCCGTTAAAATGTAAAGTGGGCGCCTTTGAATTGTGAAAAAGGGAATCCGGTGGCTGCGGGAGCAGCAGACAGGATTATTTTGCTGGTTGGTGGATGAAGGTTTTATCGTTATTATTTTTATTTATTTATTTCGGGGAAGCTGTGATGCCTTGTCAGCCGCCGGCGCGTAAACCGGAGCCGTTATCTCAAAGCCCGGAGCAGGAGAGCAGATACATGCACGCACACGCACACACCTAAACGCCTCAGATCTCATGTACCTGTTTACATTCACTTTGCATGTGAATGCTGCACACTGGCTCCTCTAATTGGGCTAATCTTCCTATTATGTAACACCACTGCACAATTTCCCACATTCATTTTGCCTTTGCTCTGATTATTGCCAATTTTGTTTTTAAAAATAGACCCCCCCCTGGGCCCTGTATCCTGGGATGTGTTGCATTCAAAGTCTGCTGGAATTAACTCTTGCAGATCATTTTGTGTATTTCTACCGCATACAACTGTGAGAGCACACCAACACAAGAATCCCACAAATCTAATGTGACCTTGAACCAAAAAGTGCTTCATTTTCCTTCACATTTCCTCTTTTTCTGGGGCCCTCCGATCATCGCCACCTCACTGCAATCTAGAAGTTGCTCCCACACTGAACGGTTTCCCACCGATTTACAGCTGAAACCAGCAGGAAGAATCAGACGCAAGAGTAATAGTTTCAAGAATTTTTCAGCTTTCAGCTAAAAAAACTGATGGTGTGGAACATTAGAGAGGCATTGGCTGTTTGACAGCTTGTAAAGCTCCTGAAACCACAACATGACACATTTCTCATGGAAGCTTTTATATTTCACTGTTGAGACTTAATCAGAATTCATCCTGATTGTAACTTCGGTGTCGGTTGAGGCAGTGCAGGTTGCTGCTTCTCTGACGATCCAAAACTCCGCACTCAAAACCCCGTCCCGCAGTCGTCTGAAGACATGACACATTTTCAGACGGTATTAGCCTAGTTCTCATCTTCCCGCTCCTCAGACGTGCCGTTGGAAGCGTCACAGTCGCGGCAGAGTCCAACACGCAGCGATAAACACAGCCGCCGCTCCAACAACGCCAACAGACAGACCTTCAGCCTTCCCCTCCTTCCCTCCGTCGTTCTCTATTGCCTCCATTTTTCATCTGACGGTCCGTCTGATCACAAATCTGGAGAGAAATTAAGTCAAGTGAGTCGAGAAGGAGAGAGAAGAGCTGCTGGAAGAGATGGATGGCAGTGATGGACGGGGAGGAGGAGGAGGGGGGGTTGACCCACAGGTTGGGTGGAATCCGAAGGCTCGGAGAGCCGAAAGATCGATCGGGAACCGTTTGGTTTTAGTCACGCATGCACATCCAGGAGAGTAAGAAAGACCTTCCAGATGACTTTCTCTTCATTAAATGTAAAATGTTGTCAGTCTCGACTCCTTTGAAACAGAATCTGCTGCTTCTGTGACACGACAGATGTCAGACGCTCGCAGGGCGACTCACGGCTCAGGACGCCGTCTCCGTCTTTACTCGGATCGGAGCGAGCCCGAGGAGGTCAACGGACGGCCGGCTGTGATAGAGAGGCGTCTCTCCCGCTGGGGTGTCATCACCTCCAGCCCGCTCCGCGCTGCTATTAATACATCTCTTAGCTGGGAAACGGTGGAGGAGGAGAGAAACCAGCTTTCCAGCAAAAAAGAATCAAAGTAAAGCAAAGCTCATGTGGAAGGGGGTGTAAAGCTGGGAACAAACTGAGAAAAATACTTAAAAATAATGTTGATTCTTACCCTAAATACACAAAAGAAACTCTCAGTTCAACAGATATTTCATGATGAAATGAGAGAATTACGGCATTGAACGACTGCTTTTGAGATTTGATGAGACGTAGAGGGAAGAGGCGTTGTGGTGAGATTGAATGAAGAGAAATAATAATAAAGAGACGAGTCAGTTGGATCCAATCCAACATGGTCGTCATTCCTTCCCCCTGTGATGGACGAATGGAAAAAAAACTCCATGCTGCTGGAATTTCAGTTTGATTCTCCACATTCACTCACACAGTCTGTTCCTCATGGGAGGAGACGTCAGCAGCCATGTCCAGGGTGTGTGTGTGTGTGTGTGTGTGTGTGTGTGTGTGTGTGTGTGTGTGTGTGTGTGTGTGTACTCGTAACCTGCTTCGATTGGTATTGTAGCGCGCTGTGTGGAGGGAGGACTTTTCCCAGCATGCTCTAGAAAACCAGTCCAAATCCAAGTATTAGAAATGAGGAATAATTATTGTTGACTTGTTGTTGAGTCTCTCAGCTCTTTTCGCTGAGATGAACCTGGATGTTACATCATCACATCTATCACATCAAGACATTATTGAGAGGTTTTTGGAACTTTTATCACCATTTTTTGGGGGGAAAACACAAATATTTACATGTGAATGCCACTTTAATGAATGTATCTGTCACATATAAATGCTGGGCTGCTTGGTTGCTTGGTTGCTAGGCTAACACCAGCACGATATCTTTTTCTCCAAACGTTAATTTTCTTTACCATGAGAGAAAATCTAGAAAATACCCCAAAAATCCAAATGTTGACTGGTTTAACCTGATGAACAAACTGAGCAGCCTCTGTTGAGCTGATAACAAGAACTTTTCTGAACAGTCAAATATCTGTGGAGCCATGAACGTTAACTTCCTTTAACTTGAGTCACTTTGCAGAAAAATCAACTTCAAATAAAATATGAACAAATTGTGGAAAAACAAAAGAGAGAAACTGACGGAAAGCACACTCATTCTGCAGTTTATGGCTGTAAAATGTCTTGTAATGTAATCAGATATTATTTCAACGTGACTCGCTAAATTATTCGGACATAATAACATTTTAATGAAGTATTCTGTGGCTTCCACCACTTTATTCATTATATCTTCTCCCAACCTATAAATTGTTGAATATTTATTTTAAAGATAATATTTGGATAATTTAAGGCAACTGTAAATTAAAATTTTATTTTATACAAATTAAAACATATGAAAGTATCACTAAAATATTTTTGTGTAATGTTGTTATTTCTGTGAACTTATTAGGGTTTACAGTGTAACAACAGCAGGACTGCAGAACATTATTATTGATTATTATGTGTCTTGTTACAGCTACACAAGAGCTCTGAGTTCTTTCTACCTGACAGACGCACAGACACACACAGACACACACACACACACACACACACACACACACACACACACACACACACACACACACACACACACACACACACACACACACACACACACACACACACACACACACACACACTGCAGAAGCTGTTTATTCAGGTTGCTCGACAACCAACTTTAGTCGCCCTTTCAGCTAATAAATACTTTTCTCTATTTGTGCTAAATATCCAGTTGAGCTCTGATTAAATATCTAAATAAAGTGATGCATTGGTCATCTTGTCAAAAAGCTCCTTAAGATCTAAATTCATACCACTTTGTCAAAAGAAGTTAGAGTCACCAGCATTCATGTTATTGCTTATAACAGAACCAAGCAATGGACTCGGGCTGCTCACGTTGCTCCATATCAACATGCGCCATGTGCAGTTTTCCAAAGACAGAACTGAGATAAATTATATTTAATTCATATGCATTTTAAATGAACGTATACAATGTCAATACAGGAGCACATTATTTCAGGTTTGTCAATCAAAATGTATGTGGTGTCACTTTGTGGTGGAGAGTTTCAATAAATCTGAGTTGTGGTTGAAGCTGGATGTGAGTGTCTGATCAGATGTGGAGCTGTAGAAAAACATTACAGACACATTTTGTTAAGGAGAAGTCGTTTCTTTGAGTTGTGCTATTTCTGGAGGATTCGGAACGCGCAGGTTTTACGTAGTGTAACATCCAACTCCCGGTTGATGCTCGAGTTCATGAAACCTTGCAAAGTGTGTATGTGTGTGTGTGTGTGTGGGGGATTATCATCCATATGGGGGAGGTTGTCAGTGCCACCCTCAGCTCCCCTTAATAGATTGATTAAACGATAGCACGCTGTTTGTGAGTGTGTGTGGGGGTGTTGGTGGGAGGCCGTGGGGGTGGGGGGGGGGGGGGTTGCCCATGTCGCTTTGTCATTAGAAGGTGAGCGAGCGACAGAGAAGCAGATAAATGAAGGAAAACGCTTTGTGTCGCACCATCGATTTCTTTTAAAGCAGGAAATGATGCTGGTTTGTTGCACAAAGAGGGAAAGTGAAGATAAACAGGTCTGATAATGAAAACAGCAACAACGAGCACATTCACTGATCATCATATCTCTGTGCTCTGCTGAGCCAGACGCTATCATCACCGCTTCCTAACCCGGGGGAGGTGGAGGAGGAGGTGTGCAGAGGTGGAGGTGGACTGGTGGTTAAAGCTGGGAGGTGGAGAGGTGGGGATGAAGAGGTGGAGATGGAGAAGTGGTTAAAGATCAAAGTGGAGAGGTGGAGAGATGGATAAATGAAGGTGGAGAGGTGGAGATGGAGATTTCATCTCCACCTCTTGATCTTGAGATGAAGAGGTGATCTCCTCTTCACGTCCATGAGATGGAGACGTGAGGAGGAGATGGAGATGTGCAGGAGAGTTGGAGATGGAGAGGTGGAGAGGTGGAAGAGAAAATGGAGAGGTGGAGGTGGAGGTGGAGAGGTGGAAGAGGAGATGGAGAGGTGGAAAAGGAGATGGAGAGGTGGAGGTGGAGATCAAGAGAAGGTTCATGCTGTTCTGTTGCTTTCACATCAAACAACCAGGATCTCTTCAGCATCAAACTCTCTCCTCTAAACACCCTCTTCCTCCTCCTCCTCTTACTCCCATCCTCTTCCTCCTCCTCCTCCTCCTCCTCTTCCTCCTCTCCCTCATCCTCCCTCTCTCCCTCTCCCTCTTCCTCTCCCTCTTCCTCCTCTCCCTCATCCTCCCTCTCTTCCTCTTCCTCCTCCTCCTCTTGCTCCTTCTGCTCTTCCTGCTCCTCCTACTTCTCCTCCTACTCCTCCTCCCTCTTCTCCTCTCCCTCTTCCTCCTCCTCCTCTTACTCCCCGTTCTCTTCCTCCTCCTCCTCCTCCTCCTCCTCCTCCCTCTCCTCCTCCTCTTCCTCCTCCCTCTCCCTCATCCTCCCTCTCTCCCTCTTCCTCTTCCTCCTCTCCCTCATCCTCCCTCTCTTCCTCTTCCTCCTCCTCCTTCTGCTCTTCCTGTTCCTCCTACTCCTCCTCCCTCTCCTCCTCTCCCTCTTCCTCTTCCTCCTCCTCCTCTTACTCCCCGTCCTCTTCCTCCTCCTCCTCCCTCTCCTTGTCCTCTTCCTCCTCTCCCTCATCCTCCCTCTCTTCCTCTCCCTCTTCCTCCTCCCCCTACTCTCCTCCTACTCCTCCTCCCTCTCCTCGTCCGCCCTCTCCTCCTCCTCTTCTTCATCCTCTCCCTCCTCCTCTCCCTCCTCCTCCTCCTTTTACTCCTCCTCATCTCATCCTCCTCCTCCTCTCCCTCTTCCTCCTCCTCCTCCTCTTCTCCCTCTTCCTCCTCGTCCTCCTCGTCCTCCTCCTCATCCTCCTCCTCATCCCTCATCCCTCATGCTCGACCTCCCCCTCTTCCTCCTCGTCCTCCTCTCCCTCGTCCTCCTCGTCCTCCTCCTCATCTCTCGTTCAGTGTTTGACCCATTTCTCACACATTATCACTGTTGCAACCACAGATTACCATTCAGGCACTATAGCTGCGGCACAAAGTGCCTATAAAGATGAGACACATTTTTCATCACAACAGGAGAAAAAAAAAGTGATTCCATAGTTTTTGGAGGCAGAGTCACAGTAAATTTCATTAATAAATAAAGTCGTGGGAATTAAAATTCACAATGAATCTCAAAGTCAGGATCAAGAGGCAAAGTGTGGCGGACGCAGGAGGACACCTTTTAAATTCTCCTCCTCACCAGTAATGTGGAGATAAATATCATATTATGGCTTTATGAGGCTGAGAGGATACCAAACCCGTTTTGTTGCTACAAATGAAACTTATTTCAATGACATTTTCCAATTATTTCTCAAATGCTTTAGCAAAATCCACCTTGTTTCTGTATCAGGTTTAGCCTGGGCCTGAAGGAGAACGTCATATGTCTAATTGAGATCAGTCGGCTAATAAATGAGGATTAAAAATAATTGTCTCGCAAGCTGCTTTTACAAATATATTGTCCTCGGGCTTAAATGACGAAACAAATCAGGAAGGTGTCCAAACATTTCTAAAAATAGAATTAAAAACACATTTCTGGATTGTTTGAATATTGTGTAGTTTAGAGCTGATTGCATAACGAGGAAAAAACACTGACGCTGTCTGAAGGCAGTCATCAGTTACCATGGAAACCAGTAGATGTGACACACCTCCACTGCAGCTCTTCACTATTTCCATGTTTTAATTTCTTGGCAGGTCATGTGACCTGCACCCGACCTGCTTCGTAGCCACGTACTCTCGAGAAACATGCTCATAGAATCAGTGAAGTGAAGAAGTTATGATCCCAGAGCTCGGGAGAAAATGGTTCATGGAAAACTCAATTGATCGATCAAATTGTGGAGGGAATGCTAAAAAAGGCAATTCATTCATTCATTAATTCGTTCATGTGGATTGTTTTCACTACTCAATCAGACTGGTGGGAGCTTTCATCCATCACAACCTCTTTTTACATAGTGAAACCTCACCCCTCCCCCTCATCCCCCCATCCTCCCTCCAGGATGCCTCCCATTCTTAAAATACTTTTTTTTTGTCAGTCCCCCTCCACTTTCTGTTCTTCCTTCCATCTTCCCTTCTTCCTTCCTTCCTCCTCCTTATCCTCTTCCTCATCCTCTTCCTCCTCCTCTTCTCCCTCCTCCTTTGTTTTCTCTTCTTTATCCTTCTTTATCTTATTCTTATCATTCCAACTCTTCATATTCCCCCTTCTTATCCTCCCGTTTCTCCTCCTCCTCCTCCTCCTCCTCCTCTCAGTCCTCTTCCTCTTCCTCTTCCTCCTGCTCTCCGATCTCAGGGCCTCCCCGTTACTCCAACCTCAATCAAATCAAGTATTTACAGAGAGAAGTAGCGACCTCCTTCTCAGCTGTTCTCACCGTGGTTCATGGACGGCTCCATGGAGCGACTCCGCTGCCATCCGCTGTGAAGACCCCGTCTGAAGACCTTCTGAAGACCTCTTCTGAAGACCCCGTCTGAAGACCTTCTGAAGACCTCTTCTGAAGACCCCGTCTGAAGACCTTGGCTCCACAGTTTCTTCCCCTTCAGGCTTGATTTTAGTTTTACATCGAGAAACATTTCCACTTTCAGCACGTTTCCTCACTTTGCAGCCGCTGAGAGAAACATTTAGTAGGCTGTGTGCGCATGCACACACACACACACAAACAAACACACACGCACACACACACACACACACACACTGATTGACAGTAGAAAATGACACCATGTGATTCCGATAGAAATTGTCCATTTATAGAATAAGTGTCTTTTTTATACTTTTGAAAATGAACCACAGTGTTGGAAGTTTTCTCTTGATAAATGTCCAGAAACATCTAACGAGAGAAGAAGTCTGCAAAGAGACAATTTCACCACTTTTATCCCAATAAAATTCAGCAGGAGCCACAAAGTTCCCTCACTCGCTCTGTATGTGTGTGTGTGTGTGTGTGTGTTTATTTCATTTGAATCTTTTCTAATCTTCAATGCTTCTTTTTGGGGAGCAAATGCAGCTGTTTTAGTATTTAAAAAAAAAATCTTTTTCGTGGGTTCAGGTTAGTTATATTAACTTTTTTCAACTATATTAACATCTTTTTTGCCTTTTCAGCTGTATTGTACTTTTGAGCAGCGATCAGGACCCTGTTTAATAATGTGCCTGGTGTGCAAATAAAATTCAAATGAGATAAAAAAAACAACAACCCTCAAATTTACAAAATAAGTTGAAATACAGTAATAAAAACAAGTTACATTTTAGTGTCTGTCATGCTGCTGTTAAAACCTGCAGATTCACATGAGATTAAAACAAGCTGCTGAGTCACAGCTGAGGTGAATCAGAGTCAAGAGAAAGGACGGAGAATTCAGACAGCTCCAGCACTTCAAAGTTTTTATACTCATTCATTATTTCATATGTATTTAATACCATTATTGTCTGATCACCTGATACCATGTTATATGAAATATAGACAAATATATCTCATATCACACGGTTGTTTATGCAGACACAAATGTAAACATCACACCCTTTTTCTCCTATCGATTGTAATTCTCCTTCCTGTGTCAAGCAGATTGGTGGTATTTAATATATAGAATGACAATTCTGTTGATTTGAATCCCTGAATCTGTTTCTATATCAGAACCATCGTGAACCCAGTTTGTCGTCACAGTGACCCCCCTGCCCAGTGCAGGTATCTGACCCCGGGGGCTCACGTGACGGCTGCTCGCTAAAGCGTGGGATTATCACCCAGCGAGGTGTTTGTGCATGCTCACGGCGAGCACTGAGCATGCTGGTTTCACTCCATCCCTCCAGTGCAGCCAGTGGGAATAAAAGCAGTGAATAAAGGAGGGAGAAAATCAGTACATGCCAAGAAGTGTTGTATCACAGTCTGAGCGGTGCACAGACCTCCTCATTAAATTCTTGCAGTGGCGTTGGTTTTTCCACTTTAATGCTTGGGAGACGCTGGCTTCCTCCTCGGAGAGAGATAGGGACTTGGGGGCCACTGAGACGAGCGCGTAGCCCAATTTGTCTTCCTTCCAGGGGGAGGTGGTTTAAACAGCAATGCCCTCTTCTCCCTCTTAATCTCTAGTGACCTCTCCCCGGCTGGATCTTACATCTCTGTTGCGCTGCCTCGCTCTTTGGCGCCCGGTGCTCTCCGAGCTGTCACGTTTGACTTCATGTTTTCTGTTTGTCTCTCAATGCGCTCCTCCCGCCGACCGCCGGGCGAGTTGAAGGTGCTGCGCGGCTCCATTCTTTCTCCCACAAATTGCTTTACGTCGCTGTCCTGAGGTGAGTCTCTGAGCTGCGGACGACGTCATTTTCAAATCAAAGAAATGACATTCTCTTTCGAGCCCCAAGCCTGATTTTTTAAATATTAAATGTGTTTCTTTACTCATCACATCAGGTAAAATTTCTCTGCTGTTGTTTCTGTTCCATTAAAAAAAAAGCATTGAAAGAGATTTCTGTGAATTATGCTTACTTTATTGGGTTTGTGCTGCAATTGTTCTAAGAAGTCTTTTCACCTAATAGAACCATTGTTACTAGGTTTGAATAAACCTGGTTCATGCTTTTGTTTCTCCTCCATTGTTTAAACTATTTTCTCATCTTGCCAAAGGTTATTTATCACTGGCCCGCACTAACCTTTCAAACGTAGAAATACTCAAAGTACAGAGAAATCATAATTTGCGCTATTAATACAAAATCCAATGAACTGCTTCTGAAATTCTGCTGTTAGAAAATGTAGAAGCCCATGAGCACATCGACAGGCCCACACAGCTCGTGTGGATTAGGGGTAGGATAATGAGCACTGTCATTTGTAAGAACAAATCTTCACATAAAGACATTAACATCATCTGCACAAGTGTTCATTCATGGTAATAAATCATACCATTGTCATGACCCTCCAATACATTGTCATCTGCTGAACATTGTGTCTTAGACGTTCCTAACAGTAGTTTATAGAAGAAACATTTTCTGGAATTAGCTCATGTCGGAGCCATGTGCACATCGTAGCATGATGGAGTCTGTCTGTCTCCACCGGTTCCAGACAGTCAGATCATCCTGCACTCTCCTTTCTGATTGTTGAGTTTTCCTCCATTTGCCTCCACTCAGATATGAACCCATTCATTTAATGTGGTTTAGGTGTTTCCTTGCAAAGACATTTACCCAGTTTAAGAGAAATCATCTTTTAAAGACATTGAACTGCCTAATATTGACGTTTCTGTCGGGGACCAGTGGGAATAATAAATAGAATGGAAGCTTATTCTTCTGTCTCAGAAAATGGTGCTGGTAATGCCAGAATTAGTAATACATTACTCTTATATGACTTTTTTCAGTAACTAGTAACAGCAATAACAGTAATATTTCCAAACCACTAATCAGATTAAAGATACTTCTCCAAGTCACTGTGCGTTACTGTTGTAGTATCCTGCAGGACGAGTTTCTGGTCTGCAGAGCCGCTTTATTATTAAACAGAACCAGGTGTTCTTCAGTTCACCTCCACACACACATGCACACACACACACACACACATGCACACACACCCACACACACGCAGTGCATGCAGTCGCTCCGCTCTCACCTGACCCGCTCCCTTCTCCGCTCTCAACCAATCACAAGCGAACTCGCTCTCTACAAAAGAATTGGAATCAACAAACATCATCATTAAACCTTAACATTGCATCAAGAACACAACTGCAGAGATGTTACACTATTTTTGTAATTTTCCTGAGTAAAAAGGTACAATAGAAGGAAGCCTCCCTTTTTTCAATCCATCAATCAATCAAATAATTGACTTGGGGGAGAGTGCAATTAAAAGGTCACATAGAGCAGGCAGGGCAAATAAATAAATAGATAACAGACTACAACTACCTCAGCAGGTAAATAAAAGGCAGCGATCACCAGCTCCTCCTGCCTCCATGTTTGCTTTCTCGGACAGCCGTTGGAATCATCATCACACCGGAGGAGCCTCTCCAGTTATTCTGTGTGCTCTGAAGCTCATTGTGAGGAAAGACAAACATTCTTATAAACAAAAACGTGCAAACAGTTTGGTAATGTTGACGTCGGTCCGATGAAGCAGAGGTTCGAGCCAAGAAAATCCACAGACGTGGTGAAGAACAGGCAACATCAGGAAACACTGAACGACTGATCGCTGACAACAATCAAGAATCTGGTTAGCAAGATGCAGCAGATGAAGTACAGATGAAGTCACATGAAACAGGGTTGTGACAGGGTGAACACTTGCCAGAGAGATCTGACCCTACAAGCAAACCACTATCTGATTGAGATGCTTTGCCGTTTGTCCGCTTTACGAACAGAACCGCCTTGATTGGTAAGCTATTGTAAAGCAACAATGATTAGTTGAGAACATCACTGGAAAATACACGAGAACAAGTCTCCCGCAAACAACGAATAAAATCCAGAAGCTAAGGGAACTTCTCTGTAAGACTCTCTCTGAATATAGAATAGTCCCTAACAAGATAAGGTTTTGTGTCGCTGCAAGGGATGGGAATTGATATGATTTTTATGATTCTGATTCCATTTTCAATTCTGCTTAACAATTTGGTTCTTTATCAATTCTAATTTAGAAAAGAAACCTGCAGCATTACCAGCAGAGGACAGGTTCACGTTGCCGCTGCCGCTGGGTTGAGATTCACTCGCAGATCGAAAACACGACATTGATTCACTGCTGTGTGAAAATATTTCTGCATGTTGATTGTATTTCCTCCCTTTGATGAAACATCCACATTTGCCCTGTCGTTGTCCTTTCTCCTGAAATGGAACCAAACTCTTTCGCCATGTTTCCCGCTAGGCTGCACTGGTGAATGACGGTCAGGTCTGCTCCAGTGTGTCTCCCTCTGTGCGCGTCCAACGTTATGAGTTCCACCTGTGTCCACCCTTTCCCTGTGTATTTAAACCCCTCTCCTTCCATTTTCTGTGTCGGCTTATCTTGTCATCTTGCAGCTTATGTTTATCCTGCAATTCCTTGTGTTCCTTTGGACTTTTTCTACAATAAACCCAATTTTATGGAACCCTGTGAGTCGGCCTTTGGGTCCATCCTCCTACGTCCTGACAGTCACGTTGTGTAGCTTCTGTAACCTGTGCAACGCAACGTCATTCATGCCCACTGGAATTGATAAGAGAATCCTTTAAAAAGCTGGCAAACAATTCCAAGGAATTAAGACACTGGGAACCGGTTTTAAACAACAACAACAACCGGTTTTCAAATCCCATCCCTCGTCACTGCCTTTTTCTACTTACCAAAAATGGCATAACATCAGACCTCAACACCCACCACAATACCTGAATTGTTTGTTTGGTTTCGATCTTTTAGCATTTGACCCTATGTTGTTCCACATATTGCCTCAAAGTGAAACAGAGTGAAATAGTTTCTTCATTCAGAACAGCCACACGAACTGGCTCACAGACATTCAAGCTCGTTTGAAAAGAAACATGAGGAAGTGACGACAAGAAGCTCCGTCTGCTGAGCGAGCCAAGCAGCCGGGGTGAAGCCAGTCAGGAACCCGTCACTTTTCAGACGTGCCATTGCTGCACTAATGAACGGGTTTGAAGTTGTGATCATAACATTGTCCAATAACACAGTCACACTCCAGTTTTCAGGGACTTCTCACTCCATAATCACTTCCACCTGTCTTTACTTGAGATGTACTGGACGCTGATAGGCAGTAGCAGCAAATTTGGAGATTAAAAACCAGCCGTAGAGTTCATGTTATGGGAATCGACAGAAATATCGCCCGAGAGAATTTGAGCATGCACCGTGTTTTATGGGAGCCGGGCAATTTGACAAATCGATGTGACTGCTGACACAATTAGCCCCCAGGGCTTATTATTCTATTAAGTTCAATTAAGTCGTTTCTGCAAGACAATGAAACCTTCAGTCTAATTCTAAGGACTGATTGGTTTTTCCGTGTGAATTTAAAGCCTCAGCAAACATTTTGACAAACCAAGGCATTGGTTTAATAAGATCCCGTATAAAACATGTTTAATTAGAAGATTGTGTGCATTTAGCCAGTGTCTACCTCAGAATAATACCACGAAGGAATCGTCAAATCAAGGATATGCTCCATTATGACTTGAGTTCATCATGGATTGATTGGCTGGTTTGCTGAACACTGTAAAGAACAAAATGAAACGTGATACCATGCAGTTCTATATGTTGGTAAAGAAAGTTTTCAGATGTATTGGAAAGTTACAGCAAATTAATCTGAGTCCAGCTGAGGAAATTTTATATTTTGTGTGATTCTTAACACACAGCTGATATTCATGACGCTCAGTATTTTTCATGTACTCAGTCACCAATATGTCCACATGTGCATGTAAGTTGTGCACGTTTATTCATGCGACACTTAAAAAAAAAAAAAAAACCACTCATGAGGATGTAGAGATGTTAAGATGTATCGATCATTGTAAAATTTCTGCACCTTGTGTTTTAGTTTCATGACCAAATTGAATGAGGCTTCCTTCACAAAAGGTGCAAAGGCAAAAAGTGGGTCTTTTCATTTGAAAACAATATATTTCAGAACATTTTTTGTGAATTCTTCTTCTGGATTTGCCTCATATTTTCCAATAAATTGTGTCAAAGTACCCACCAAGCGTCGAGCCCAGAGGAAACGATAACTTGTTGGTTCCCTCTTGTGCAAATCCTTAAGATGATTGATGGCCCACTTACACTCGCTGACAGGCACAATAAACTTCTACAAGGATTCGAAAAAGAGCATCAGCTTGTTCACACTTACAGAGTCGACATTATGACTTAGAAGCTTGTTTTTTTTCCTGACACTGTAGTGTTGTAGGAGTTGTCATGGAGTCAGTTTGTAAAATTATAGACAAGGAAGAAACCAAACAGCCAGAACATGAAACACATGCTGGATGCAGTCAGAGATAGTTTGGTCTGATGACGGCAGTGTCCACCATAACTCAAAAGTCTGCTGTGTGTCATGGTGAAGAGCTATGAAGTTTGTTCTAGCAAGCCAAAACCTGTTAAATATTCCTCAACAGAGAATTACAGCGTGGAACAATCATAATAAATTCATATGAAATATCCATGGATAATCCACATGATTGACAGCTGACAAATTTGGAACATTCTCAGATGTAACTTCCATTTGTTGACGTTTGGCACAATAAATTCTAAACCCCAAATTTGTCACAATAATGACTCTAATCTGGCTCATTAGAGAATCAAGAAATGACAACGAGGACATCCATGGACATTTGATAAAACACTATGAACTGCTGTTCTGAGTTTGTCCACCAGGGATCACATTGTTTAGCACTTAGTATCAGAACCAAAGAGTCAAATCAGCATGGAGGTTTTTAATTTTTGATTTTTTCAATGCAGGATGAAGCAACTGAAGAGAAGTACTCTCAAAGACAAGATTTCAGATTTTTCAAATGATTCATTAATATCATGTTATTTTGCCCAAGGAAGCATCAGAAATTGTACTTTATCTTTTAAAGATTTCACTGGTTATGTAGGTGTTGTTTTGTTTTTACAGAGGTTGACTCTGTAATCTTTCATCTTTGTACTCAAACTTGTGGATTATTTGGAACAGGCCAGATTTTAATATTATAGTTTGAGGCAGTCAGTATTACCCACTTCAGATCAAAATGAGTGATCTGTGACACCTTGACTAAATACAACACATCTGTTCAACAAAGACTTCCATCAGGCTGATTGGCCGTACCTGCTATTCTTGACATTGTGAAGGTTAAACTGTTAATCTAAACAGTTAAAATGTGATTAAAATAAGCATTAATTGCAGTCGTAGAAACATTGGCTCTTCTCCTTCGTCCGTGCAGCACATTAGCTGGAAGATGAATGAAACATTTACTTGGCTGTAACCTCCATCAGGCTCAGCAGGACCCCGGCTTGTCTCGCCCTCTGAGAGCACGGCTGCTAAATTTAAGTTTTCCCGAGCAGGACGCTGGAGGTGTTTGACTCCTCGCGCCAGATGTTCAACAGATGGGCTTCATGAGTATCACCCCAGGGCGTTCAGGTTCCCTCTCTCGCTCTCTCATCCCCAGTTATTCTTTCCTCTGTCTTATGTGCGAGCACAGCCTTTTATATCCTGTTTCTGTGGAATTATTTAAATCGTTGTTCACACCACCTCCAACCTCAGGTCTTGTTTTGCGACGAGAGTTTTTTCATTGGTGGTCAGATGAAACGTCCTCCTGGCCCATTCCTCACTGCTAGACGAGCGTCCGTGTTCCACCTGAAACGCCTTTGGATTTACGCCTCCAACTGGAGCCATCTTTCTTCCGTTAATCACCTCGGGGTTGGGCGCTCCGGCTCGCCACGTCCCCGGGCCGATGGATGACCCGTGGGGGAAATCGAATGGAAACCAGCCAAGCCTGACGCTCCTGAAGCACTTTCTCGGTACCACACTGAGAGAGAAGGAATAGGACAGCAGTGTGATTCAGTGTGTGTGTGTGTGTGTGTGTGTGTGTGTGTGCGCACGCACGTGTCAGAGGCCAGACAACCGCTGTGTGTGCTGTAATCCTTCCTTATCTGAAGATGCTTCTTTTGCCCCGCGTGTTTCCTTCACGGAGCCGTTAACTTGTCTTCACCTCAATTGAAATTATTCGTCTCTTCTAAAGTTCTCTCAATCTGTCTGCACTGAGTGCAGAATGCATATAAAATGAAACCGTTGGAATAATAACTGGCCTGGAAGCCAATACCCCCGTGGTGCAAACACAGTTTGAGAAAGTGCATCAGACTCTGACTTCAACTGATGAGGCCCAATGCAGACTGTGTTATGAGGACGAAGGCCACCAGATCACTGACAGTACAAAGGTCAGCTTTTAGCTTTTGATCAAAGCATATCAACCTCGTCTTCCCAACATGTATAGTACATCCTAACATCCTTGCATCACCTGAAGCTGCAATGTGTCTTAACAGTTTTCAACGCAGTCATCGGGGACAATGCGTTGACGAGGATGACAACTGGACATCCCAACATGAGAAAGCATGACCACACCTCTATAGACATGTACAAACATTACCAACACTTTGTCACATTGAGATAATATTCAGTGTGAGTCTGGACTTGGAAGAGTTCCTGTGTGGAGTTTGCATGTTTTGCATGCATGGTTTTCTCCAGCATGAGACACTGGGGCAGAACTCAGGCAGCTGGGATCTCCTCCAGTGGACCAAACATAATCCACTGGCTCCCTTTATCCATTCAACTCTTGCAAGTCCAAGTTCTGGGAACAGTAAATCCACTATGTTTGACTTAAATCTGAGTATATAAGGATTGTGTATGGGTAAAATGGCGTTTCTTTGTCGCTGATCTTTTAAATGATTTAACTGATTTAATTAATATATCTAACCATGAATCCAAAACACTGAATGAGACTGTAACAAACAATCTCAAGATATTATTAAAAAACCAAGCTCATTGGTCAAAGATGGAATTCAGTTTTATATGGCAAATCTACAAATGAAATCCACACAAAGGTTTTTGTGGTCTGATGGAAGCTGTGAAAAATGTCCTCCGCTGATGTCACTTGTGTCCTTCAGACTGCTTCTGCGTCTCCTCGATTAGCAATACAGCCCTGGTTCCACCCATCAGGTTCCTAGTAATTCCAGATTTATGCATCAGTGTAGAAGAATTATATGGCGATAAAAGCAGCGACGTGAATGGCGAACAGTGTCTCGCCTGGATTTGCATACTGTGTGGCGGATCTGCCAAGCAAAACGCTTGGCTTTGCTGTCGGTCCAACAGCCTCGGTCTCTGCAATGCCGAGCATCAACCAGCAGCGTGTGGACGGAGAAATATCTGCTGGAGTAAGGCGAGTTCAGCCTCAATATCCTACAACTGAGAATAACTGTTAATGTCTTTGGTTTAACTGTGATCTTAAAAATACACAGAATTCTGTATTGTAGGAAATCTTTCAATCTCTTTTTGTTTGAAATTCTTACCTATCAGCCTTTGTTAAGTTAACGGATACTTTGGGTATCTTCTGTCAATTTATCCATCTTCTATCAAAGCTTTATCCAGAGTCGAGCCTTCACAAGCTTCACAGGTACCATTTCTACCAATACCAATACCAGCACCAGTACCAGTACCAGTACCAGTACCAGTACCAGTACCATCCATATTCCCTACCAGCATTATGGCAGCATGCTGGCTGCCCCTTAGAGAAAAGAATAGAGTCCAATATTAAATATTCTAATCAGAATCAGAAAGATTTTGATGCCAGGTGTGAGTGGCAATACTCAGAAGAGTAAACAGAACAGAAAGTGCAAGAGTCAGGAGAGAGGTAGTTATCTAATTAAATAAAATATGTGCACACCAAAACTAATGTGATACTCTACTAATAAATAATGGTAGCTCCACATTTTTCTCCCCTGAAGATGAACTACGGTCCCTTTGAAACCACAAATACTGTCAGATCATAAAACAGTGTGGATGCGATTGCATATAACCACTTCGAATTTGGCCATATATATTTCTGCCATCATTGTAGCAGTAACCTCCTGACAGTAGGCAGTTACTGTAGGTGAGTAATCAGAGTTCCACTGACCAATGTAATTCAAGTGATTGTACTGTGACGTATGAACTAACGAGGGTCTGTCACAAACATCTGAACATGGACAATCAGGGACTGGAGACAAACAGTGACAAATCTGGCCTGACCTCTTAGGTTGGTCATCAAAGTGTGCGTATCTGACTGGTCTTCAAACAGCACTTAAACAAATCTGTACGAAGGAGGAATTAATCCATGTCTTCAATAACTGTTCCTCGCTGATCTAATGCTTAACAGCTCCGTGTCAATGTGGGAAACTGAAAAGCTCAAACCTCATGTATTTCTTGTATACAGACATGAAATTCTAATTCTAATTCTAATTTACAGACTTTTGTGTAACTGACTGTGGGATGTTTTCAGGATTCGGTGCAATGAGGACTCCGGTTTTGTCAGAGGAAACAGTGACTTGACAAAGAAATGAAATTAGCTTTCATCAGTCATGTTTGGAAATATAGAGGTACGTATTGGAAAGCCATTTCATGAGTGAGGAATGGAACAAAATTGATTGCGTCCTGATGCTGCGTGGAGTCTTTTCTCGTTTACAGTGATTACCGTTGGACTGCAGTCAACCTTTATCATGTCTGATCAACAGGTCCCTTACACTGAAACCTGGAATGTCTGGACATTACTAAACATTTTCATTAGCAGTCATTTTATGTCGACAGTGGTCCCTTGTTTATCGCGGAGGTTACGTTCTAAAAATAATGCACAATAAACAAAATCCACGAAGTAGTTAACTTTTTGTTTTTTACAAGTATTATATATGTTTTAAGGCTGTAAAACCCGTCACCACACACTTTATACACTTTTATCAGACAGGAATGAACATTTGTCACATTTGTCTCTTGTTTAAACACTCTGAAAGTTCAAACCTTCGTAGATTTTAAAACATAAACATTCCTCTGCCTTTTGGCTGCGACCACAGGTGCCTTTGTTGGTGCAGAACGTTTTGTAGACATTGTGGGGTTTGTCAGGAACAAAACTTGCAAACATACAGCATTTCAGAGTCACACTGCTACCGATCGGACATTGATGTATATTTGGCAAGTCAAACGCATTTGCGTACATGAGACACCACACAGAGATTGATTGACAAGGGTTGACAGTCCCTTAGCCAATCATGACACAAAACACTGTGCGCCTTCATATGCTTTAAAAAAACAAAAAAAAACATGGAAAATTGCACACAAAAAAAGCTGCGAAATAGCGAGGCCGCCAAAGGTGACAATATAGTGACAATATAGTGAAGGACAACTGTACACTGATTCATTGAATTTCATGTTCTGCATCTTGTCAGGATTGAGGAATATTGTCAGTGTGCAATTGGTCAACAGTTAACTTCTGTTTTCCTTGATATTGGACACTTTTAGTTCAAACTTGACTACTTTGTTTTAAAAAAAGTACCCCTGGTCTAAATGGTCAGTTTTCTTTTTACAAGGCCACAGTCTCACTGCAACAAGTCGAATATTCAGTTCTAAAGCAAACGCTTTATGAACACATGAGGCATTGCTCTTGATAATGAATGTTACACTATAGTCCTATAGAGAAAACGTGTGACACTGAGTCTGTGGAGAGAAAACATAGAGAGTTTGGATTGAGCTGACTCAGCTGTTTTTTAATTTAGCTTTCTATTGTGGTATTATATGTTTCTGTTTTTCTCATTATCTGCTTCCGGGCCTTGTATGTCATCATGATCTCTATGGAACTCAGAGGGAGATTTGTGTCATTGCTTGTGTGTGGACACAGTTAAAACTTTATAAAGGGAAATGAAAAAAAAGAAACGTTCAAAGGTACAAACTCTGACGTCGCACCGCTGAGGAAATGAACAAAGACCCAAATGTGTGTTTTCATTGCGCTCTGCGTCCTTCTCGTTGTCCTCTTTGCAGCCGTGCCTGGCAGCGCTGCGTTTCGCTCCAGCCTCTCGCCTGTGGTCCCGTCTTGGGCTCCAGCCAGTTTAAAAAGAAAGCAGAGCCCAGCGCCGCTCGGGCCGCTCTGACACGATGTTGACAGGCGCCGGGCGAGCCAACCAAAAGCCAAATCTCATTTCCATTAAACCAGTGAGCCGCAATGTTGCCGGCAACATCACTTGCGGGCCTATTAGCCAAAATTAGCACACACGCTCGCTCGGCTTGCTCACGTTAAAAAGACGCCTGGCTCCTCGCAGCGGTGCGTTTCCCTCATCCTCGCCACCAGCCTCTTTCTACACGCCGCTCCTCCATTCGGTTTGATTTTGCGGAGGTGAAAAAAACTTCAGGAGTTTCCTTACATCTGTTTTCTTTCTTTGCATGTGTGTGTGTGTGTGTCACACGCAGAGTCACTTATTGAATCCGACGGAAGTGATACAAGGTTTGTCCATTACGACGTGTGTGCCACTTTGATCCCGCCATGTTGTGAGCTGATGGAGGGTGAAGATGATGCACTGCGTGTCACACACACACACACACACACACGATGGCGAGTGCAGGCGCAGTGTTTGAAGCCACTCTGCTAACACAGGATCTTCATGTTTCCTCTTCCCCGCGCTGGCAGCTCGGTGATAAAACAGCACTTTGAACTTCAGCAGCACGCCGGCTAGACGGCGGTCGCAGCCATTCCACCAGCCAAATGCCAGCGCAGTCCAATGTTTCACACGTCTCACACGTTTCTTGTGCTCGTTTAAAAATATTATAATGGAACATCTCAGCATCTGTATTATCGGCCACCTTTCGGCCGGTGACTCAGCCAAGCTCAGCGCTGTTCAAAAACCATCGTTTTTCATGAATTTATCATCTTGTGCGTCACTTTTTCCGAGAGGAAAATGTTGTGATGGTGCTGGAGGGAAACCACATATTTGAATTTGGCACATTTTAAAATGAAAACATTCAGGCCATGAAGATTGAGGCGTCCAGTGAGACTGCAGAGGTTTGAAGATACACAACTCTTCCATGTATTTGTAAACGCCTCAATAATCAATAAAAAGCAAAGCTTTGATACTTTTCATTAGAACTGACTTTTATCCTTTTGTCTGGAGCATCTTATTCAATCAAATTGAATGCATTGGCTCATTTTTACCTCAAATATATCTCCATAACTAATATTTAAAGAGTTATTACCATTGACTTTTGGTTAAAATGGTTTGTTGTTGTCCTTCATCCCTCCATTACCAGGTTTTACAAACTGTCCTTCCCTTTGCACGTCATCTGGTATTTAGATTACAACTATCATAATTGTTACTTTTGTGGGTTTTTTTGTTCTGCACAAAATCTCCTTTTATTGAGTTGCATTCAAAATAGATTATGTTTTGTATTTATGTATTTATAGTTTTACTCTCCTATTTCTTTGAATCACAATAATCCCAGGACATTTTTTTAGTTTCTTCCCTTCGAGAGACATGACTCTCAGATTTGTGTCAATTGCAGTAAAGAAGATGATGAACGTGACCACGAACTGTTACTGTCTCCTCTTGATGTTGAGGTGCACAATCACATTTTATATGTTGGCCTATTGGTCCTTTTATATGTTGGATTTCACAGATATCATTTTTTATCTGTTTCATTCATTCACATTTAATTGGATTGAACTAAAGCCCTTAATTACACTCTCAATCAAAGCACATCAAGACATTGACATGACATCTGTTTCTTTTAAAATAAAGCATGTAGAAACATTGCCTGGATTTGCTTGACATGAGCAGGGATTCGTGTTGTGGCGAAGCCATCGCTGTAATCACATTATGTTTGCCTGTAATGAGATAATAAATGACAATACTGTTACTGGTAATTCGGTAATCACGTTCCAGTCACTAATTAAACAATCGTGATTGTTACTTGCATTCTTGGATTATCTGTCTAATTGGAGAATCAAACCTTTCATGCCCGCTTACAGAGCGTGCTCGACCTCGCTGCTCATGGCGGTGGAAGAGGAAGTTCTGCAGCAAACGTTGCGGATGGCTTGGATTCAGCGGGCGGTGTTCTTGGCTTGGGTCTCGAGGGAAGTCCAGTCCCCTTTTGGGTCCCGACTGGAGTTTTGTCCTGTTCAGGCGTGTGTGTGTGTGTGTGTGTGTGTGTGTGTGTGTGTGTGTGTGTGTGTGTGTGTGTGTGTGTGTGTGTGTGTGTGTGTGTGTGTGTGTGTGTGTGACATGATTGCCAATGTTTTGTATTCCCTTTGAGTCATGACTGTATACAATTTCAAATAATTGTAGGCAGAGAAATGCTGCCTTGCACAATTAGCTGGATCTTTTATATGCTAAATTTATAAAGTGATTATTCTCCAAACGTATATACTATGGGGAACTTGTAGTTAACATCGGACTTGTGAAGTGGGGGGGGGTTGTGGGTAAAGTAGGAACTATACACAATACTGAGATTTGTTACTACAACATCTTTCTATTTGTGTTTCAGTGAGATTTTAGTGAGTTTACGCAAAGAAAAGAAAGCTTATCAGAACACGGGTGAAGGATTTATGTCATATTTTAATGTCGCAGAGTTGCACTTAAAAACTGGTCATGAATCATTTTGACACTCCAACATTTGTTCAATCTGAACTCAATTCCCTGAGCAGGTTCAGTATCTTATGAGTGAATAGAAAGAAAAAAAAAATCACAAAGACAGCAATAAGAGGCATCAGTATGAACAAGTGAGAGCGTTTCACTCCCCGTTTGGGCAATTTTCATGCTTTGGAATCAGCTGAAGGATTACATGCTCTGTCATTAGCTGAGGCCATTTTTCAGGCCCTTAATGCTCACAAAAGCATTAGAAGCCACTGGGATGGAGCCAGGAAATCTGCTGAAATCCAGCTAAAAATGGACCGTTTGTCAAATTGCCTGAAAATTGTCCTATATCAGTGATTCCCAAGCTTTGTCTATCTGAAGCAAGGCTACAGGCTCCCTTTGATCCCCTCCCTTTGACCCCCGATGGACCCGCTGGCCCCCATGCTGTTCTGGCTGCTCGAGAGCATGCGTGGCTGACAGTGTCACGTTTCCAGACCAGTGTCGCTCTGCGACTGCATGGGGGCTGAGGCTCGTCATTTGCCGTTTCCTTGGTTACTACAAGCTATTGTCATCTGTTGAACTCCTGTCGATCCGTCCCTCCTCCGCCACTGCAGACAGCCATTGTTCTTCGGCGCAGCAATGATTGTTATAATAACGTATGTGTGATTGGCCTGTGTGTTCTCCGCTCTCAGAAGTTGGAGGATTGATCCAGTCGTCGTTTCATTCTGTCTCGCTCATGAGTGTAATGACGAGGAAACGTACATTAAAAGCTGCTTCGAGGTTCCAGAACGCTGCTTTACATTTGATGAATGCCTTCGACAGCGCATGGACTTCGCCCAGCCGATGGAGAGCACAAACATCAGGAGTTTGTCAGGATTCAAGCAGAAACATGCAGCTATATTGTAGTCTACCAGGGAAATGCTTCCAGAGCCAATGCTTCAATATCATGAGTATGACTGTACCGCTTCTGTACATGTCTCCACCATGTTATCTTGTCACACAGTTCCTAAAAACCCTCCTCAATTCCTGAACATCAAAATTCCAGCAAAAGCGCCACATTAGCAGGACATAATGAGCATTTACTCCTGATCGATTCAACAGAGAAACAAATGCCAAAGTGAAGGAAGGGCTCAGTATTGTGCAGAACAGCCGTGGAGTTTTAGGAGGAGGAAACATGGGGGTCACCAAACGTTTCCACACAGGAGGTCCTTTTGTGGGACTCATGATGCATCTTCATTTGCTCTGTACCAGCTGCTGTAGAGGTTTGCTGGAACCTCAATGTGGCCTATTAGTCTGAATCTGACTGTTTGGAGAAAGGTTTAAATACAGATCAGCGTGATTTATGTTGGGCCGGCTCTATGGGACTTCAGTTGTCAAAACATGTTCTCTGATGGTTGCTGGTTGGGTTTAGGCAGTAGTTAAACTGCTTTCCGTGAAATTTTCAAACTCACTTTTAAACATGATGTGAAACTGTTTAACAGCAGTCCTGCTTCTGATCCATCTGTCTACTTATGTATTTACTTCCTCCTTTCAGTTGACATGCGTCATTTAATCAGCCTCCGTATGCTGGAACTACAACCAGTAAAAACCACCATGGACTCAAACAGACAATACTTTTCCCCCGACTTGGCAGTTTTCCCTCACACCTCACCTGAAGAGACGTGGGGAAAAAGATATTTGGCACATTGTCTTCAGAACAAAAGCTTTTGTTCTGCAGGATATGAACGTTGTCATTGTAGGAGCTGTTTGTGACCTTGTAGTCAGTTTGTTAAATCCCTCCTGCGTTAAAGAGTGAAGGCTGCTCATAGTAGTTTACATGTGTGACGTTTTCAGTCTGATGGCCAGACTGGCAGACTGCCAGATTAGAGTAGAATAGAAATACTTTATTGATCCCAGAAAAAGCCTTTTCAGCACTGCTCGACAATGAATAGAATATAAATAAATAGAATATCAAATTAAAATCTCATTATGACAATAAAATTACATGAGAAATTGTAAATATTAACATACATTGTTCAGGATGGACCTTCAGGACAGCATGGGGTCTCAAACTGATTGTAAATCCTTCAAAACTACCACCTCCACCAGATCACATCTCCAATCAACTGGATCCATACAAATATTGGATGATAACCATCTAATGAAGAACAATAAGTACAGTTTCATTATTTTCAACTTTATGCCATTCTTAATCATTCCTGCTGGTTTCATTGCTAATGCTGTTTGACTTGCACTAATGTATGTATGTAATGTACATATGTACCTTCCTCTGCAGGATTATTAATCCCTCGGCTCTGGATTTGATGTTGTTACTAAACCAGTGGAAGCAGCTTTTTAAGGTCATCAAGGCCAGAATTGAGCCTTTGACGTGTCGTTTTCATCCCGAAGGTTCAATGTTTGAAGCGAAAGACTCCATTGTTATAAATACGATCAGTCTGATGTCTCTTCTCACGATGCCCAGATCCTAAGCGACGATTTAATGTTTATGTATCACATGCAGGAAGCTGTAGTGTCTCTGGACTATAAGGCCACATTTCTGTCCTGTTGATCTACTTTGTGGCCATTCGTAACAGCTGGATTTTATTTTTTGTGCATTAGGTTCACAGGATGAAGTTTGGGGACTCGGCCCCCCGCGTCGGGGAGTGGATACACACAGACAGCGGGGGAGAATCCTTGGCCCAGATTCTAGGCATTGATAGATACGCTGCCTTTTCAGCTGTTGATTTATTTCCCCTGTTCTTTCTTTAATCCCAAGCATCCCCCAGTGTAAGCCATCTGAAGCAAGTTGACATGCTTATCAATTCAAACACATAAATGTCACGGTTAAGCTCTTTTCCATTCACTTAATTCTTTTTTAATGCATCTCAGTCGCAACAAAATCTCAAGTTGGTGACACTGAAGTCCAGGTCTTCATTATCAGAAGCGGTGTTTCTTTCTTACCTCTTGGCCGGCGCGTGCAGGCCATGAAATCGTCTTTTTGATCATAGACAGGGCGGATTGGCGCTCTTATCGCGGACAGGAGTTGGGGCCGTAGTGGCGAATCAAAGCGGTGACGTTCGGCGCTCTCCAGACTCTGGGCTGCCGGATCAGCGAGGGAGCGAGCCCGCCGTCTTATCAGGCTGACCCACCCTCGGCCTGCCGCGGCCGCTCGCCCAGGCCGCCCGGTGCGAGCCGCCGCTTTGAACGAGCCCTTCTGATGTGCGGCTGAGCCCAGTCTGAGCACCGGATGATGGAGCCGACTGGCGACTGCTGATACTCACTTTCTCTCACACATTAAATACTTCGACTGAAGACAGATTGAAGACTTGGTGTCAAATTTAGATTTCACCCTGAAAGTCTTCCGCTCTTCTACATCCAAGTGCTATTTCTGAGTTGGCTCCATTTATTTTTCCTTTCTGCAGTGTTACAACCCTCATCACAAACTGTTACTACAGACGGACCTGCCAACTTGTGCGTTATATGACACCTTGATGGACGTTTTTATGCCGTATCCTGGAAGCGTCATGTTTCCTGATTTGTTGGTATGAATGTGATACGTTAGGAAGGCCTCCAGGGACTGTTTTCACACTGAATATAACTGAAGACTTGTACTCAAAGATAACTCCGCTGATACTATTTATTACATTAGTGAGCACTGCATAAATCATCGGCCTTTGCAGACCGATGATGCATGCAGGAGTGGATGCTTATTCCAGTGTCCACTCCTGTTTGGCAGCTGTAATAAGAGCCTATGGTCGCATTTTGAACACATAAATGATCCATTTTAAAAGACAAAGTGTGTCTTTAGTTTCTGTTGTGCTCCAGTGAAAACTTAGTCTCAGGAGCACTCTTTCCCTAAGTAGTTTCATTTTAATCATCAAGGTGTTTTCCTGAAAATTAAAGATGCATTTTAACATTTCTCACTTGGAAAAGATTCATACACATTCAAATAGGTCTGCAAATTGACCATTAAACTACATTAAACACTTTGAATCCAAAGATTAATGAAAAATGATTTTGGGTAAAAGTATGTAACTCTCAAGACATGTCAAAACTGTTTTCACTGCCGGCCACACAGGAAAACATAGAAATGGCAGAGCCACCGAAGGACGGTAGATAATCTGAGCTCTCTTTATAATTCTGCCCGATTGGGGATTACCCAGTATTCCAAAGGTTTTTATATTTTTCATTATATGCTTATAATACCTTGTTTTTAAAGCTTGCTTTACTGACAACACAAATATTATGTTCATGTTGGGATAAAAAACGAACTCAAACTAAGTTGTCCTGAAGAGGTGAATTAGCCTTGTTTTCGGAGACAATTTTGAAATGTTTTTCCTGTAACCATTTTGGCTCTTTAAAAAACAAAAATCAAAACAATTTTATGTACTTTTTTCATTTAGGGTTTTTTTTTTTTTTTTTTTTTGTAAGCTTTTAAAATTTTCCAATTTCAGCTATTTTTCCACCCCATTTATTGTGATTTTAACTATTTTACCCAATTGTGCCTTTTTTAATAAAAGCCCTTTTCAGAAAAAAATTTAAAACTCTTTTGAAAATAGCTTTGAGTGCATAAACAGGTGCACAAACCTTTATTGGATATATCTTTATTGTGTTCCAAATATATACACCATAGACATATACATGAATGAAATTACTTTATAAAATGCTAATAAAATAAGTGGTAATTCTGTACTGGATGTTGCACTGAAACAAAGTAAATTTAATGAAAAGTTCAGGGAGCCAGAACAGAAAGGCTGAGAAGCCACATGTGGCTCTAGAGCCGCAGGGTGCAGACCCCTGATCTCTGTTGAAGACTTGATGGAATCGCGCTACATCGCCGGTTTGTCAAAGTGATTGAAGGGAGAAGCACCAGACTGACTGATGGGTGAGGAAAAGTACAAATCCAGCCGAGATGGTCACTTGTGTGCTGATTGTGTGAATGTCTGAGGGTCTGAAGGATGGAAAGAAACAACAAAAAAAAACAAAGGATGACATTCAGCAGTAAGTGACAGGACGGAGGGGAAGCCAGCACAAAGGGGCTAAAGATAATGGATGTGAATTGGATTAAATGGGCTGGGTGGAGAACATTAGCAGTTAGGTCAGAGCTGCTATTGTAGTGTGAGTCACTCCCTCCACTTCTAATCTCTCTAATTAGACCTCATTGGCGTTAGTCAGCACCTCCCCTTCTCCCCCTCCGTCCATATCCCACTCAGATCTGGCAACGCGGCTCCACAACCTTATCTTCAGCTGTTTCTCAAAGCTGCAAGCTCAAAATGAAATTTATATTTTAGATACATAATTTTTTTGGAAAGGCAGCAGTTATTATCGTGAAGAAAAGATTGGACTCATATTCCTTATCGTATATACTCACCTTCACTGAAGAAAGCAGCTGGCTATGATCAGTGAGCTTATCTTTCACACACTGCTCTTCTGTTTTGCACAATGAAAGTCCTTCACATTCTGAGATCATTTACATTGAGAAAGCTTCGAAATCAAATGGAATTTTTACTTTAAAGTATTGAATTATGCTCAGAAATTGTCCAGTTTATTGATATAAATGTGTCAATCTGCATACTAGCTGGAAGTTGCTGCACTTTCCACTGATTGTATCGTGTCAATTTAGGTAAATTCAAGATAAAGTGATTAGATTTATATCTGCGTGTCACTTAATCGAGGAATTTATTGCCTTCTGGGTTTTATAAAACCGAAACATTTAAGTCGAGTATTAAGTGCACTCCTGAAATGAGCTGCTTTGTGTGCGCTCACATCAGTTTTCAGAAAACAAATAAGCCATCACAATATAAGTGCATTATTCATAACGAGCTCCCATTATGTCCTTCCCAGCATTCACATAGTGAATTACCGAACCATCCGCAGTGATGAGTGAACAGTAAATTAACTCAACTGCAAACCTTGTTAGAGACTTCAAATGCCCTGGATCTGTGACGTGACGTTTTGCCCGTCGTGGCTCGGTGCTGAGTCTGATGCCGTCGAGGCTGCGGATGGAGACGCGGCGAGCAGTGTGTGATGCGTACAGGTTGTACGT
The DNA here is from genome assembly GCF_963422515.1 of Blennius ocellaris. Lineage (NCBI taxonomy): Eukaryota > Metazoa > Chordata > Actinopteri > Blenniiformes > Blenniidae > Blennius > Blennius ocellaris. The sequence continues at coordinate 28,771,527 of NC_137653.1, read as the reverse complement.
AGCGAAGCAGAGACAAGCCAGAGCGTCACGGCTGCCTGTATATAAGCCTGAGAGCGTGTTCAGCTTGACAAGCTCGCTGATGTCACCGCTGTCAGCCTGTGTGTGTGTGTGTGTGTGTGTGGGGAATGCTAATGCAGAGGCTTGTGATCCCATGTGAACCAAGCAAGGCAAGTGTTTATCATGCAACTGGCGAGCAGCGAGTGTGAGCTGTGCTTACCGAGCAGCCGGCGCAGACACAGAGATGGACGGACGGATAAAGAGAGGCGAAGACGCTCTGCTGCTCGTGCTTCACACACTCCTCGCACACGCACTGCTTGCTTCTTTTCCCATTAGCAAACCTATGTTGTTTTTGTTTAGGGGCAAATCCCATCTGGATTCAGCCGGTCTGTGGCTTGTGTCAGCGGAGCAACCACGTTTCAATGCTTCCGTTATGAAAATGTTAACGCTCACTGGAGCCATGCTGCGAGGTATAGTCGTTGCTATGATGACACGTCGAGAAATGTGTGCAGAACCCTCAACAGAGGTCATGAGATATCCCTGAACGATGAGATGAGGGCTAAATGGCAAAGTGCTGCTGAGCTTTACATTCACATTGTAACCACAAAAAAGTGCAACATAAAGACTTTTTGCTGACATGTTAACACAAAGTAATGGTTTCTGCAAAAAAATGAAAAATATTTGATATTTTGGATATCTAGACTTTGATAGCAGCAATATTTCCCACAAACAGCAGCTGACTTGGGTAAAATGGAGAGTATTGTACAGCAGGCACATGGAGAACATGCAAACTGGAGAACTGGACTGATTCCTTTTACACTGAGCTGCATGTGATAAAACTGCACCAATAGAAGCCGATACATACTCTCATTATTTCCCACTATGATCCTGCCTCAGTACTTTAATTAAATCAAGTATTACCAGGTTGTTCTGACAATAGTAACTTTAAATGTTTGAGCACGCCAAACAGGTTACAAACAGCTTTTTAGTCGATATAAACAGTCCATCTGAGCATTCAATGTTTACATGAAAATCACCATTGTTACACTTGAGTCTTTCCGTAAAGTTCTTATGTGAAGCAGGAAGTCATAACCCTAAGAAATAAATATGTCTGCTTGAAATCAGTTCATATACATTAATAATTTGAATAGTTCATATGACTTGCAATAAATATATAAACAATAACATTGTTTTTGAGCTTTGGGATTTGCTCTTCTTTCAGTCATCAAAGTTCTGATCATTCTGATATCGTCAAGTCACAAACTTTATGACCATGGTTACCAGATGACACACGGTCGTCATGGTGACACAACAGGTTCATTTCTATCGTGACTCTAGTCGTCCTCGAACCTCATGAGCCAGATTCACTAAAAATAAGGAACAGGTACAATTTTTATTTTACAAAACGCCGACTCAGATTGGCGGTAAGAGCTCGCAGGGAATGAGCATGCTAACCCGGCGGCTTGGTTTGCAATCATACAACTTTAAACGGGGAGCAGACCACGCATTTATAAAGGGTTCTACACATAGATTAAGTGCTGTACATTTATTTCTCATGATGTGATTTCATTAAACATTTGAGATGAAGTCACGGGCTAACAATGGACCACAGTTTGAGAGCTTTAAGATGAGATCTGAGAGAAATGTTGGTCGGATTAATGGATTTACAGGCCGTTACAAAGACGTGAGCTCTGCTATTATCCATTTAAAGGCTGATTACAAACCTGTGGCGTTAGCCCACCTAACACCTGGACAGGAGAGCCGTGCATTGTGGGAGGAAGCAGAAGAACCAAGAGAAAAATCCTAGGCTCGCACAGGCAGAACATAATTCCCACATTAGGTAAGAGTGCTGACAATGCTACACTGCCATTTGCTTATTTAGCATCTGTAGCTAACGAGGGACCAGAAGGAAAGTCTGGCAAACGTCTTAAGGGAAAGTCGTGAATCTGCACAATGGTTTTTATAATGTTGTTTGATTGATTGCGATTTATCTGCAGATCTTCGTTGGGTAAATTGCTAAACTTTTTATTTAATGGTTGTTAAAATGAACTGGAAAGCTGTTCTGCCACGACAGGAACATTTGTACCTCTGCAGGAACTAATGTCATGTTGTCATCCACATATGACTTAATTCTGTCTGTGTCCAAACTGTTATAGTTTACAAAACATCTCAAATTTAATTTACAACAATAGAAACAAAATTGCAGACCTTGAATTTCAACTGACATTGTATAAAGGCTGTAATCCATGATAACATGTAGAGAGTAAAGTCAGTGGCGGGAAGTCGCGTTACACGGTGCATTCAGAGATGTTAATGAGGACAGAGGAGTGGATTGTGGCTAATGAGTGTCCGGCCAGAGCAAACTGAGCCTGTGTGGCTGCAGATCTGCAGCAGATGAGTTTATTTTTGCCAATACCAGATAATGTGGGTGCGGGACGCAGTCAGGGGCAGAGCTGGGGCTTGTCGAGGGGGTGAAATGGGATTTGGGGCCAGTGCCAGCTGATGATAACCCGGTCCAAATGGATTGGTAATGGCTATTCATCGGGGCGGCAAGGCGCTCGGCTGCGCTGACACTAATATGAATGCAGATTGAAATGTGGCCGAGGGACTTTGGCTTGAGGTAATAGCATGAAGGCGCGTGTGTGTGTGTGTGTGTGTGTGTGTGTGTGTGTGCGCGTGCGTGTGCGTGTGTGTGCGTGTGCAGATGTAAACGTGTCCATGGAAGTGTGTGCATGTGTTGAGCCCAGGCTAATGTGGCTTTCTGAAGGCTGCGGCTGCCATTCATGTGTTTGTTTTGCTGCTGCTGGCGGACGGTCCATGGCCGATGGGCGGTGTTGTTTCTGCAGGGTTTCATATGTGCAGCCAATTTATGCCGGGAATAAAACAAATAAGAGGAGTCATTTATGTCATAGGTGCGAAACATTGCCAGATGATGTCACACGTAATAAAAAAACAAAGCCACTGCTGCCAGTACAGTAGAGCCACTGTCACATTTATTAACAATTTAGTCATTGTGGTTTGTTATATTCATCGACCGTGTGATGGATTTTGTAAATCCAGCTTCTCTTATTGTTTACAGGGTTTATTAGTAATTCACACGTTATCTGTGCAGCTGTTATCATCTCTTACTCATATCTGCTGAACAATTCAGCAGCTTGCACCGCAGCAATCGTTCCAGAGGCCGTTACAGCTGGAACATCAGTGAGCATTCTCGCCATTGTCCTCTCTCGGAAATTAGCTTTCAACCAAAACAAGTTGGCCAGCAGTTAGCGCAGGTTTCATGTCACATGCACAACCATTCTCACATGACAATGTACGCTTCACAAGTTTCTTACTAAACATTTTGTTTTCGTTTAAATTGTGCTGCGCTTTTGTGTCATTTTTTCCTGTTCTGTCAGTCAAATACAGTCGCAGCAGCTTCCTGTTGCCGTACAATGACATCTAGGGATCACAGATGGTATGTTCCGCCATATCTGTGAGTCTCATGAGCAGCCAAAAAAAACCCCAACAACAACGGAGCCATTTTTAACATGACGCAACTTTACTTTGCTCATGTCTTGATTCCATAAGTAGAATGCATGGTACCCCCTTGTGGCCGTATTGTGTAATTGAAGCAAATGAGTTGACAGATTACAAAGTGAGATTTGGGAGATTTATTGGGAGTGTTTGGATTATAATTTAGACTATATCCAGTTCATATGCTGCTGATCGCATGAAGGTCAAAAAAATTAAGAACATAGAAGAATCATGTTGACCAATCCGGACACACGTTGTCACAGACAAGTTTGGTATAAAAGTGCAATAGTGTTTTTCTCGCGAGTTATGACGACTATAGATAGTAAGTAATATGAATAATATGTCAAGTTTTTTCAATAGTTTTAATTACTTTTAGTGACTTAAACTGGCCAGAAGTGCAACAATGTGATGTTATAGATGTATTTATCTTTGTATTAGTGACATAAACGATTATTTTAATAATCGATTAATCGGTCAATTATTTTTTCGATGAATCGGTTAAAAAAAAAGTTTTTCAAATTGTAGGACCAGTTGATATTGAACAAACCAAACATCAAATATGTTATGATTATTTAAAAATACATAACTGAACCAATACAAAGTGGTATAACATCTAAATAGATATATACACATGTATATAAGATGTATACAAGATAATTATTAAACAAGATTTAATGTAATCCAACACTTTTAATAATCAAATTTAGTCGATTTTATCAATTCGTTGTTGCAGCCCTACTTCCACGTGCATATTCATTTATTGCAGAGGAGTATTTCTATCATTCACACAACCTCAGGAACATCACCAGGAGAGGATCTGGTCCTTTTTTTCCCCTATTAAATCTACGTGTGTGTGTTTGTTGATGTGTTTGAAGTGTGAATATTCTTGTTTATGCATGCATACACAATATATATTTTCCCTGCTGAGTGCCTGCAGCTGTAACCAATCAAGATTTCTCCTAAATGAGCCCACAGTGTGCTAACAGCGAGAGCTCGTGTGCCACCCCACATCTCGGCCAGAAGGCTGTTGTGCAGAGAACGGAGCCGCTCCGTCGGTTCCTCAAACGTTGTCATTGGAAGAATATAGTTCAGTCTGCGGCTCGCTCCCTGCAGGAGCGTGAGAGCGGCTCACTGGCCTCCAGAACATATTGATCTTAAAATAACATCAAAGAGGCCGGCTGACTGACTTTAAGAGGTGTTGGGAGGGGACGGCGAGTCCTGAAAGAGTCGCAGGACAAGGACGACGCCACATGCAACTGGAGGGCAAATGAAACCTGGACAGCACTGCTCAAGCCTGGTTCTTTTTATTGCTGTTAAAACATGGTCAAACCGGCTAGTATTCGGGTGCAAATCTCATCTCAAACTTACGCTTCAAGCCTTCCAAAGGAGCATTTTATATCCAGTAGTGGATGAAAACATGGAACAGTTGTTGTGATGTATAACCTGACGGTTAGCTCAACTGAAAGCAAATGAACCACATGCTTCATCTTATTCACTGAAACAATGTGATCATTAGTAATGATTTGTGTCGTTATTTAGTGTAACAATGACAGCAAAACAAAGATGCTTGATGTGATGAGTCACAGTGATGAAACAGATTCGCTTCAGACTTTCGGATGAAGAGGATTTCTCCTGAAACAGAAGACACTCTGAGTTGATGTTTCACAGTATTCAGTCTGTGGTCAGAAAACAATGGAGAACCTTTAAGTTCCTCTTTGCGTCAAACCCAATGCCAGCTTCAGGGCTACCACCCGTCACTAATGCACCCAGCAGTTACATAGACCAACAAAAGACTGTGAATAACTAGAACCAAAAGAATCTTCTACAGCCACAAATTAAACTTTCTGCAGATTATCAACCTTTCTGACGTCCAGCTCTCAGAAACGAATGCAAGAAATAAATCTCGTCTTTGGTTTTGGTTGCACTCACGTGACTTCCAGACTGGGTCCAAACACAAATAAAACTAAGGTACGCCATGAGGTCAAAGCTCTGCTCTGTTGCATATATACATGTTATAGAATAAGGCTTTATAGGATGCTGAGCAGAGAGAAACCGTTGTTTTTTTGGTGACAATCGGTGTGTCCAGCAGCGTTTGGCTTTAATCTGGTAATGTTGAACACTCCAGTGATCAGAGAGGCGGTCCGCAGCTCCAAAAGGCCCCAGGATCAATCGATGTCTTACTGTATCTCCACTGGTTCTCATTAGAGTCATCCCAAATGGTAGCTAGATTTCACCAGGTTTGAATTTCCTCATCAATACTAAATGCTTCGGAGGGAGAACTGAGTGTGCGGCGTCTACAGTGAGCTAAGTGATGGTCACATGACTCCGAGGATCTGAATGGAAAGTGAAGAGCCATGACACTAAATCTGTTGGGTTTTATGCACATTACACAATGACTGTCGTTAGCTCACATCTGCAGGCTGTAAGAAATGGCAGCAAGCTGTAATGTGCTGAGATTCTGTTACAGCCACCGATGTGGAATATGCCTTTAGCCAGACAGCACTTAGGGGGGCTTCATATTGATCCAGGATGGGGGGGGGGGGCAGGAGAAACAGGAGAAGAAGAGAGGAGTAAAAAAGAGGCTAATCTGTTCACCAACTCGGCAGCACGCGTCTCATTATTCGATTGTTGTTCCGGCAGCGCAGGGTATTCCTGCTGAAACAGGACGGGCTCGTCAACGTGAGAACAGTCCTGAAACGCTGCCTGGTCCACTGAAGATGACACATATGATGATGACATTCATACTTCTTAAGTTCAGAAGTGAAGGATTATCCCTCTGTAGCGCCCCCTGCCATGGACGGCACCCCGGGGGGTAAACAAAAAACAAAAAACAAAACAAAACTGTGATTCAACCAATTGCTGCAGTGCATGCATTAACCTTTCAACTTACAACTTCCTGTTTTATGAGGGCATCTTTCGTGGTGACTACATAACATACTAATAGTAGTGAAAAAAAAAAAAAGTGATACATTTGCTCTAAACCACAACAACCAACATACCGTTTTATTGTCATGGTGAGTGATGATTATTGGCTATTTGATGTTTGCGATCTGAACTCTGACTTCTGGTTCTCTCTATGCAGTGTTTATTAATAAGTCATTATGTCCATTGAAGCGAATATGTTTCTTTTACTGGAGGTTTTGGTGACTGGCAGCAGGAGTTAGTGTCTTTGTTTGTGAGGCCCAAATGAAAACTTGCTGTGTGTTTTACTAAAAAGAGTCCAGAGATCCAGAACATGTTCATCTAATTCATGTAAAGTGAGCCACCAGTCAACAATACTGTGTGGATCGTGGCTGAGGAGCTGTTTCTCTTGATCATCTCAGACCGAGGTGTCATTACTGCTCACTGAGGACAAACTTCACATCCGACTGGCAGTGGTTGAAGCGTCTGTTTGTCCACGCTGTGGTTCCAACAGAAAACTGCATCACAATTGTTCAAGATAAGAACTTGACTGAAAGTATTGGGATAATTTCATATTGTAACCAAATTAAAAAAGAAACATCTACTTCAGCGTGAACATGAGAAGCTGGTGGCCTGTGGCCTAAACAAGGCTCATGTCCAATAATTAACAAATTCTGGGTTGCATAACTTATGTAAGGCTCATGGTTTATATTCAAAATCTAATTAAAATCACCCTAAATTACTCTTTTAAAGGGGTCATATTGTGCAAAACTATTTCTAATGGTCTTCAAACAGTAATAATCATCCCAATACCTGGAATGAGGTGAAGTGTGTTGCTCCAACCAGCCAATCAGAAATCAAACCCTATGTAGTGTCATCAGGGGTTTAGCCAATCACAATCAAGGTAGGCTCCTCCCCTTTGACTCCTCCCACAATTTGGCAGCTCTGCTCTGGCACATGGCACCACGAGAGGAAGTACTTCCTCCTCTTCCCATAGATGGGCATGTGTGGGCGGAGCCAGTCCAGCTCACACAGACACAGCAGATTCTGAATGTAGCTCCTATGATCCAATATTCTAATGGAGGAAAATCAAGGAAAAGCTGAATTTGGGGCATCAAACTTTGAACTTTGAATACAAAGTTTTTAAATGAACACGACTCATATGAAAGTGTTGAAAAGCTGTGGAATATCACCCCTTTAAATAAATCAACCATTTATTGCGCACTCATTAATAATACAGTGTTGGATTTAGCTATAAGACATTCTGTACCAACAATATAAAACAGGATTGGAAATAATTTCCACCTGGACAATTTCTGGCTGCATTTTTGTAAGAAGTTATAAACTCTCAATCAGACTTGAAAGTGAGGAGTTTTATCAAATTTTTATTTTGAAGAAAAGTTGGACAAAATGGCTAAATTGTGTCTGTTATCACAGGGATTAAATATAATTTGGTCTCAAAGTTCGTCTTGTTACATCACATTTTAAAGCTCAGGTTCAATAGCTTGTCAAAAAGTTTATGTTGTTGTTGTTGTTTTTTTTTAAAAGGTGCCAAAACACAGAGTTGACATGAATGTGTTTCTAACTTGTTTTGATTGAAATTCTTCAAATCGAATAGCAGTTAGCAGCAGTGGTTTGAATGTGTTTAATTGTTGTTTCCAGATGCACTCACTTGTCTGATTGGATTCATGTGATTATTCAGAATGCGGCTGATCTGCAGTCACTTTTTATGAGTGCAGATCACATATTTGGACAGGTTCTTCTCAGAGCTGCTGGATGAATCAGGAAACTGATTGTATTTCTGAAGAACAAGAAAGAGGAATATTAAGTGATGTCCTTCAGTGCCGGTGCATTTGCACACTCCATAAATTACCCGTATCTTTTTTGTCTTGGCTGTCTGAGAACCTGATTTGGCAGAATTACAGTTTTCCGAGCCTGCAGTTTTATTTCCGCTCTCTCCAGTCCTGTTCTTATCTTGTTGGCCTCTTTTATCCATCACGGCCGTCACCTCGCCGTCACCTCGCCGTCACCTCCACCCCATCCGAGAAATACACCCTGCCAACACAAAAAGAAAGAATCCAGAATCAATAACTGAGGCTGAACGAGCGTTGTGTTCCTCCCATAAGTCCTTTTAATAGCAGGTGTCGAGCTGTCGCGGACCCCCCCCCCCCCCCCCCCCACCGCCTCCGCCACTGCCACCACCACCGCCTACCCCCCCATCACCTCCCGCTGACGGTAAATCACAGATAGGGCCACTTAATGCATGCGCTTTGGAACTTCCCAGCGTCCCACAGGCTGGCGTTGGACATGGAGCTGTAAATAAATGCCCTGACGCTCTCTGACAAATGGCCTCAAATGCAATGCAGGCGTTCTGCATGTGACAGGATGCTTTAGTGAGCAAGGGCTAATCAAAGGCGGCACGCTGGATGCAGCCCGCACGCTTCTGACTAATTGGTCTGAGAGTCGGTGTGTCATTAGTGGATGTTGGGGAGGGGGGGGGGCGATTGTTTCAGTTAGCTAATGATGCGACCGATCCTCTCGCTGCACGTCCCCCCCCACCTCCTCACTCCCCGCCTTAGCCCGGTCAGACCACGAGTCAATCAGTGGTCCGGCTGCCGGCCCCTCCCCCACGGCTAATGCCAAAACTAATAGGCCAATTAGTGTACGGGGATTGTTCTGATGGCTGCGTGAGATAAAGCTTCATGATGAGCTGTGTGTGTGTGTGTGTGTGTGTGTGTGTGTGTGTGTGTGTGTGTGTGTGTGTGTGTGTGTGTGTGTGTGTGTGTGAGGACTGATTGTGATTTTTACATGCTCTGCTGGTGTATCTACAGTGGAAGCAAAGACTGCAAATGTTTGTTTAAACGGCTTCTTCATTCCTGCCAGTGGAGCTGAACTATGAAATGTTTACTGTGAAATGATCTGGCTGACATGATGTTACAGTAAACGTCGCCGACAGCCCGGTAACGCGGTCCCAGCCCGACAGCCGACAGAGCCCAGTCATCAACAACATCAGTTTTCCCTGATATTAGAGACGCAGACATTTTCCATCATACAGTAGTTTATTCCTCCTGACATTGCCAATTTGCACCATCCAACATTTATTGCTGATTCAGGTGCTTATTTAATTGCCTCTTACATAACCCCCCCCCCCCCAACCCCCCCCAACATAACATGATAAACTGTACAGATGACACTGTGCTGTGTGTCAGTGGTAGAACCAGTGGTTCCCCTCTCTGTATTAACCAGAGCAAGAATCCATCACATCTTCAGACTGAGGACACACAGAGTCAAACGAGAGCTTTTATTGACCCCTCAAACACTCTGCACCCAAATAAACCAAGAAATACTATTGTGCAGTGTGTGTGCGTGTGTTTGAGTATGTGGGTGCCATTGAAGACATCCTTGAGAAAGGCCTTTTCTCTTCTCAATAAAAAGCTTTTCGTTAAGCTACACCTGCGTCCGCCTCACACAGGCTCAGGTTGGCCTGGAAATGCGATCAGTCGTCCTGCATGAAGGAAATAAAGAAGTCTGAGAGGTTAACGACGAGTGTGGTTCCCAATGTGGTATCACAGGCAGGTGATTCAGGGTTCTCTAATGTGGGACTCTGAAGTGTTCATTCTTGCCATATATTGATTAATGAAAGCTCATTTTGATCTGGTTTGCATAAAACAGGTAAAAAAAACAAAAAACTAAACAAAAGAGAGATTTTTTCTGCTTCACACAAAATATAATGCCTCTGGAGCTGCAACTTCATATATAATCTTTAAAATGAAAATAAGTGATGAAGTGTGATTTTGGTATAATGACATACTGTGTCTAAGTTGAACTAATGACATTTTCTCACTACAACCATCAAGTTTTTAAAACATATTTAGCTGTTCCAGTGATCTTGGTCATTTTTAGTTTAGTCATGTTTCTTGATTTTGCCATTGCGGTTGTTTTGGCCATGCTTTGCCATTTCATCTTGTTTGTTTACATCTTGACTTTTTGTTGTTTGCTTAAAATGTGACAAATATTTTTTCTGTGAAATTACGAAGCCATAATTTATTCCATCGTCTGATTTGTTGTATTGAAAAGGTAGATAAGATGATGAAATATCAGATGAGTAGTTTATCAGGGACGATGAGAGCAGTGGGAAACTGAAGACAGACAGAACCAGCAGGTTCCAGTAATGCAACTTTATGTCTACAAACCATCATTAAACCAAAAAGAAGAAGAAGAGTACTTTGTTTACACTGGAGGTATTCACTGCAGAAAAGGTTCGAGAGCTTTGTGGAGTGTTGCTTTCACCATATGTAGAGCTCCAGAAGATAACTATTATTACAGAAGCTTTGAAGATCTTTGAAGATGTTACTGTGCAAAGCTTCAGTTTTCCTCCACTGGACCTGTGAAGGTTTTTGGTGGTTCCTGCTCCCAAGATGGTTGCAGCAGATCCTTTGTGTCCTGGGAATGTTGAGGTGGGAACACACTGAGCTCTGCAGCTCCAGCCAAGGACTTCCCGTAGCTTGGAGATGTTCAGAACTCGAGGGCTTGTCTCTCTGCTGTACGTCAGAACCATTGGCTGCTCCTAGTGGGATAGTGTTCAGTTAAATATAGTTTCAATGCATCCGATAGAAGCGACGGTTCCGTCAAGAGCCTGGAGCTTTCTGGTCACTTCAGATCAAATAACAGAATAAAACTATTCAAACATTTATTTTCTCACCCTGATAGTGAGGTCTTTCTCCATCCTTGTTTGCCTACAACCGGACAGTAAAGTTACTCGTGTGCAAGTAACTTCATCGTCTTGTTGTGACGTGGAGTGGAGGAGTTCCTCTCTCGCTCTTTTCCTCTTTGAAAACCTTCCTTTCACTCAGCGTGCTTCATTCATCTTCATACAGAATAGATTTTCATGTAATCGCCAAAACGTAAAAATGGATTCCTTCATCGACGAGGCTGTTAAGGCAGTATTGACGTGGAGCGCGGCGACAAACCTTTGAACAAACCGATTAATGGCAATAAGCTTTAAGAATGCAGCTCCAATTTAACCTGTTGCTTTGATTTCTCTGCATCTGTGAACGTTTTGTCTTGTCTGTCGTAGAGTGACAGAGGCTGATTGCCTGAATTATCTGTTGACCAATCATTGGCTGCATCCTGGCGAACCCACATGCTACCAGATAAAATAGTCCCAGCGTTAGATTTCAGTCTCTCCTGCAATTTGACTGGAATCATTCATTTAATCTGTGGTTTTCAAGGGGCAGGTTGGGATTGCACTTCACATGAAGGTCTAGGGGATCCATCCATCAGTCCATCCATCCATCCATCCATCCATCCATCCATCCATCCATCCATCCATCCATCCATTGTAACACTGGAGCTCCATCATGCTAACTACAAATCAAACCAGAAATGTGTTGCTCCATGACTGCATTGCAGGCTTTTACATTCACCCTTACTACTTCACAGCTTGTCACATGTAGCCACCTGATTTTTTTTTTCTTGAAGTTAGATTTCCTCTGCGGATTTGCTACTTTGCTGCTCCTGGTATCTGATTACTTCCCCGCTGCATGCTAAGTGGGCTTTCACAGAGCCCACTTGTCTGAGATTTGGGGCGCATTTTATAAAAAAAACAGCTCCTTAAGGTGCATCGAGTCATACATATAGATTCCACGAAGGTCCAAAGGTGTTTTTATAATATACTGTATGTTAATGTATGCTCAGCTAGCAGCAGGGATTTCTGGCACCATTTTAATTAGAGTCCCACAGGTTTCCCGCTGTCGACTCCCTCCTACCACGGCGGAGGGAAATATCCCTGAGGAAATGCTACTCTCGTCTCATACGAGCAGAACTGTGGCAGCCATCGACTGGAATCTCCTCCCTCCTGGGAATGTTCCGGCGTGCCCTCAGCCAAGGGTACTTAACCCTAAAGGGCTTAAACACATGGAAATAGATAATACTGAAATCATCTGTGGATCCTGTAGTGGAATGGTGCAAAGTTCCTGGAAAAGTTGAGGAGAAGCAGAAGCTCTCGCTGCACGTCCAGGAGTTTTTACAGAAATGCCAACTCTCTGACCTCTATTCTCACTCTTTTTCCTCTCCCTGGCTCTCGCGGCTGTTGCATGCATTGCACGGGGATATGTGTAATTTGGATTAGCAGCACATTCCTGTCTGTTATTTGGAGCCGGTTTGGAGGTCCGATGAGGACCAGAGGCCAGATCCCGGGACTTTCCTCTCTGGTATCGGATCATCAGACCAACATTCACTCCACATCCTCAGCTAAACTCACAGGACCTCATTTGTCAGGAGCTCCAAACATTTGATATGCAACACTCTGACGGATCCTACAGCAGAATTTAAAGTGTTGTTTATGTGCTGCCTCCTCTTCCTCCCCGTCTTCCTCCGGCTGCCGTGCTAAGTGCTAATTGCTTTGGTGTTTTTGGTACATACCTTCCCGAGCTCATTTGTCAATCAAAAAGTCTTGACTCGCGGTGAATTCTCTCCATCTGGTGTATTTTCTGGTCAGACACTCAGACCGCTGCCTGTGTTCAGCATTCAGGTCTGTCTCTGCTTCTCCTGAGTGCAAAATGCAAAATAACATGAGCTCTTCAATGCTCACAATTCACTAGTGTCAGCATTCCAACTGATTTTAGGTTGATTGAGATTGAAGAGGACCAAGGTCTGGATCTTTAGAAGGACCGCAGTCCTGAGAGGCGAATCATAGACTGCAAAAATAGCCAGTTTAAAATTATCCTCTGCGTTCCACTGGGGACACACGCTATTATCTTCTCAATGGTTAAACATTGTCTGCAATGGTAACGTCAGTCAGTCAGGGTTTTATCCATGACTTAAAGATCTGCTGCTTGCCGCTAGTTGGAGCTAGAGATGTCTCGGCAGTAGTCCTCCTCCATGCAGTAGTACTCGAGTACTCAATTCAATTCAACTTTATTTATATAGCACCAAATACATCAGGCTACTGCAGTAGTATGCAAGTGCACTCCCTGCAGAAATAATCAAGTACACTCCCGACAGCAATATTTGAGTACTGCACAGGGATAGTAGTATCATACATTAAATTATATAATTCAGTTACCAGAGTACATCAATAAAAAGACATGAAACTGATGCATGACAGAGTTCCGTAATGTAGAACACAAACTTACAAAATGTGTATCCAGTTTGTTATCAAGAAAATATTTTGAAACCAAGTATTGAAGCACAATTCATGAACATTGACATGTTCTTATTTCAGGTGTCTGATCGAGGGACAGCTTCAGGAACTTGTTCACCTACATTGCAGTCGGGAAACACGATCCACGTTTTTTCACTTCCGATTCGATCCCGATACCCAAATGTGGATATCTGCTGATACTGATACTATTCTGATACCAGAACTCTGTTTGCTTTAATATTATTATTATCATCATAGTTGATTTTATATGAGGCAGTAATAAACTCGTCTCTACAGTAGAGTAATAAATGTAGGGTGCGTTTGCATGTATTCTCTCAAAAGACAGCTTGAGATTAGTAGAAGGTCAGAAAAGGAAGCAGTACAAACTATGTTAGTTCCATTAGGACAATGTGGGGGTCTGCGTGACGTCGTCATCTCACAATAAACTAGTTCTATCTTTAAAACTTCAGAATCACTTTATTAATTCCTGGAGAAATTCTTTAGCAACGCAGCACAAATTGCAGTGTTTCCAGCTCTAACGCAACACAAACGATTGGGACCAGTTTCAGTGAGTTTAGCGTGGAGTATGACGCAGCTTCACGGAAGTGTGAATCGCCTGTTACACCGGAGGAGTGTGCTGTTTTGATGCCGCGATCAGCGACGTTCTCCTCAGCAAGCTGACGGTGACGTCTGGCGGCAGAGCATCCGCCTCGCTGGACAACCACTTTGCAAACATCCACGTCGATGTTTGCTTTGCGGTGTTTTGTGCATAAAATGTGTTAAAACAGTGGACACATCATGAAAAGTTGGTGAGCTGCAATGCTAACTTCCCTGGCAGAGCAGCCGGCAGGTAACAGTAAAGCAGAGGATGGATCTGAAATCTCCGCAAGTTGGACCGCAATTTTCTAATGTTGCACAAGTCCCATGGTCGCAATGCCAGTGGACGGCGCATGTGACAGCTGGATTTCTAGTTTATTCCATCTGATTTTCTATTGTAATCCTGCTCAGTAATCTTCGTTTTTATCGAATGTACCTGTAACGAGATTACACATTTTTTTAATGTATTGTAATGGATTACAGTTAAATTTTTTTGTTATCCTAATTGCGTAACATGTAATCCGTTAGTACCCAACCCTGTACTCAGGCACACTCAGGCTAGTGTGACATGTTGAAGGTCTGACAAGATAATACAGCTACTTCCCTTCACTTGTTAAAGCTTTAGTGGCTTTAGGAAGTTTCTTGGAGATTCTGAATCCGCACTTTAGAGACAATGCTAAATGCTAACCTCCAGAGTGCTTCCATGAGCAAAAAGTCTCCAACTTCTGCAAACTTTGAAATCTGACAACTTGGTTGAATATTGTGATAAAATGACTTGCAATACTCATTTCATATTTTCTACATATTTGAGGGATAAATATGCTAGATTTGAACTGTTTTCTGAAAGGATCCCACCTTTGAACTTGCCTGTCTCTTTCGTCTGTGTGGGTTAATCCAACTCCCTCCAGGAATCCAAACACTTGAAATGGAGGCTCTAAATTGACCTGAGGTGGGAGTGATTGTCTCTCTTTGTTAACCTGTGAACGACTGGCATCCCGTCCAGGATGTGTCCTGCACTTCGTCTTGGATCGGTGCCAACACACAGAGCCCTAACCTGGCTCCATCTCAAGCTCAAAAGATGAATAGATGGATAGATTTAAGTCAAAGCGCCTGAGACGGACCCGTATTCATGGCAGGGTATTTCTATTTCCTCTCACACACTGCATGTGGTCTGCTCGCGCATATTGATGCTGTAAATAACTGGACTGTCAAGTCTCTGTTGGCTCGTTTGGAGCTCTTTGAGATATATACTTCCACAAATGATTAGCATTGAGTCTGTTTAGTGTCTCCGAACCTGCTGAGCAGGAACATTTCCAACATCCAAGCTACAGTCTTCAGACATGGTGTTGAAAGAAGCATCTGTTCATCACCAGTGAAGCATGATGAACATTTCTTTAATGGCTCGAGGTGTTCAGAAAGTATTTTTGTAGGTGAGTCCTGTGTGGACAGTGCTGTAGTATTAATCATCTCCGTGATGACAACTCTTTTATTCTCCTGGGTTTTGAGAAACTGTGCATTTGCACCTCATATCTATATGTATATACATTATATAGGTATGTTCCAACTGGATGTGAGAACAAGTCTGGTGCTTGTTGGGTTTTTCCGACCATTTCTGAAAGCTAATTATCTGCTTTTCAGGTTTCCTTAGAAATAAGGAAAAAAAAATGACAATTTATTAATTTGGTAAGGTGGGCATATTATCAGTCTAGACTCTCACTTTATCCTCCCTTGCAGAACTATTGTCTCCTTCCTTCTATTAATCACAGGGACTAATAAACCCATGACTCGTGTTTCCTCTGGCCTGTTGTAGCTGCATCACATCTTGTACAAAAAAGACATTGATTCTGACTTTCATCATATTAAGATGCATATTTGGACCATTGGAAGCTGTGACACTACACTTTGCATCAGAGTAGGAAAGACTATAACAAAATACTAGAATGTAGGTTATATACTCAATGTATTTTCTTTTCTTATATCGACATAAACTATATGAAAAGAGAAATTATTCTGTTTAAAGATATGCAAGCTTCTTTTTTTATTAATCTTTTTTTCATTTGGGAATACAATGGTACACACAAATAATATACAATAGATATAATTTCCCAGCCTTCTTCTATTTTTTCCCCCCCAAACAATAAAAATATAAATAATAAACCCAGGACCCTGGAACAAGGGTCAAACAATAACAATATAACAGTCTCTCTGATAGTAGATATAGTAAATGTATATATTACAAACAAAAACATATGCATATTCATACACAAAAAGAATTACATACATAAAAAATTTACATTTATTTGAAATACATGAACCCAAATTAAGTCTCAAGTACAAGTGAATAACTGGAGTCAAGTACATTGGGTCAAAAGAATGTGGTGGAGGGACAACAGTATATGCAAGCTTCTTTTCGTGCATCTGTTGACATTAATACATCTCCATATTGAATTGAATTTTTCAGTCTCTTGTTTGTTGATGTGTGTGTTGGCCGGGCTTCAGATACTCTACAGATTCTGCTTTAAAGTTTGAGTGTGGGAACTCTAGTACTGCAAGGGCGTTTAACCCAGGAGAGCATTTCCACAAAAAACTTGAAATGTAATCCCGGGATCTGCAGGTAGCTTTTATAAATGCTTTGACAAAGTCAGAAGGAAATTTCACCGATTCGATCTGCATGAGAGAACAAAATTGTTTGCAATTTGAAAACAGTTGGTTTATCTGTTCTAACTGGAAAACTAGGGCTTGGTTCACATTTTCCTTCCACACAATCTCTCCAGGTCGGGCTTGTGCAGAAGCGGTTCAAATGTAGTGTCGTGTTTCCAGCCTCTGTTACAGAGCTGCCTGCGGAGTGTGGGACAGAGCATCACTGAGCTTCATCACCGTCACAGGACTGAATCACACACACACACACACACACACACACACACACACACACACACACACACACACACACACACACACACACACACACACACACACACACACACACACACACACACACACACACACACACACACACACGCACACACACTTTATTGCTGTGACTTGCTGTGTGATCAAGTTCATTTACATACACAAGTCTTTATTTTGTCAGCAATAATTTACACAAAATTAGGTCTCCCACACTGGTGGCCATTATCACGTCAGGGTCTTTCTGTGATATTCACGCTGTGGGCCGACGTCCAGCTGAGTATTTGATGATTTTTATTTAGTCTGGAACTCATTTTCACAATGTATATCTGAGCCGTCGGTGCGAAGACACGGTATAGATGCGTTTCGTCTGTGCAGCTCTCGAATGTGTAAGTGGCTAATTTGCAGTTCTGCGCATACAGAAGGAGACTAAATATATCGAATATTTATGTCAGCTCTGTGGCAGCGTGCCTCTACAGATGGCAAAGTGCTCGGATCTGCTGCTTCTTTTCACTGTGCGTCACTGAAGAAAGTCGTGTGAGTATGGCAAACATACAGAGGATAGGGTTTAATTTAAAACCAGGCATTACGGGTGAGAACGGAGCGTGCAACGTCCAGCAAGCATGTCCCGGTGGGTTTTCTATCTATGTGTTTGTCCTAGTAGTAGCTGAAAGACCTTTTTGACTGTGTGACAGAGTAGATGTGTGAGTATTTCGGGAACTGGGTTAATTATGGAAGACTTGGACTGGCAGAGTGTAAACACAGTAGGTGGTGATTATAGATCCCAGTTCAGACAATATGAGAAGCAACGAGACCTGTACAGCAAGCAAGCATAAACCCAGTCGAGCAACAGAACAACTTCATAGCGAAAGATCCCGCTGTGTCGACAGGAATCATCTATCAACCAATGAAATGGCCAATTCCAAAACACTGACGGCTATTATATTCCTCTGGGTGTTGTTGGCCAGCCAGTATAAGTGGACGACACGATGCAGAAACTACAAAGAGTCAAGCAGGAGTAAGAGAGCAACCAGGCTTCATTAGATACAGCAGAGACGGAGGGAGGATTCCTTTGTCTGAGTGGTGACAGTGACAAACAAGGAACCACTGGTCTGACAGGCCGACGGCTGAGATGAAGGAGTTGGATCCAAGAGCTCTCCACAGAAAACACAGAGGGAAACATCTCAATGAGCCTGGTGACACACCAATCAAAACCATTCTTCTGAGGATGGAAGGAGGAATCGACTTTTTTAACACATATCAAGGAAAAAACATCCACACAGAGGAGCACAGCTGAGACAATGAGAGCAAAACAAAAGGGTCCATAACATTGGCTCGGGCATCAGTCTCTCCGGCAGATGTCCTCACACTGCAAGCAAACATCCTGAAAACGAGAACTTGCTTGGCTTTACTGTGGAGTGCTTAGTGTTCAGATAGCTCAGTGATATTTTAGATGCTGAGCAGTCTTTTTCACATTGGATGGAGAGATTTTAATCCAAGATGGACACCACCAACCTCCTCTGCAACCAAACACACCGTTACCGCGCATTTTAGGGTTCATAAAATCCATTAAACAATGTTTTAAATCTAAAAAAAGACATGATAAAGCCTTCACCTTGCTGCTATTGCTGGTGTCAGATCCACACCTGACTCTGTTCAGCAGTCGTGTTAAACAAGATTCTGGAGCAGTAAAGAGTGTTGTCACCACTTCCCCTCCTTCCCTCCCTCGTCTAGCATGTTAAATCAGTGATGGGCTCTCATGCTCTGCAGATTTTCATTTCAAGCAAATGCCACAGAGGCTTATTCCACTGATTACTTTTGCCTCCTCTCTGGTTGGGAGGTAATCAGTGAAATCAGCTGGTGTGACACATCGCTGTGTCTCGCACAATGTTGACCGTCTCAGATCAGAACGCCGTTCCTCAACCTCTCAAAACACCAAATCATTTTCCCCTGGTGTGAAAATGAAGGGGAATGGCTGTTGATTGTTAGCAATATATTTGAATGTCATTCAAACAATGATTTCAGTCTAAAGCATTTCATTAAAAAGAGCAAATGTTCTCCTTTGACATAAATTCTGCAGCTAATTTCAGTAAAGTCAAGGTGCAGTCGATTCCTGTATTTTAGCTCCTCGTATTTGCTCAAAACCTTTGCTTGGTGGATTCGTGTCCTCATCTTTTCCCTGCTTTTCCCTGTCCTCTGCACCTTCTGTCCTCCACACCTTCTGTCCTGCTCACCCCTTGGTCGAGTCTTCCTGCCACGAGCGCCACAGTGGCGAAGGCCTCGGGCCATTTCCTTCGTTTCCAAGGTGTGTTAATGGAGTCGAGCAGCAGACAGAGCAGAATAACCCTGCTGCTTTTAAATCAAACCCTCACCGTGTTCGCTACTAGCTCATTTGCTGTTTTACATTATTGGGTGCCACGGCTCAAATCTGAGAAATCAGAGCTTCACCTAGTTACAGTAGCAGTGCACGCTGAAATCAATAGAGACAGACCGGGCCCACTCACACACGCCACACACTCCCCACTCCATTCCAATCAACGTCGACTTGTTCTCCTTCATTACTCTCAGCCAGGCAGCTGCTTCTCTTCCCCTCCTTCACATTGTCTCATTTGTCTTCCTCACTCTTCGCTCTTTCTTGTGTTTTAAATGCATAATCTCGGGCGGTCGACTCAATCTGGTGGGATTGGCGTTCGGTGGTGGAAGGTTCTCAGGAAGCTGGGATCAATTCTTGGTTGATATGGGGGCTGTATTGGAACTAATTGGCATTCAAAGGTGCATAAATGTTGCAGATTGCTCAGGAAAAGCTTGAAAAGACACATTTTTCCTTCTGTTCATACCTGATTGCTCCAGTTTTATTGATTTAATTGAAAAGATCTGTCCAAAATAAATATGCACCAAAACCAGTCAATAATACATTTGATGATTAATATATGAGCACATAGGCCTATTTGTAATGAGTTTGTACATACATCCAAGCCGATGGCCGCTTTGTTTGTCATCTCTTCATAGCAGTCTAAGGACTGGATGTGAAATGGTAGTGTTTAATGATTTAAAGACAATTTTGTCCCCTATCCTCTCTTTCACTGCACAATTATATATATATATATATATAATTGTGCAGTGAAAGAGCACAATTATAAATCAGTATTGTATATATACAAGAAAACTTTATTTTCAATCAAGTTTTTATGATCTTGGCAAAAAAACCCAACAGAAAATGAAATGTATTATACCTAATTCTATAGAATAGAAATACTTTATTAACTCCCGAGGGAAACTCTTTGAAGGTCCCATATTGTGCAACATTCACTTCGTAATGGTTTTCTAACAGTGATATGTTTCCCTATAGCCTGTATGAGGCTAAGTGAAGAACATCTGCCATCTCCTTCACTCGCTCATTCCAGGTTTTAGTAACATGTTCATACAGCAGATTTGAAGATTTTCCCTTCATGATGTCATGTGAGGAAACGACCACTCCCTCTGGTAGTGAAGACTCACGTTGATCCTCTCACAGGTAGATAAAAACTTACAAAGATCAGTGATATACTGAATAAATTCAGTATAAGATGAGAAAAACAGTAACAATTGGCCTTACAGTTAGCACGAGCTAGCATTAGCTACTTGGTAGTAATTGTAACAACACATACTGTACTTCTGAAACTTGTAACATATTCAGACACACAATATATTAAACGCACCATCTTCAGGAGTTTCTCCTTCTGGGTCACATTCTGCTTCAAACTGCTTGAACGACAGCATTTATACACGTCAAAGCAATAAACCAGCCGTAAACTTTAGCACAGTGTTTTGGATTAATTGTTTTTTCTTTTAAATGCTGACTGACTTTCTTTAGCATCCATTGGTGCTGCTGATAACAGCATATATTAAAATCAGACTCTTAAAAGCCACTTAACAACTGATGGCTACGGATTTCTGTTGGGTTTTTAACATCTGTTATTAGCAGCAACAAGGGACCCTAAAGTTACCAGTTAACGGCAAAACCACTTCATCTGAAACACCATAATGCTCTTCTCCCCGAGACGGACCTGGAGTTGGCGTGGACAGATACAGACACAGAAACAGAAACAACCTTTTCTCAGTAGAGACACAAGAAGGACTTTTAGACAGCATGAAATTCAGGACCAAGGCTAGATTTGGGGAAATACACTTTGAAAATAATGTTGTTGGACGTCTGACAACCCTGTGAAATTGTTGTAAAACTGTATATTATGGGACCTTTAACTCTCTTAGTGATTCCACCTGCTGAACCATCTCCATGAAGCCAGTACAACTGAATATATAGTCAGAAAATATATTGTTTTTGGTGTTTCAGATCCAGCTGTCAAATCCTTTTAAACTAAATAAGATAATTGAGCGTTTTCTCTTCATCTAGTGCCTTCAAACGATCAATTTGGACCAGTGGATTTACCAACATTTAGCCACATACATTTCAACCAACATCATAATAACATTTCCCCCATGATTTAATAAGCAACTACATTATTGACATGAAATATAATTTTAATATCTGCAGATAATAATGCAATATAAGTGGATTTCTTGTAAATAAGAGCGTTTCTCACAATGGATCGGTATATGGATGTGATAGTCATATTGATTTACTGAGGATACATACTGTGCAGCTATCTTATTGTACAGCTTGTGTTATTGGCATGTTATTACATTATCGGTTGTCCACAGAAACACAGGAGAAGCAGAACTGGATTAGGTATGTGGGTGTGTCCGACTACTGACGAACTACAGGTTCCTTTACTTCACTCATGTTTGTACTTCAACACGTAATATTTCAAGTTATATCCATCTCACTTCCAAGTTGCTGCAGTCCAGGCTTCTACCGCGTTTTTTCAGTTTTTTTCTTGTAGACTGGGATTAACAATAACATAGGCTCATTATTGGAAGAGTTGAGTAACCTCGTGTACTAATTCCATTACGTTTAAATACAGAACAGCCTGAAACAGGCGGACAGGTTGCTTTCTTTCACATGCATTTATAACACTTCATCAGTGATTACCAGGATAAACACTGTGGCCGCCTGGGTTCCATTTGTAATGAATGAATTAAAAGATTTCCCTGTTATGTAACTGCAG
Organism: Blennius ocellaris; assembly: GCF_963422515.1. NCBI lineage: Eukaryota > Metazoa > Chordata > Actinopteri > Blenniiformes > Blenniidae > Blennius > Blennius ocellaris. The sequence goes on along the minus strand of NC_137653.1, from coordinate 28,749,357 downwards.
CGTTGCATTAAGAAGCTCCGGTGTGCTGTGTTTAATGACTTTAAAAGCTTCTGAATTCCCTCCTGTCGTGCATCGCCCCGACGACGCCCGCGTTATTTCGGACCCAGCTTTATTACCGCAGGCTGGCGTTGGACCCTGGCTGGTTCAGATTAAATGGATTTTCAGCGAGATTTCAGCTCTGTGGTTGAGCCGACTCGGCTGCACCGTCACATCTTCACATTACAGCTTCTCCTGGAGAGGACGGTCCAGCGTTAAAAGCCTTCCTCTGAGAGCCATCTACCTCTGTTTGTTGCTTTGTGGATGTGTGGGAGCGACATGTTTTTATTATCTCTTCCGCAGAGTCTAATTTCTACCACATATAGTTTTTAGTGACGGATTTCAAGTTGTGCTTAATTAAATCTTCAGATTGGCTGCGCCTCCGAACAGCCCGAGGGCGGAGACGTCCAATTCTCCAAACTGTGATGAAGGCTGAACTTTTCTTCAAACTTTAATAGACATCAAATCAAGCCGAGTGGAGGAGGAGCAGCGTGGAGACGTTTATGCTCCTGTGACTTTTACCAAATTGAGGTATCATCCCTGCAATGGATTTGCCAATTTGCACAGTGCGGATGACGAAACGTGTGTTGCTGACAGTACAAACAGTTCAGCTTGAATCAAATGCTTTTCTACGTTGAACTGAGGTTTACCTTGATTTTCTGTGTGTGATTGGTTTGTGATCTTTGTGGAGCTGCACACAGCTCGGCGTGAACCCAGGAGGGCGGGGAAACAATTTTTCACACTTTTATGGCCAATGCAAGTCTTGCTGATGTACATTTATAGTTTACATCACCTGTATAAAGTCTGTGGCCTCGTGAACTCCTCTTAAGTGCTGCGAGTCTGCTGCTCAGCTGAGGTGATGCCGGCTGAGGAGATGTAAACTTCATATATCAGTGAGACGCTGTCACTTCAGCATTAAAAAGGCAATTTCCCAACATCTCCTTCTGCTTTGTAATTTACTTTCCATTATGGACAGAATATGCACAGTGTCTGTGTGTATGTGTGTGTGAATTACACACTCTTGATGATTAATTAGCTGCCATGGAGCAGTCTCTCCAATGTTTGAACCAGTCATTTTAGCTTGTTGATTTCTAATAACTAGAACGTGCACTCGGTAGAGAGCATCGTTTCGCCAACACCACACTTGTCACCATGGAAACTAATAGATTGCAAAGTATTTGATCCACATTTATATATATATATATATATATATATATATATATATATATATATATATATATATATATTAACCTCGGACATCTCAGTCCAGAAAAGTGCAGTACTGCGCAGGACCCGAGCTTGGAATAGAAAAAAACAAGTGACCGCCCGTGGAGGGCAAGAGGGGAACTTATATATATAGATAGATAAATATAGATATAGATATAGATATAGATATAGATATAGGTATAGATATAGATATAGATATAGATATAGATATAGATATAGAGATATAGATATATACATTCTAACAGGAAAAAGTTGGAAGTAATGCATCAGAGCATTGATTTGTATTAGTATGGAGGTGTTTTAGTATATATTATACTATTATTAAGAGGTTTTAGCATTGATTCCCTTTAAAGATACTATAATGACCATTTATGTTGTTTCCTTTCCACTGACTGGATCAGCCCTCTGAAGAGAACTACCTTCTTTCTGGTATTTTTCTCGAGCTAAGAATATTACTTCTAACCAAAACATTGCTCATATATAGATATCTAACCAGTGTTTTTGAGGTGTTACTGCTGTGCCTGCTGTTAGGTGTTCTTCTCCTTTCTAGTTGTTATGCCACAGAGTTGCTTGCTGCACAGAATACACAGAAAAAACCCCACAATTTTCACCCTGAGCGGCCCCATTTTTGCTTGGATGTTCCTGCAAAAGTCCAGAGTTACACCTGTGTTGTAAATGAAAGCTCAAGGCGAGACAAGCCCATTGAGAACTCAGACTAAGAAGAGCTCATGCTGCATAAAAGACAGAGAGTCTGCATTCAGAAGGAGAACGTAGCGATCGTTTTGTGGGAGTTTAGCGAGGCAGAATATTCTCCACACACTTCAGCCAGTTTTCATGAGTCAGTCGACCTTCTGTCCCAGAACTCCCGACGACGCGAGCTGTCCGGGCTGTCGGTGGGAGAGAAGCAGCTGGTGCCTCCATGTGTTTTTTGAGGACACACATGGCGATGGTCACCCCGGCTCCTCGGGCCAGCAGGGGGACTTGGCAGGGACCGGGACTTCACCCATCCAGCAAATCTGGACCAATAATCCCACTTGAAGTCTCATGGACTGGTCCTAGAACCAGCACCGCCCGCTGTTTCTCCAACTTCTCCCGCCACGTGTCTGTGCCTCCTGTCGGTGAAGCGGCGGCTCTCATGCGTCTCAGCCTGAAGGATTTAATGTGTCTGTTTCTGCTGAACTCATTACATGGTGGTTGCGGGGCCAAGTGCTGCCTCTGTTCTCTTCCGTCAATGTTGAAGGTCTTTGTTTCAAGTGAAGTGTAGAAAACACACTTGAAAAGCTGTGTTTAACTTTGCGAACAGCAAACCTTTATAACCACAGCCTTTATTGCTGCTTTGCTGGGAAGACCAAACCGACCAGTAAATATGTCTGCTTTATCTGGGATGTGAGAACCTTCCACCAAATGTTTTATTATCATCCTACCTATAGACGCTGTTCATACTGGTGTTTTATAGCTGCACTTATAGCAGAATGATGCTAACCAGCATATAGTCCATGATCCTCTTCAAATGTAGACGATAAAACAAAGACATTCATCTTCTCATATGTCTTTCAGTACATTCTATGATTCAGTTCATTAGGTTAGTGGGCATCAAACAGGATTGGTTTGTCTGAATATGTGGGTTTTAGGTGTATATTTTAGATATGTGTTTGTGTGTGTGTGTGTGTGTGGGGGGGGGGGGGTATGGTAGGGAGTTCCGGGGGTGGAGGGTGGGTGATTACCTTGAATGTGATGTTGTGAGGACCACAATTGTGAAGTTGCTGGAGTACTGGGGTGATGTGGCGGGTGGAGGTGGTTCGAGTGATGATCCAGGCAGGGTATGGGGGGTATTTTGTGGAAGGCCATGGAAAAGGGAGTTATAATAGTCCAGACCTGAGGAGGATGTAGTGGAGAGGTAGAGCTGGGTGTCATCCGCATAACAGTAGAAATTGATGTTATATTTCCGGAAGATGTTGCAGAGGGGAAGAAGGCAGATTGTGAAGAGGAGCGGACCAAGAACAGAACCCTGTGGGACACCAGAAGTGGCGGGGGATGGCTTGAATGCCAGTGACCGGAGTTGGATGAATTGGGTGTGGCGAGAGAGAGATAATTTAAACCAGCTGAACGGTAGAGGCCTATCATGCTAATTGAGGGGAGTCTATGGAGGAGGATGTTGTGTGAAATGGTGTGGAAGGCAGCACTCTTTTGTCTTTTTGTCTTTTTTCTTTATACGAGGGCTGTCTCTATGCTGTGTAGGGGACGGAAGCCGGACTGGAACTGTTCATAAAGGTTATTGTGGTGTGTGGTCTGGGGTGCAACAGTTTTTTTTGGGGGAGAATTTTTTTATATTAATGGGAGATGGGATGAATGTTATTGAAATTGTTGATGTCTGAACCAGGTTTCTTGAGAAGAGGGGTTATTGTAGCTGATTTGAATAAAGTTGGAACAGTTCCATTGGAGAGGTAGGAGTGGAGGATGGTAGTTATTTTTGAGGTCAGAGAAACGAGGCAAGCTTTGACAAGAAGGGTACTCAGAGGGTCGAGCTTTCTATGAGGGCTGCAAAGCATGTTTTCATTATATCGTCAACATTGCCATATAAATATCCTAAAGGCAAATTGAACTGCCATACATAACGTTTGCTGAAGCCATCCTGCACTCGATTGCTCTTTCATTTGATTTAATTTCTTTTGCTTATGTGAATGGGACAGTGCATATTAATGAACAAGCCATCTCTTCACGAGGTTATCATAGATATGCTGGATTTAGCACAAGACTAATTTCCATCCGTTGTCCAACATAAAAACATACAAGGTTACAAAATTTTTAAAACGTGTAAAAACAATATGGGACAATATATGTGTCTTCCATTCAACACAAGTTGTTCTGATCACACAGTCCAACTTTACAACTATTGGAGATATGAAGGTTCTGGAAGATCGACCTCTTGCCTAAAAACCAATACACACTGTAATTTCAATGCATCTCAGATGAAAGACATTAACTGAGGGAGAATGGTGGCTCTAAATCGATGGACACTGTGAGATCGGTTCAAGGATGGCCATTGTCATGGTCTTTCGACCAAACACAACTTGCGATAAAATTCAGACAGCGTCAGATATTTGTGGTGATGGTGAATGCTGCTGCAACCTGTTTGTTACATTTACATGTAGAAAATGAAAGGCCATAACAGTAAATGCTAACATAAAATACTAGTAGGTTCTAACAAGCATGGGCGGATCTACCGGTGTTAGTACAGGAAGGCGAAATGCTACCCTAAAAGAAACCCTTGCTGCCAACCCAGTGAGCAGCCAAGAATTTAAAGAAAAGCTTTGGCCGATTTGACATTTACAAACGTAAATCTCCACTGTCCGACTGCAGTGAAGGCAGCATGAGATACAGCTCAAGTTTGGAAAGTGAGATTAAATTTGTCAAATGCATGTCTGCATTATGTTTCCACCCCTCAAAATATCCTGCCCCCCCCCCCCCCCCCCCCCCCTCGCCACCGTATCAATATTTTTTTAATCCACCCCTGCTCGCAAGTTCTGACTTCAAACTCCCTTTGAAAAACTATGATCCCATGTTGACCTCTCTTTCCGAGCTTGGATCACATCCATATTCTCCTCCTCCTTTTCAGGGGAGATTTCTCTCCAAAGTCTAAATGCCAGAATGGCGAGGCTCCAATCATGTTGATGTTTCGGATGTGTTATGGTTGCACAATCACCTTGACTTCAGCTGTGACTCAGCATGTGTTTATATCGTACAATCTGTTCATATGAAGTTCATTTGATTATTGCCGTTCCTTGTGCCTTGCTGTGAACTTATACGATTGTTAAACTCCTCTGTAGCAGCCTTTAGGTCAGGAGTGTCCAAACTCGGTCCTGCATGTTTTAGTCTCTCCCTGCTTCAGCAGACCTGAATGTAATGATGACGTCATCACCAAGGTAGTGAAAAAGCCCAATTACGAGACATGCTGCTGAAGTCCTTCAGTCTTGTCCGTTCGGGGGGCCGGTTGATTTTCACGTTTGCAATCATGTTGAGGGGGATTGCATCATATCAAGAGGGGTTCCTGGTATCCTGCCACTCTTATGTCGGTGAACGTTGAAGCCCAAACATTCCAAACACCGGTCAACGTGACCGAGTCTTGAGGGGGCTGAGACAAACGGTCCTCATCCTGATGCTTTGTTTCACCATTCCTTCAATGAGAACATGGTCAAATATGAAATATTTTAAAATGATGATTCATGTGGCTCCTTCTTCCATTTTAAAGGCACTGTAGAATGGGCAGGTGATTGTACAGGTGTGTGTTTGTGTGTGTGTGTGTGTGTATGTGTGTGCATGCATGCGCGCGCGTGTGTGTGTGTCATAATTCCTCCACATCGCCCAGTCCAGATCGCAACCGTTAGTGATTTTTGCCGTTTCTTTGAAGCGAGCTGCCAGTTGTTTTGATGACGGGGGAAGAAGAAGGCTATAATTGGGATAGATATAAGATTATATTGTGTTTGAGAAGAGGCCTTTGATATCGCTGATAGTAACTTGGCTTCCTCTCTTTGATTAGACATGAAAGCGCCATTGGCACAGTGGCGAGCACGGGCGCGCTCTGTGTATTCCTTTCTCTCTGTTTTTTAATGACCATTTGCATTTTTTCGCATTTGCATAATGTGTGGCAGTAAATAGAAGCCTTTGCTTTAGATCAAAAATAAATTCATGCATTTATGTATATCTATCAGTGACTGCACAGAACATTTTTAAAAAGTGGCTGTGTGATTGAGGCGAGCTGACATGAAAGCCAAATGAAAGTTTGATTACAGTGGTGGTGGGATCTGGGCGGCGCTGGAGCCTTATCAGGGTGTTGTTGGTAATCCTGTTGGGCTTTGGCTGCCCAGCTCAGCTTTTTCAAACAAAAAGCAACCAGGAAGTCGGCGGCGACCATCCGTCCTCTCCGCTAAGCAAGTGCTCCGATTGGTAAAACCACCGAGGTGGAGCTGTTGAACCCGAGAAGACATTCGGGTCTGGTTATGGCACGCCCCGTTTGCACATCAACATGACATTTTCTTCAGGAGTAGTCACGATAATGAAAGTTAGATTCATTATTTAATGAGAACATTTTCAATCTTATACTTTATTTTAGTTCAGTTATTTATTTCATTCATTGCAAAACATTTTTTTCAATACAATACATTAGAGGACAAGAGTTTTTAAATTCCTGAATGAAAAGGAGCAGAAAGATTAACTTATATATTCTGCTGCGTTTTCTCAATTAATCCTTACCATTGAAAATTTAAAGTACATAGCAAATATCAAATAAAATGATTATGAAGTCCAATAGACCTACAAAGCTTCCCTCACTTATATCAGTTATATTTCTCCCAAAAAACAAATGAAAAATCAATCAATCAATATATAAATACATAAACATGTTAATTATTCTACCTCATTCCTTTATATTTCAATAACAACCTGGTTTTAATCTGAGTTTTTTTTTTTAATCTAACATGTGTTGCAATTTTTTGTTTTATTTAATTTAATTGACTGAAATGTAACCTTCACTTACTTCGATCCTGATTTATTTATTTATCTATTTTTTTTTCTGAAGATTTCAGTACTTTAAACAACTTCTCATCATTATGACACTTTAATTTATAGTATTGGTGTCAAAAATGACGTGTTAATTTAATTAATTGATTTGAAACATAGAATCTGTTTAAAAAAAATGTAATGTAATTAATTTGTTTACTTCCGCTTTTTTTTTTACTTGCTTACCACCGAGCAGCAGCATGAGCAGCGTCTCTGGGCGCAGCACCGTGACTACAGAGCAGCACAATACCCAGTGGAATAATATCAACGCAGAAAGTTTCACTTTCAAAGTTACCTGAAGGCTGCTTGAGAAAGTGAAAGTCATTCGTTTCACTTTGTAAAGCCGAATTTAACTACCACAGAAGTAATTCTGCAGCTAAACAACAAGTTGCCATGTTGGCTGACCAGGAGCCACCAAACTGGTAAAGCTGGAGGACATACTACAGGTAAAATATTCATTTCTCCTCTTTCTCTGTTTCCCTGGCTCTCCTGTATACTGTGTGTGTGTGTGTGTGTGTGCGTGTGTGTGTGCGCGCGCGTGCAGTGCATGGATATTGCAGTATATTATTTCCAATTTGTTGATGTGATAAGTTGACAACTTTGTTTCTAGAAATGGTCAAAGTGGTGGACCTGCATGCTAACAAAACCCAAACTTATTTAAATATAGTTTCTGTGTGTTGAGTCGACATTGATTCCGTGATTTTCCCTCAGTAAGTATCCATTACCAGCTTCAGTCTTAAGTAGATAAACAATGTGATTGATTGCAATTCATTTAATAAAAAAAAATTAATTGTGCAATCAATTGGTTGATTATTTTAATTGATTGACAGCACTAGTTTATAGTAGAACTATGAACTGGAAAAAAAGGTTGGAAGTATTTAACAAATTCAACAAATGACTTGAGGCTAAAGTAATGAATTTTTACATTTGTTTAAGGTATAATGTAGAAGATTTTTTTCATTAATATTTAAAGACTTACCAGATATTTCAGTTAAAACCCTTTGATAATCAATAGATATTAATATCCTGATGGGAGGCTGAGGATCTTTATTCACTAATGTGATGCATAAGAGTTTGCATTTTGAGTCAGAGTCCAGTCAGTGTTCAGTAGGACTGTTTACCCTCTTCACTCACTTCTCTATATTGATGTATTTTCCGGTCTTTAATCCCGGGTGGGAGTAGCGGGGAATGCTCGGAAAATGCTCTTTACACTCTGGACTTTTCTTTGAGTGTCTGTGCATATGTGAAAGATCTGTTTCCTTCTCTGAACTCCGTCTTTCATTGGCACCCGGCTCTGCCCCAACGCCGGCACACGCCTCTATTATTTATGACGATATAAGTGAATTTTATTGATTTCTTTCTGATTGTTTTCACCATTGTGGCTCTGTTATAAAGAGAAAGAGTGAAATGCCTGAGGTCAGTCTGAGAGCTGTTAGCTCCACTACAGTGAGAGATGAAGGATGAAGGATGGCTTTTATTAGGATTTTTATACCAATGTCAATACTGATGCTGATTATGGATGCTTATTCTTTCATTTTATAGAAGTGCAGCAGTTCTTCTAACGGGATGTTTGGTGGGAGGAAGTGTCCTGTGATGGGCCTTTCTGGTTGGTGAGTTAGGGTTAGTTTAATGTTAGCTACTTCCTGATTGGTATCATTCTGACAGTCACAGTGAGCTGGACGTCTTTTTCCACTCCACTTTTTTTTTCTCGGTTGGTGCCATTTTCTACATATTTGTCCGACGATCTCCCACTGCGGAGAAAAACTCAGAAAAACTCCTTTTGTTATCCGTGTTTCTCTCGACATAATTGCTCGTCGTTGGCTGCACCTGAACCGAAGCTCACCTTAACGCTAAGTGGAGTAATGAGCCTGTGGAGACGAGCTCCACCTCCAACAGGCTACAAATAGATCCGGACCCGAAGAGAACGTCTGGCATGACACACTGCTGTGAAGCACACCAAGACACGTCTAATGAAGGAGTGTGTGTGTGTGTGTGTGTGTGTGTGTGTGTGTGTGTGTGTGTGTGTGTGTGTGTGTGTGTGTGTGTGTGTGTGTGTGTGTGTGTGTGTGTGTGTGTGTGTGTGTGAAGGAGGATGAGGGAGAGAAAATAGTAGATGAGTGGGAGGACATCAGGAAAAGTTACCACTAAAGTGTTGGAGTGACCAGTAATATGACTTAAGATAACAAACTAACGTCTTTGCCGTTTCATGTGTTTTTCTGGTGTTTGGGCTCATTGCGGTCTGTGGTTGGGTCTGTAGACCACCACACAACAAACACTGTTTCTACTCATTTAGTCTGAGCTTGTTGGATTTCATCGTCACATCACTGAACATCTCGTGAATCATCATATATTTTATGTGTTTATTTATTTTGTTCCTTTCATGAAAGTGGAACCTGTACATTAATGCATTTGATATTTTGAGACTAACACCTCCATTGGTGCAACAAGAAGTAAATATTTACAATATTTGTCTGACCGAAAAAAAGATGTTCTGATATCATGTATGGGTCATTTTCAGTAGCTTGCACCATCGACACAATGACGATAGAAACATCAAAACAGACAAACAAATAACCTAAACAGTACAAGTTTACAAAAGCAATTGATCGTTTACATCCAGTTTAAATTTCAAGCCCATGACAGTGTTTTCTGCATCTTCATATTCTTTTTTTTTTTTTTTTTTTTTAATGAATCATTGATTCATTACTCATCTCTTTTTCCAAAATCCGATCTATAAAACATATTTACAACATCATTTCTCAACCAAGCTGTATTATTTTCACTGTGCCACATTGACACTGCTCATTAAACATCTTAACACTTAAAAACTCCCTATGGCCATCATCTGGTTCACTGTATAATAACCCACTGAGATGATTCAGTCAGCTCCCTGCTGTTCAACAGGATGAGATCTTTTTGCAGGGGAGCCTCTCTCATCTACCACTGGACACATGTGAAAGTCGTCACACACGTCAACACAAGCAGCTAATTGAAGGCTTATGAACTTGTTTTTGGACTGTGGCCATAACACTCAGAGTTCATTTAAACCAACTTCTTCCAGAAAATATAGTGTGTGATTACACAATTCATCCAAGTACACACCTCATGAGGAAACGCGACCTTGATGGAATGTGAAAGACTGCAGGAACATCACCAACTCCAAATGAGCCCCTATCGTCGGTTAAATCTACAAACTGGACAGTTTTGAGTTTGTTTGAACAAATAAGGAGCAGATATATTCAAATATTGCCATAGTTCATATATACTTCTGGTTGCATTAAACCTCAGTCATCTTATAAATGATAGTTACGTTGATCAAATATGTATAAATTGAATCATTTCAGGCATCGAACTATTGCTGTGGTTCATGAACCAAAATCCTAATTCCTCTCTGTTATAGGACTTAATGTTGATTCACTCAGTACAGCAATGATTTCTTATCCACAGAATAAAGTTGGTAAAAGTGTGCAGATAACAACCTTCTGATTCCAGGTCCAAACAATCAAACTGGGCTTTGTCCTTCCCTTTGTTTATTCCTTTGTGCTGCTGAAGCCAAGTCAACCTTGAGAGATTAGCTTTTTGTCGTAGCCACATCGGCTGCGAGCGGCTCCGAGGTCTCGGGTCAGAAGTCGAGAGGTGTGGGATTAGCTTTGACTTCTCCTTCTGGCTTGTTTGTCTTCCGTCGACTTGCTCTTGAAGCTGAAATCTCTCCGTGTCCTTGAAGTTTGACCCTTTTTGCCTCTGTTTCAGTCCCCCTTTCCTCCAAGAACAGAGGAATGTGCATATTTATGTTGCAGTGATGCATTGCGTGTGTTTGCCTCTTGTTAACCAGTTGTAATCTTTTTCTTTTTGCAGTTCTCACTCCTGCACAAACATCACAACACAAACGACAAAATCTTGTCACGTCAGATGATTCAGAGGCACCAAGGTTAATCAATCAACGCGAGCGGCATCGTGTTGGGTCGAGCGTGCGCGCACGTGCGGCATGTGCGTGCACGTGTGGATTAGAGTGCAGGCATGAGAGTGCGAGACAGCGGCCTGATGTGTTCATCAATCATGCTGTAACCAGTCTTTATTTATTTGCATTTAGCAGGCTCAGATGGAAGATGGGTTTTATGCACTTGGCAGTTTGACCACAATCTCCCCCCACAACCCCCCCCCCCCCCCCCCCCAGCCTGTTTTCTCCCTTTCCATTTCCCTCCCCATTTTCTTTCAATCTGTCCTTAATGCTCCATCCATCCTACTGGAAAACACCCATGCCTGTGTTTTCCTTTGTTTCCCATGTGCACTTCCTGCATTCGGGACTCCAATTTGTCTTGTGACTGGACCAACGTCGACATATTTTTTTCTCTGGCAAGTGGCAGCATTTCTGTTTATAAGCTAGTCATTATCATTGATCGGCTCAATGCAGCGAGGATAACTAATAAAGTTAGTCCATTAGTCAGTCAATTGCAGTTGCAAATATTGGTTTTAGTTAGCCAGATGCAGTGTGGATGATTAATAAAGCTATAAGCCAAAGGCTAAGGCTGAAGAAGGAATCTCTGGTTAATTCAGTGTGTCGTTGTCGTTTAATCAAATGACAGTAAGCGGAGCAATGATGTCACTGATTGACTGAAGGCAGTGGAATCGAAACTGAAAAAGTTCCATTCAATTAAATTTTGATTCTATAGCATCAAAAACAACACAGACTTTGAGTCTGTGGAGACTTTCTTTAGAACCCATTTGGACCCATGACCTTTTCACTGTGAGGTCAGAGCACTAACCACTGCTCCACCATCCGAAGTCTCCGTTTCATATAAAAAGCCATGTCGCCATCAATCCATCCGTCCGTCTGTTTACAGACATTTTTAGCCTGATTTTATTGGAGTGGAGTAAATATTTCAGTAGGTTTTAATTCATGTCACGTTTGTTGACTTGTCACATGACTTCTTCACAACGACACAGATTTATAGGAATATATTCAGATGAAGTCAGCTTTGGCTGGATCAACGCTTAAGAGTAACTACTACGGTACACGTGAACATCTGTATTAAGGGCCACAAACACATCTGCATACAAAAAGGTTTTTTCTGTCCAGGCTCAGCACTTTGGTCATATATAGCGAGTGACAATCACCAAGAGATAAGCTGGTGTCACCGCTGAAAAGTATGTTTATACTTCTAGATATATGCATTTCAGAATGTTGGCGATTAGAGCGAGGTTGTTTTGACTGTATCCGCCTGTCTGCTGCTGCCTTTAGACACGCCACTATTGACCTTTCACTATCCTGACTGATGCTAATGGCTATTTACATTTGCCTCGGCAGCACTCCCAACAAAACAGAGTTTGATTACATGTTTAGATGGGAGAAGAATTACCCTCAGCTTATGCTGTCATAACGCCACGATAAGCTGTAATAATGCCAGCGTCTGTTAGGGAAAATAAAAAGCAGCTCGACGCTAATGCCTCTCCAGAATTATATTTATATCTCAAATCTCTTCTTTTGTTCTCCATCTTTTCTTTTAGTGTCAAAGGGATGAGTGGACTGAGGTTAAGTATATAATTTACTCCCCAAGTCATTCATCCCGCGCTTATTGATTCCATCTCAAATTTAACTTTCAGATCGGCACCGACTCCATTAGAAAGTAATAACCGTCCGGGTCAATAAGTGGGAGCTCTACCAGTAATGTGTAGATTGAATGTAGGTTTATTGGAATGCACCATTAAATGCTGGCGGGATTGTGCGGTCGGGTGGGGGGGGGTGTCAGCGGAAGGGGCGTGCATCTATCATCCTGTCCTGTGTTCAGTCAACGGTGATGGGAACAGAATAGGGGACAAAGCACTCCTCCAGTAAATTCATCATCTCCTCATTTTTATCTCTCCTTTAATGGCAAGTCTCAAGGAGGAGAGGGGTCGCGGTGTGTGTCTGTTGGTGTGTGTGTGTGTGTGTGTATTGTACCTTCCAGTGAAATATGGCCGCACTGTCAGTCATACCCAATCAGGAATGAGATGTCATTCTCCTTCCTCCATGCTCCACGCAGCGCAGACAGAAGAATGGAGATATGGCAGCTGATGATTGGGGTTTGGCCATGACACATTTATGAGTGGATGTAGGTTATAGATGAGGAGGCGGGGGCGGAAAATGTAAATGAAATCAAATGAAAATGAAGAAAATTGAAGCCACACTGAAATGAGCTCTTGGTTAAATACTTGACTTCCTGCTTGATGGTCAAATATGGAAATCGTCGAAAACGAAACAAAAGAAATACAGAGTTCGGGGTCAAACGTATTCACCACTCATTCTAAGTGCTCATTAATTTGAAATGTTGATTAAAGAAATGATAAATGGGGAGCGCATCTCAGAAACTGCTGCTGGTTAGACTGAACATCATCTCTCAGTTTACTTTGGGTTTTACACAATGGTTTCTACACTTATTGGTTTCTACAATCATTCAGCACAGCTGCTCTTATCTGCATCTTATGGTGGCAGAACGGCCAAAAGCCTGTGTAATGAGTGTGAGCTTGTGATTGCTTATTCCAACATTCCTTTCATTTTAATATCGGGAAGATCTTCAGAGTTCCCGTTTATCTTTGACTGATTGTGCCATCAAGCTGCAGAAGTCCTGGCAACCAGTGTAGCCAATATATGAATACAAAGCTCTACTGAACTGCTTTCTTTTTGAAATACGGAGCCATCATAAACAGTCCAACAGTAATGATAAGACCTATGACATATCTTCTATTCCGCTTATCCTGTTCAGGGTCTGGCCGGGACTGGACAGGTCACCAGTGTGTCACAGCACAAACACATACGGTATAGAAGGACAAACAACCACACACACCTAGGGTCAGTTTAGTGTCACCGGTTGACCTCACATGCATGTTTCTGGACTGTGGGAGGAAACTGAAGTACCCGGAGGAAACGAGAACCACTATGATGCGAGAGCGCTAATCACTGTGCCACCATGCGGCCCATTGTCTTTTCACCCCTTGCTAATTGTAAACCTGGGTTTCTAGTGCGATCCCTCTGTCCTCTCGCCATCCTTCAGTCGGGACTCTCTTCTGTCGTTTGAATCAGAATGCTTCTTGTTCAGTACATTGAGGTGAGGATCAAACAGCTGAAGGGGAATCAGGTCCACTGGACTTGGTCCGGGGGTTTCTTCTCTTATCCAACTGGTTTCATCACTTCCTGCTGGTTGTTAAATGTGTCTACTTAAGAGCAGAAGTGAACAATTCTGGAACCGAAAAAGATCCTGAAAACAAGCCACTCCCAGGACCTCCAGGGCTTCCAGGACCTCCAGGACTTCCAGAACCCCAAGGACCAGAAATGGTCTTGTCGACTCCCAGACATCCATCTGCACCACTGTCACCTCACTCCTGCTCTTAAACATTTATGAATCCCAACCAATCTTGATGTTCTATAACCAGAGAGACACTGGTGATGAACGTCTCTCATCCGCGATCGCTGCTTTGTTTCCTTACAGCTCATTTGTGGTACCATTGATTTCAGGTTACTGGAACTCCACAAGGGAAATTGAAGACAGGACGAGTGAAACGCGTCATTCTTCATCTGGGCAAAAACAAAGATCCATTTGTTGTTTTGATTGGAGTGTAAAGAACACAGTCTCGTTTTCATCCAGTGATCTAAGTGGTCGCACGGATGGATAACGAATCACTTTGGATCTAAGTAAAGACAGTATAAATTAATAGCACAAAAACCACACAGGTGAGTCGTGAAGACGCCTGGTGCAGAAACGAACGCTTCTCTCACCTTCCGTGTCCTCAGCAGACTGTGACGTGGCAGAACTCACCCAATTTTCAACCATTTCAAAAATACTCTGCAAACTAATTCTAACAAGTGAAGCTTTTCTCTATGAACTAGACACGCTTCTTCAAAACGTGTGACGCAGCTCTTGGTGTTGCTGACAAGGTGCTGCTTTCCTCCTCCTTTCCCTTTGAGCACTTTGAACCTGATGAAGGGGATTTTCTCCTCCTCTCCCCCTCAGGCTTATTAACGTTTTAGTTTGGAACATTGTGTCATAACGTCGCAGGCGGGAGAACAAAGTATACAAGATCACTTTGTGATAGAATGGTGGTGTTTACACTTCAGCTCCTTCTTGTGTGAAAAAAAACAAAAAACGCTCCTAATTTATATTTTATCAGAAGATAAGAATTTCCCACACACACCAAACTGGCAGGAATTTGTGGGGAATAATATCCCCACAAATTAATAATGGAAGAGAGCGTGTGCCGGAGCAAGTGGGAAAAGCTCCGTGCCGGCAGTGAAAGGGGTGTGGCCTCCGGTGTCATGCAGGTTCTCCTAGTTTTTTCTGCTGCTGGATGTCATTAGGAAGCAGACTTTGTTCTTCTTACTTTTGGACGATAAACTGGCCTTTACAGTCGTTCTTTTTATTTCCAGTAACGAGCCAAGTGCACTACTAATTCAAGAAGCAAGTGTTACCAAGTCAACCGATTCTCAATAGAACTGCATGTGATATTTTCAAGCATGCATTGCCGTGGCGACAAGGAAGTCATACATGTACTAACGAGCAAGTGAGCATTACTCACAATAAAATACTTGTGAATAAACAATGGCTGGATCATGTCATGTGTCTTTTGACTGTCATGATTACAAACATTCTGAATGACTGATGAAACCTGGAATTGATGACGTCTGATTGATCTCATTTGGAGGCAAAGACGGTTGAATATCACTACTTGGAATTTAGCAGGAAATGACGAGAGTCTTAAACCCTCAAGCTCCATGCTTTTGTATTTAATGGTGATCGACCGTTTAGGTGGAGAACATGAGCTCCAATACATGTGCATTATTGAAACGTCCCCGAGAGAAATATCTCAATGAGCCAAACCGTTGGCACTTTTTCAATCCTCTGGAAACATTTTGCCGACGCCGTTGTTGTGGGAACAAACTTCCTTCAGCTCTTCTTTCACACAGACATGTTACATGTTACTTTCCTCTAATCAGTCTCCTCGCCGCGCCGTGTCGAGTGTGAGATGTGAGGTGTTTTATTCTATCAGACAGGATTTTACACACACACACACACACACACACACACACACACACACACACTGAGCAGGGGAGCGGCTCACTCGGTGGGCCCACTGATAGGTGGGATTTCATCACTGACAAAACAGCTCCAACATCAAGAAGTGGAAAATGCCAAACCGGGCTCGCTCGTGGCGTGACAGCCGAGGCGGCTTTGATCTCCATTCCATCTTTAAACGACGGTTTTCATCCATTACCTGAGTTCAGTGGAGCCACTCTTTGTCAGTCTGGTGCGCTACTTTACTGAATAAATGATGCTTTTGAGGCACAATTGTTTCAAGGTTTGAAATGTAAAAGTTTGAGGAATTTGACCACAATCCTACATTTGCTCACTTGGCATTGAACAGCCATGTGCTGGGAGGGTTCCAGAATCCCATTTTTCATGGAGAATCTTTCTCCATGAAACTGTAATTTTACATCAGAAAACTGTTCTCACATCTCACTAAAGCATAAATATAACATGAGTATTGAATAAAATGAAATGAAGTCACTATCCGGACATGGACGCAGGTCTGTGAAAGCAATTTAGAAATCAGATGACATTGGTGAAGCTGCTAAAAATGAGCTATAAATGCTAGAATTATATGATTTGTGATGAAAGACATTAATGGATTCATCCTTCCAAGATATATTGTTTGTTCACTTATTTATCCCAGTTGAGACTGCCCATATGAGCTCCTACTTTTTAGATCACGTCTGCAATTTGGTGACGTCAGCCTCTCTTTGAATTCCTTTTTTTAATAATTTTTCTTTCTTCTTAATTTCTTACTTCTACTTGAAAACATTTTATTTAATGTATGGTGCCCTGCGGATTGAAGTTCCCAAGATGACATTGGATGAACCACTCCAGACACACACTGACACACATATAAGCACCCTGCTACAACCCTCTTCATCTGCCCAGTCTCCCACTCTTCTCCCTGTGTAATCCCACCAGGCTTCTCCCCAGAGAAATACCTTCACCAGGTCGCTTCCCTCTCCTCCCTCCTGTTTTCTACCTGTCCTTCCGAGCAGCTCCAACCATCTATGAGTTGGATCCAGCTCACCACTCCTCCACCTTATCACAAATAGCCCCGAGCTGGTTAACACTAAGTGTCTAATTGACAGAATATTTATGCATTTCCAGGAGTCGGTGTGTCTGCGAGGCACTGATGCCTTGTTCAAGGAGCGTGTCGTAGCGAGACGCACTGCTTGCAATGAAGAAAAAAAAAAGCAGACAAATTAGGTTTTTCATGCTACATTGCTTAACTTCAGGTGTTTCATTTATTTTATGTTTTTTTTTTTTTCACTCACAATTTCAGATGATTTTTGAAGTGGTTGATTATTTTGCAGGGAATTTGAATCTGGAGGCTTCAAATAACACTTGTGCGATGATGATGATGATCAGCTTGTGAGAGTGAACAGGAAGAAGTAAAAATACACAGAGAGGAGATTGTTTTTAATATTAGGTTTGCACAAGATGTCATGGCCTGTGTGGTGAGGCAGGTTAAGATAAACGCTGATTCGTGCTTGTGTGGTGAATATTGAAGCATCTGTTTTCATGTTGAGGTTGTTTTCACTTTATTCTCACATGCAACTATTTTGATGAAGGTGTGTATACTCTATATACCTCCTGTGTTCTTATCTGTCATTTTAAAGAGCTCGAAGAAAACCAACAGCCGTAAAACAGTGTGCTAGGATGGTGGATTGAAGGACCTGTCAGTGCAGTTCTCTGGGAATACGCAATGTTACAAGGTTTAATGTTGTTGATTAAATACAGTGTAGATGGTCAAATGTGACATGCTAAGTTCAGTCATGTCCCACCATTTGGTGACTTCACAATGTGGTGCCTCAAATTTAGGACAAACACAATCAACAATCCTCACAACAGATCAGTACTACAGTTGTACTACTACTAAGTACTACAATTAGTCTTTATCTAATCTATTAGCCTGAAGCGGTTACAGCTACAACTATGTGTGCTGTGCTAAACTGTCTCCGCTCAAACAGTTTCCACATCACAATGATGCATTTTTGTTTTCTGCTGCCTGCTTGGAATCTGATAGCACGCTCTGGATGTTTTTGTGATCTTTAAAGCGGGTGAACAGCAACTCCAACATTTCAGACCAGATAAAGATGAGTCTGTGTGTGTTTCTGTTTTTAAAGTGCTGCTTGCCGACAGATGGCTTTCCTGTGAACAAAGGCTTTGTCATTAGCTGTTAGCAGGCACAGAGCTTGGTGGCCGGTCTCGGGATCCAGCCCTACGGAACCATGTGCAGCAGGCTGTGAGTTGGAGAAGGGGTCTGGTTGAGGAAGACCCCGAAGGAGGCGTTAATCGAATTTCTCGCCGCCCGGCACTCAAGCGCGTCCCCGCTGCTGAGGGATTATGCTCCGCAAACTCTCATTGCCTGCCAAAAGCGCTGTTTATCGGCCCACTCAGGCCATTTCAAATGCACCTTTAAAGGCTCGGACAGCAGCAGCAGCAATGTGGTTCTCCTTATCCATTCAGGTGTCTTAATCTTGTCGGGAGCCCTGCAGCCCGTCCGGTCAAGATCCCTCCATCTCTTTCCCACATTGGAGTGCAGAGGTTGGCATGCACAGGCCACAGGGGCAAACATGGTTTGACTCCGAGTTTTGAGGATATTTTTTGGTTCTCCCTGCAGATGCGTGGGTTTTCTCCAGGTACAGTTATGTCATGTGAGTGTGTGTGTCCAGGTGGAGAACGACTGTGGGAGGCTCCACCTGGACAGGTGAGCCGTCCATCACAGGACAAACACACACAGACACACACAGAGGTGGGATCAGTTCCAGCGCCCCGTGACCCCCCCCCCCCCCCCCCCCCCCCTTTGCCCTGGAGCCTGACTAATTAAGATCCTGCAAAAAGGCTAACCCAGTCATGAACAAAGCAATGATTTCTTACTTCGTCAATCACTTTGGATGTTGTAAATTAATATGTTAGCATAAACAACTGCAAGCGTTTTAGACACTCCTGATAATTAATATTCATGAAGGTAAATGTGCTTCATTTGATAGCGGGTGTTATTTTGCATGGGTTCATGTGCTCAAACCTCAGTGTGTCCTATTAGTGAATGACGTTTCAATAACATTATGAAATATTAAGTTTCTATATGCTCAGGCAATTTGTTTTCTTGTTGGTCTCCATCAACACTCCTGAATCCAGTGATTGTGTCTGCTTGACCTTCGTCACTGGCTTGTGTCAGAGCAGTTAAACCTGCAGCTGGGTACATTTTTTTATGTCTTTGGAAACATTTTGATGCCTGCAGGCCTAAACACTCTTTCCAGAAGACCCTCGACAACTCCTCAGATCACGGTGTGACGACAGCACCTCTATGTGTCAGCAAAGAAATGAGCTGAGCCTGAATGTCGGAAGCTTCAATAAATCAGGTTTTAGGCATTTAGATAGATTTTTTTTTTTTTTTTTTTTTTTTTAAGAATTATGTTCAGATTGACAGGATCAACATTTTACGCTTCAGGTAAAATCAAAAATGTAATAATCAAACTATTCCACAAGAATCAAAGAATAGTATTTGCTGATGACTCTATACTGTATGTGTTTGCTGATGTGCTATTTTTTCAGGAAGTGGATATTGTAAGCAGCGAATATGAAGAAGCTTTGCAGCTCAGATCTATTCCCTGATACCATTATGACCAAAGACAGAATCATGAGCAGCTGAAGTGTAGATGACGTCTTTAAAGCCGCTCCAATGAGTAAATGAGAGCAGTGAGTAAACACGTGTGGCATTGTGAGAATCTCGTCAGCCTGATGTGGAAAATACACACATTGAGTCAGTAATGCTGAGCTGTTAATGAAGGGTTTGTGTGCTTGTGGGCTCAAAGGCATATTGGTAGCGGAGGCGTATTGAATCAGCGCTGACCTACAAGGTTAACTCTTTGGCGAGGGAGAGGAAAGCGACGTGCCCAGAGGCTATCGATTCACAATCACTCATCTGCTTGGCCTTCCCTTATCTTCCACTCCGAAACCAGCTCAAGTACGCATTTGATTTCACCCCCCCCCCCCCCCCCCCCCAAACACACACACACACACACTCCTTGATCCCCCCCCCCACACACTCCTTGATAACAGGCTCCATTTGGGCTCTGGCAGTTCTCGTTCCTCCTCACTCATTTTGACTTCAATGTCTGACGATGGCTACACGTGGTGCCCATCATTCCCTTTGTACATCCTGCCAAATCCTTTCCTCAGAAAAGCCTCCTAATTTCAGATTTGCCCCGAACCCTCCAACGGAGCAGGCAATAATTGCTGGACGGAAGGTGTGTCGGCTTGATGCAATAAGTGTTAATCCGTTCACCATCCCAGATGATGCAATGACAAAGTAACGTGTGTCTGGTTTGATCTATGACTCTTTGTTCAACGCTTCAAATGCCAAAACACACACGCACATGCACACACACACACAGTGTGTTGTTTGTCTCTGGTCTTTTTCATGTCTCTAACATTCGTTCTCGAGCTCTTTCCTGCTTTGTTCAGCCTTTCATTGTTGGATTTGATTTGGTTCTCCTTCAAACCCCGCTGGTGTTTCAGTATCCGATATCCTGCAGCAGAGATCAACACGTGTTCTGATGCTGTACGTTTTGTTCTGGAGTGCTTTTGTGTTATGAAGAACAAACAAACAAACAAACACATGATTCTGATGCTCCAAGATGGTTAAACATGTCTCCTTGGACACAAACTGAACCGAACGAGGACGTTGTTGAATTAAGTCAGATGTCATCACACGGTCTTTGAGGGTTCAGTCTGTGGCAAAACAACGTAAGAAACTGGAAAACTCCTCGTCATGGAGCATCAAACTTCTTGTTGGATCTAGAAACAGAAATGTTTTAAAAATAAAGTCAAAAGTCTGCGGTTTAAAATAGACAGTGTTGTGAAGATGAAAGCTTGATAACAAACCTGAAAAAGAGAACAATGATGCGATGTTGTAAACAGGTGAAATAGGATAAAGATGTAATATCTGGAATTCAGACAAAATTTACCAAAGGAAATTTATATGAAAAAAATTTATTAAATTATATCAAATTAAATTAAATAAAATTTTAAAAAAGGAAAATCCACACATGAGACGTTATTCTTGATATGTGATGGTGAATTGGGTCAAACTAGAGATATTTTTGAAAACTTTGTTAAAGGATAATGGCAAAATAAAATCGAAATGTTTTGAAGACAACATTTCAGCACTAATAATGAAAAGACTTGAGGGAACAAAAAGGTAGAAATTGTCTGAAAATGATTCAGTCAATAGCTTTCCATGTACTACCACATTAAAATTTAACGACACCAAAAGAAAAGTACTTTCTGGAGTCTACGGTAGATCGATGAGACTGCACGTGGTTTTTGACGCTACTTTTTTAAAAGTATGAATACAGGAGTATTAACCTTTAGGTACTTGCTGATACTGAGTAAACAATATGCAAAGACAATTGATGGATGGATGGATGGATGGATGGATGAAGAAAGAGTTGAGGAACCTTTGTGCTAAACAATTTGACAGGTTTTGTGTGCAGACGTTCTTTTAGAGTATCTAGGTACGCTCTTCTGTGTTAGTTGTTGTTTGATTGGAACACAGTTGCACAACAGTGCAATTACTCTGTTTTCACATTGGATTCAATTATAAATTAAGTTGAAAGAGACTGAATCTATTGAAATGTGAAGTTTGGACAAAGCTGGAGCCTCTGGAGTCCGAACCAAACCTGCTCCCAACCTCCGGACTCTGTTCACCTGCAGTGGATCTGTGTGCTCGTATTGTGATGAAGGAAGGTGCTGCAGACAGTCACATAGTAAGTCTCTTGCTCGGGCTCCTGCTGCCAGATGGTCGAGGGGGTGTACAGGTTGTGTCGGGGGACAGTCATGGTGCTAAAGAGCACGTGGCTCTACCAGGCTTCCGGCTTCATTAGCATGTTGTATGGATAACTGATAGGTTTCACCTTTCCATCTCATTTAAGCTGCGTGAAATTCGCTCATCAAATCACTCACAGCATTTATTTCACATAGTGGCAGAAAATCAGGACTACTACCACACTAAATCTCATCTGTTTGTGTTGCACAATTAGCCGCAGTGCGAACACGGGTAGTAGATCGGAGGTGCGTCAAGCCGAGACGTTAACGTCACAAGCATGGGCCACTCTGAGTCGATTTCCCTTTCTAAAGTGTTCTGATTAGATTTGAAAACCTGACAGTTAAGACTTTTAACTCCCAATTAAGACACATTTGTACTGAGTGCAAAGCTTAACTGAGCTGTTTGACACACCAGCGTCTGCTGAATGACTGCACAATAATGTTTGCCTAATTAAAGCAGCCACTTAACCACAGGAACCTTGAAAAAAAACAAAAAAACAAACGTGATTCCTAATAGAGGCACATCGAGTTGCCTGAAAAGCCTAAGCTTTGTATAACATCAGCCATATTGTCACTTTCTTGAATGCAGCCCAGTGTGCATTAGCTCACGAGGCTTTTTATGTGCCTAAATTGCTCCATTGAGAGATTCGTCTGAAGTAGAGACACCTGTCCGAGGCAGCTGTGTACAAGACGCCAGACAACGGACGCATGCTGCCAGGGTTGTTTCTCATCACTTCAGTGCCCAGGGCCAGATACTCACTGCACACACCCCCTCTGCTCATATTCTAACCACCCCCCTCCCAAAACATAATGCACGCTTGGCATCGGGCCTCATTTTAAATGCCAACTACCCACAGCGACCGCTACTCCTGAGGACACCGAGGTCACATCTACTTCAGTTTGTCCACAAATCCGGAGGTCTGACCTTCGTACAAGAAGCTATATGAGACAAAAATATTCAAACGTCCCCATGAAATTGTATTTAAATTGCATTAACTAACCTGTGTTGGGATTGTGTAGATGCATTTTAAGGTAATTTACCTTAAAACATCATGGATCTGACCACGTTATCCTTTATAATAGTTAATTCAGATGACTTTTAACCTACTTAACTTACTGGCCCAAGGAAAAATGTAGTCAGTAGGAACTGTTCCTCTTTGAAAAATATATATTAAAAATTTGCTGTAAACAAATGATGCTCTCCTCTGTACATTCATACAAATACTCGACTAACTTCTAGATGACCCACTCAACAGATATAGGAACATCATCCTGACAGACCATCTGGCATGAGAATGCTAATGTAACCAACAACCAGTCTGCTCACTTATTCAACTTCTCAAGATGTGCAGGATTTAGAAAAGTGGCTCAGTTAGGATTACAGTTGCCCCAGAGGAGCAGGATTGTGTTCTGTTCGGTTCTGGCAAATTCTGAAGAGCTTTTTCACGACAGTGTCATTACTTTCTCAAAACCTGAAGCTTTTTGATGATGACCTGAAGCTTATCATGCATGTCGAATTTACAATTCTCTTCCAAGGTTAATTATTTTCAACAAGCATGTGTTTGGAGGTAGCTGGTGAACCAAGGACAATATGCAAATTAAACACAGAATTTCCCCATGCCTGGAATTTAACCGACGGTGGTCAACATGCTCAAAGTGCCCATCAATGTAACAGTGCAGCCCATTCTGTACTTCTTTAAATTAATACAAAAAGCTTCCTTTCCAGTTTCACAATGACTCCACCAACATTGACCTGTAATACATTTATTGAAGAAGTAGTTTAAGACCATGTCTGATAATGTCGAGCATTTAGCACGAAGAGATGAAGGATTTTGGTTATTTTTGAGGAGCTAGCTTCTTTTGTTTTTTTGCAAGGCCTAAATCCTCAATACGTCAAACTCAGCTTTGACATTTTCACATGGTAAAGCCTTTATACCCCACTCACAAAAAGGGAGGTCTCCAAGTGTGTTCCCTCCAAAACAGAGACCAAATGATATGCACCACGTGGTGCACCAAAAAAAAAAAATCAGGCAGCCCAACGCTAGGGGCCACGTGAGCATGTGGGTGCAGCCCTGACAACATGTCAGTACGCCAAACGCATTGACATTATGAGCGGCTCGCCATCAGACAATAAAAAGCCTGCAGGAGGAGCATGTATCTGAGAATATTGAAATGTCACATAAGAGGATGGTGAGTTATTAAAAGAAAAGGATCATTTCGGAGAGTATGGGCAGAAGCGGCAGATGCCTTTTGTCTCCTCTCTGGTTCTCCAAAGCGATGTCGGTTATGGATTGTTTCCCACGCGGTGACCTTCAAGCCTACTTAGAAGAGAGAAAGAAGCAGATAAAGAGGAGTACAACTCATTTCTCTTTCCTCAACCCCTCATCCTTGGTAAATGCACGAGATGGCCTGAGAGACTTTTATCCATTCCCCCTTCTTCGTGGGAAGGTGATGCCAACAAATCACCGCCGCCATCCTACACCAATCAGCTGGAACATTACTAAAGATCACCCATGGTTCCCTGCTCTGAATACTTATGTGTGGGATTCCTGCCTTTCGGGTAAAGTTCAGCAGGCCTGCGCTGTACTCCATCAGGCTGTCATTTAGGTCGCCGCTAAAGCTGCATTCAACAGAACATCCTGTACAACGAGCAGCGAGGGTTGAAGAACACGTGCACTGCATCATTTACCCTGTGCACTGCTGCCAAATCCTGCATTAAGACTTTCCTAAATTCCAGACATTATTAATTGTATAGAAGTTTCCCTGACGTATTCTACCCATTATACCTGCATACCAACTTCACTGAATGACGTCTACTTGCAGAGGTTCCGTGGACTAGGTTAATGAATCTACCTTATTACATGTTATGATTTCACTGCTTTCGTGGCATTGTTGGAATTGTTTGACCTAAATATCAATAAGTTGTACCCTAACTATTTATACAGCCATCAACTTCTTTTACTCACTTTGAATAGAATTCTGTTTCGTGTTAAAATGGCAGGTGAAATATGTCCAGTAGTAAAGGAGTCTGTAGTAGGAAGCAGGAAAAATAGGCTGAGGTCAATATCTCATCAACTTTGACAAGGGCATAGAAATGATGTCTGCACAAAAGGGTCAGACCAAAACAGCAGGTCTTATGAGGTCCTGATGCATTGATCTCGAGCTGCTCGAGGTGGTCCAAGGACGGAGTCCTGCAAAGCACTGATCACTGCCTTAATAAAACAGTGACAGGTGAATGATGCTCCCAGGAGTCGTTGATATGAGTGTGCATCCTTCCGGGACCATGTGATTTGATCCCACAGAGGAGTCACTGTTCTGTCCTCAGTCTGGTTTAGTTCTATGGGCTAATTTTTGAAATCTTGAGCTTTTACTGGAAAAGCTTTGAAAGATCTTGAGCCTTCCTGTGGAGCCCTTCAGCGAGCATGGACCTTTACAGGTTTGATGATTGACATTGATCATTCTTGTACAAGGCTCATAACACTTTTTCCATGACATACTGAACATCGCTGACATTTTTCTGAGAGCTTCTGATATGACAACAGTTCTTTTCTTTACCTGTTGGACATTTGACCCGTGACAACAGTCACTGAACAAGTTTTCTCACTTCAGGCCTTTTCAAAAGGTCTTTCGCTGGTCCTTAATTCATCTAAAAGTATGGGTGTAACAGTACACACAAGTCAGTATGTACCTCGGCATGGGGGTCACCATTCAGTACGGGTTTAGTACAATAGGAAAATAAAGCAACCAATAGTCAGGTATGTATGTATGAGCTTTTTTTCCCATTCATTTTGAACATACTGCAAAACTGAATACCATCTCCTGTTATAAACAGTCAAAAAACACATGAAACATAAAAGAAATGCATTAAGACAGTTCTCATACCATGCATTCATTCTGTTCATATAGGAGAAATACAAAACATCTTGTAAGGGATGTCTGTATGACAATCACTTCTGTGACGTTGGTCGGTGTTAATGTCAAGAAGCCAAATGGAAAGCCAACATGTTCCCATATGCCTGATTTAAATGCAGCCCGGGGCTTTTCTTCCTATGTTTTTGTAACTGCATCTTCTTTTCTTTTTTACGAATTGTGGTTGATGGCAGCATTCAGGCTCTGTACCACCACCTGCATTGAAGGGAGGACTCAATTTTTTTTTCAATACTCAGTCAATCATATTCGTCTCAGTACCATGATGGTATAGGACGAATACAAATACTGTTACCCCGGTACTGAAAATGTTAGGAATAAAATCAGATCAGCTTTTTTTTTCTATCTTTAGATCACAATTTGTGTTTAAGCTTGTTTAAGCTTCAATTCTAATACTTAAAAACAAGCTGTACTTACAACAAGATCTACAACACATGAAGGGAACAGTACTGTGTCCTCAACACAACTGCTAGGAAAACTTTAGACGCTTCATGTAGTTCTCAACTGTGCAATTGCTTTGTGAGAAACTGGTTAGACCCCGATCATCTAATGATCAGACCTGGAAGTTGAAGGATTGTGAGAAGGCTGCCCTGTTCAGTGAATCACACTTTGGTACACGTGATGTGGATTCCTGTGTTCTTGGCTGTTGTTCACCTGGCATGTTGCTGAACAATGTGAAGAACTCCAGCCAGCAGAGGCAGTGCGATGCTCTGGACAGTGAAAGTTTGGCTCTGGTTTCTACAGGAAGGTGCTTTGACAGCTACCTGAGCATTGTTACTGCCCAGACGGCAGCCCCATTCAGCAGGAGAGCGAAGCCTGCCAGCCTGAGAACTGACTGGAAGAGTCAGATCTCATTGTGTTGGAACATGCTGCTAGTGTCTTTGAGGCTGATGCAAGGCAACGTGTGTGCATGGAGCTCAGGTTCTTAAAGCACAGAGCTGTTCTGCTTTAAGGATGCTGCATCCTGCAAAGTTCAGATTTGGTTTTAAAGTTGTGACTTATTATGAAAAACAGAAATCCCAGCCTGCTTGGCGAGACTTTGTATTCTTCTAGTCTGTTTCACCTTTTACTGGAGCAGTCGCTGCCATTCACATCAGTGATTGTGCCTTTAGGGGAATTAAACTAAAGAGAGTCTTGGGAAATGGAGGAACAATTTGTCTGTCTTTATTCAGGTAATTGTCATTTGTTGCTTTAGTGTTCAGCTATATAGAGTTGAAGCGACATAGACTCCACATCTTCTTACTGATGAGAATTTTAAAAAAAATACTGTTTGCATCCGTCACTTTCCCCCATGATGTTAATCGTGATTCAGATTGTGATTTTAATTTGCTATGGATTGATTTTGTCTGTTGAGCTTTATTATCACACATATCACTATTGTGATTAACTTACTTTGATTGCAGAATTGATGATACAGGCTCCACAAGCCACAGAGATATCCTGCTGTACACATTAATGCCTATTAGCATAGAGATGCAAAGAAAAGGGCTTGAAGCAAGTTGGGATTTGTTTTCAGTCAAGCAAAGGTCAATGATGGTAGTGTAACAATGACTAGAAAAACGCTAACTGAAATATACACATTTCTTACTTGGCTTACTTGGTTAGCTAAACACGTCATATCCTTTACATCCAGGAATATCAAAGTATGTCAAACTGATGTTATGTTAACATCACTCGATTGGTGCTTTTAACTGCTGCAAGTGGCTGTGTGACCACTTAAAAAAAATAGGTCCAACAGTAAATCACATTACATCAGTAGGACTTAATAATGTGTTGATCTTTGAAGAAATTCAGTCAGAAACCTGTGCTATTTCACTGGAAATGATCAAAAATGTTTGATTTTGTTCAGTGTAATGATTTTCAACATATTTCATTACATATATGTCACATATGAAGTATGAATAATATTAACATTATCTCTGAAATTTGGGATCAAAATGCTCAATGAGTGCTCCTTAAAAGGTAAAACTGTTATTTGCTGGTGTCTTTATCATTATATTGTTTCAAAGTTGACTTGTGAAACAAAACCGGATAAAGTTGATTTCAGCTTGCCCTTTGCATTAAAATGCATGACGACAAGTGAACAGGCTTTACTCTTCTATATTTAAAACCTACTTAGCATACGATCCACCATGCTCTACCCAGAATTTGGATTATTAATGTAACCCTGTATTTTCTGTGTTTAGGAATGTAGATATATTCAGGAAAATACAGATTGTTGAATGTGGCATACGGTGACGTCCACCCGGTGTTGGCATGGGACTGATGTAACCTTCACACAGGAAAAAGCAACGACTCACTGCTCATACAATCATGTGCACTTGAATCAGCCCCAGAAAAACAAAAACAAACCCCCAAAAAACATTTGGCGATTGGTGGTGGTGGGTGTCTGGGGGGGGGGGGGGGGGCTTCCGCTGGGACGGCACAATAGAGGAGTGCATTAACAGCTTGTGTCTTGTGTTCCAGCAGAGGTGTCAGCTTTGTGACATTGTGTTTAGCCCCCTGGCAGCATGACCTTGTCTCACTGAACAGTGGCTATTAATTAGCCAAGCATGTGTGTGTGTGTGTGTGTGTGTGTGTGGGTGTGTGTGTGGGTGTGCTGCAGGTCGGTGGGGTAGTAATAGGTGGTGGTGGGAGGCGGGTGCGAGTGGCACCCGTTCGCAGCCAGCCTGCCTGTCTGGCTGTCTATATACGATCAATGAGTGGGAGGAAGGTGAGGACGAAGGGCCGAGGGGAGTGTGTGTGTGTGTGTGTGTGTGTGTGTGTGTGTGTGTGTGTGTGTGTGTGTGTGTGTGTGTGTGTGTGTGTGTGTGTGTGTGTGAAAGGTGCTGCCAGCCCATTTTCCATGACATTAAAGAGGTCTTTGAGCTATATGTTGCAGTGAGCCCCCCCCCCCCCCCCCCCCCATCTCCCCTGTCCTCTCCACCGAGCCGAGCCTCTCCCTTGTTTCTGCCTCAGAGATGATGATGTGCCTTCTTGGGCTTCGGAGCGCTCGCCTCTCTCTGTGTGTGTGTGTGTGTGTGTGTGTGTGGGTGTGTGTGTGTGTGTGTACGTGTGTGTACGTGTGTGTACATGGGCTACTGTCTTTCTCTGCCCTTGGCCGAGGTTCCAGAAAACATGAAGTCATGCTGGGCAGACTCCATGAGCGAGTGATTTCTCTCTGCTTTGCTCTGATCGACGTCCAGCCAGCCACAAAAGCCTGCCATCCTTTTCCGCCTCCCCCCACCTCCCCACACCCCCCCCCCCCCGCCTCCTCCAGTCATTCACCCTCCCTTGTTCTCCTCACCACAGCCTCCTCTTTCACTCCCTGCCCAGCCACCCGAGCTCTCCAAACTCTTCCGTCCTCCTTTCTTTTCTTCACCTTCCTTTTTTACTCTTCAGCTCCAGCGCTCTTTCTCTTTAACCTTGGCTGTTGGCCTGCTTCTCTTTCTTTTCTGTTGTTTACTGCGGTTCATATTACTGTGTTGTGTTTGTCCCCGCTGTCCACTGCACGATACGATCAAAGACAAAAACTACTGTACCCAATGAGTATTTAGCAGCATTACCATGACAATGGCACACACACACACACACACACACACACACACACACACACACACATGCACAAATGCACACACGCACACACACATTGGAATGCTTGATAAGTTGGACCGACTAAAAAGGTGCATTTTTTCTGTGTTGTTGCCAACACATGTGACAATTATAGATTTGACATGCGAAATGCGTGACAGAGGGTCTGATGCTCACATGCTGATTTGGTTTGATATGACATATAAAATACTAACTTCTACAAGATGAAGGAGAGAACTCCGGGCATGTTGATGTAGAGCTGTTAGCATTAGCAGCTCCAACTGCCTCTGCTGTGATCAGGGTTTGGATTAGGATTAGAAAATTAGGGCCAGGTTTAGAGGTAGGACTATATATACTTTTTTTTTATTTGACCAACATAGTTTGACGTTTCCCACTTTTTCTCTTGAATATTTAGTCTTTCTTTCCCATCAACAACTTACATGTTTGGAAATTTTAAATTCCAACAACAAGCTGAAAAGTTTTGGAATGGAAGTTCAACAGTTCCACTCACATTTTCATCAGATACACTTTTGACTTCTTTCAAATCAAGTAGGGTTCAATCTATTAAGCATTTCAAAATTCTGAAATGCCAGTTGCTCCATTAATTACCCAAGAATGAATAATTATTTTGGAATCGTGTCCAACGAGAACATTAATGTGGGAGCAAATCTTCCTCCAGTCCAAATGAATAATAATTAGATTGTACGAGTTGACTCACTGTACACTTGTACATTTTTCATCCCACTTGCCACATTTTTGTTGTGATTGTCACTCAGACCATGTCGTTTCTTTTCCAACTAATGACTATACGCAGACAGTGATGAGAAGTTTTGGAGTCTGTGGGAAGCTGCTGGCTGAGCACAAACCTCAGCCTCTAACTGACACAAGCGCTCCTTCTATTATCTCTAAACGCCCACACATGGAAACACACACCCACTCCTCTCATTTTGTGCTGCCAGGGTATCTGCTCAGCCAGCAGCAGGCTGCGGACCCCCCCCCCCCCGCGCCCCCTCCACTCCCGCCCGCCTCCGACAGCTGCTGCGATAAAACAGCACGCTCGGTCCAGGAGGTGGACTTTAGGCTAACTTTGCATCGGTGTGCGTGTGCGGGTGTGTTTTGGGTAGATGTCCTTCAGCGCTAAGAACATTGGAGGGAGATGTAAAGAATGCTAATGAAGTGAATCACCAGAGTGAGGAGTGATTTGGCCAGCCGTGGCACACATACACTGTGTGTGTGTGTGTGTGTGCGCGTGTGTGTGCGCGTGTGTGTGCCTTCGAACACCCTGACGTTGGCTCTCTCTGAAGTTAAGTGAGAAGTGGGTGAGCCAAGGTTAAGTACAGGAACACAGTGATGGGCTGTGCATTTTAATTAAGGCTTGAGCAAACACTCTGCAATTCCCCTAAATGGCCTCGTGTGATGGATGACAGGAACCACTGTTGTCTATTTTTCTTCTTGAGGGGAACTTTTCTGCATCGGGACACAAAAGGCCAGGCCGGCCAAAGTACCCCCCAACTCCTTTATGCTTTATTGACTCCTGGCACGAGTGAAGTGCATACGGTCGGAGGGAAAACCAGTTACCTGGGTGCACATCTCCAGTGCTTCGGTTATGTGCTTTGTGAGTTTGTGTTTTGTGTGGGTGACAGGAATCAGTCCACAGACCTGCTCAAGTGAGACTTTCCATGTGTGTAAACCCTGCTGGACCAGGAAAAAACAAAACTTGTTTCATTATTCAAGAAGACAGAACTTTTTCCTGGAGTTTGTGTGGACATCCCAGACTTTCGGAAGGTACCGAAACCTGTCAGGTGGAATTTGGGGGAAACATGTGGTGAGGGGGAAAAACATTGATTATATGTCTTAGGTTTCATTAGATAAATAGATCTGACAAACATACATTTGTTCGTAAATTTAGATGGGTTTTTTTAATACATTTTTTTTCAATCGTGTCTGTAGACTGATGAAGATATTTCTGAATCAGAGTGGAGGATGGGGGGGGGGGCTGACTGTGGGCGAGTCTGTTTTTCTTTTTCTTTTTTACATTGCTAACAAACAGAGAGAGAAACTTGAGTGAACTTCAAAAAAAAACCCAACAAAACTTTGGAAACCAAGTAAACAAGCAGAGAAGTGAAGCTGTGTCCATGGCTGTTTGGGAGCTCCTCCTACGACTGCTGACACTGACCACATCAAATACCCCTCATACCCAGCATGCACTTCATTATTCCTGTGAAAACACAGTCACCACACATTGCAGGTATTATTTCTATCAGGATGTACTCTACCACTGTCCATCACCACAAAGGATCGGTCTCTGTCTCGCGAGTGTCTGGAACCTCTGGTCTCACTCTGACTCAAATCTGCTATGTAAGGCTCTGCTGTCTTTTAATTCCTATAGAATCAGGCAAAAAAAAAGCAAGGACGCGATCCCTTTTGTCATTGCAAAAGCTACGAAGAAAATAAAGATGAAAAAATAATGATTACTTTTTATTACTTTTTGTTTAATACTTTACTTTCACATTTATCCATTTGGTTCAATGAAACTTATATCACCCAATTAAAATGTTTCATTACCAAATATAAATACACAACAAAGTCAATTCCCCATGGGTTTCCCCATGCTCCTGTTCCTCATAGAGACGTCCCCATATTACCAAGTTTCTCACTGCTTCAGGTGTCGTTGACCGTTACATTCTTCACTCTGTATTAACCAACATGCCAGGAAGTGTCTGTGGTTGAGCTGCAGGCTTCCTGTTAGTGGAGGAACTCAGTCAAAGTGTCTTTTTCCCGGTGCAGATGAGGAGGAGGAGGAAGAGGAAGAGGGGGAGATCTGTTGTGGACCTGCTACTTATCAATCAAGACCTTTCAGAACAATTCTACAAATTTGTACTTATTTCTTATTGGATTTGTTATCGTGAGTAAAACGTTCCCGAATGTGGTGATCAGTAAAAACTGACTTCTGTAATATTACTTTTGTTCCTTAATAGCAGCATTTGGATTCATATTTAAACCTTCTCCTGCTCAAACTCTCCATATGTCACACATAATTCTGCAAATGGATAGAGCAAGAGTCAAGACGCATCATTTTGTGAAAAAAATCCCATGCTTTGAGTCAGCCTGCTGTGTCAAGTGGCGAACAGGATTCATTCTTTCTTTCTTTCTGACTTTTACAAGGCCTTTTCCTTTATTGTTGGTCCGACAGGAGCACTCTGTGCTGCTATAAAGTGGTGGGCGACAGCTGAGTCTGACCGCTGGATCCGGGCCTCACTGGGGACTTGTAGTGGCGGCAATAACCTGAGCACAGCGCCGGTGCTCTGCGTGGTTCTACGAGCCTCTGCGGTGGCGTTAAAAGAAGTGCATTTTAATAGGTCTGATGAAGGAAAATAAAAAGCAGTACGGATCTGAAATCTCAGTCTATTTTTATGACTGGTGCTATACTGTCTACTGTAGAGAGCATTCAGAAAAAAATCAAACATTGACTTTTTCGTCTTAGATCTTGGCTTGGTTTTGGTCTCTTCAGTTTCCTGAAATATCCACCTCTTCTGCTTGGACCTTTTTTAAAACCTTGATAGTTCTGCATCTGCTATTCCATCCAAATCATTGAGCTAATACTTTGCTGTGTACCAACAAATGTCTGCATGCTGCTGAAGCAAGAGGGCGGATTCATTTTCATACATGGCTCAAGTATTCTGTGTTTTAATCTCCCTCCCGCCGCTGTCTGGTGATGCAGATGAGCTCTGACGTGGGGGGGTTGGTACGCAGTCTGACAGAATGGAGAGGCAGCGGAGGCCTGGATTATAAAAAGGAGGAAGTCTTATTTGTGGTCTTTATCTTCTCTCTTGTATGCGACATCAGAGCAGCTGCTGGTGTAAGAAGAAACTTCATGTGTGAAAACGGAGCGGGATACGCCGTCGCGACACTACAAACGAACAGACATGCCAAATGAGTTATTGTCTGAAATCAGAGCTCAATCAACCCTGTAACCATAGCAACTATGCAGCAGCTCCAGGCCAGATTATCCAAGCCAGTCTCCTTCTCACGGTGTCACACACCGGCAGTTATCTCAGAGTCACCAAAAGGTTCAAGTATCTGCTGTACCTGCTGGAGGTCGGAGGGATCTTTGTCCTTATCCAGCCAACTCAACGTCACTCTCAAACAGACATTGTCATGTAAGTGTTTCATGTTATTGGAACGAGACTTGGATCATGTTGAACTGATATATTAATCACCTTCTATTCATCTCCCAGTAAAGCACCATATAAAAGTACCAATTGAATTTTCTCCTGGAATTCAATTTGGTGAAAATCCAGCACTTGATCTGTCCAGCGACAGCAGCATCCTCCCACCATCGGCTTGGTAATGATTGTCCTCTTTTCTTATTTTCTGCCACATGCATGGAGCTCGTTCATGCCTGAACGCGAGTTGGTACCTGACCTCATACCTCATTTATTGATCATGTTTGACACACTGAACCTACTAGTTGTCATGGAAATGAAGAGATAGATCATTAAAAGCCTCTAGTCACATTTATATTCTGTTTTATATATAAAATCTTTTTTTATTGTTGGAATCCATCACTTCCTCAGTGCAGCATAAAGTTACAACGAAAGTTTACAATGAAATATGTAAAGGCGATGCCTGGAGTTGAGAAATATGTTAGAAAGAAATGAAAATAGTTGAAGGATGTAGCATAGGAGAGCATGTGTAGCTTTCCAAGGTCAACGCACTTCAGCTTTTTCCAGGTCTAACATGACTACTATTGTTTCAGGAGCATTAATTATCACTGAAAAGCTTTGGTGCTTTGCCAACAATGCTCTTGTTTTAATTAAGACAGGGCTCCTGGGTTTTTGGGGCCACAAAAGGTCACCATGTTGTGATACATTACCACTGGTATTGTATTAACAGGTACAATATTGATAATGCAGTGATTGTGAAGTTACTGTAGTATTCAGCCAGCTCTATCAGAGTTTGTTCTGAGCTTGGCCTTACGCTGTTGTCACGTGTCAATTAGCAGAGTCACTTCTTCTCATGGGACTCATGATGTTATCTCCTGCAGAGGTATCCAAATTCCAAATTGTAGCCCGATCCATTGAGAATGATTTACTGACAGCTCAATGACATATGAGAGCTGAAATGTATACCTTGTACTGAGAGGCCCAGAGCTTTGTATAGGTGGCCTTCAATGAAAAGTGTTTGAAGCCCCCTATAAACCTAATGTGAATGTAATCGTACTTTATTGATCCTCTTCTCTGCATTTAACTCCATAGTTAACCTTAACTACATATGTAGCTGTGGGCTGCTGCTGTGCAACAGCTTCAGCAGCTGGAGTGTGTCAGGAAGCGGATTTCACCCTCCAAACACAAGCTTGATTTTCAAACCTGGTGGACACCCACTGCCCTGTTTTACTCAGGCTACTTCACTTCACGGCAGACTTTTTACCTGGTTGGACACACCCTCAGTACAGGCTTCATAGCCTGCATTTTCACTGTCAATGCAGTGATGGCCAAATGAAGCTTCATGAACCACTGTCCTCATTTTCTGAAACCACAAGATGGCGTTGTCTGCTCAAGAAATGTTTGAAAGCGCACTTCAAAACCAGTCTTTTAGCCTTCATCTGATAACCAAGAGGACCATTTGGTGGGAGTCAAAAAAATAAAGAAAGTCGATCACGAAGCTACCTGATGTTTCATTTGGCCATCCCAATTCAGATTTTTGGCTCTGATGTGGCTCAGATTGGATCTGGGTTTGGACAACGTAAAGCAGTGGCAGCTCACTGTTGCTCTGAACCAGATGTGTATACACAGTCGTCTAAAGGAATGTTGTCACTCCAATAGCCATTTGGTTTGACTTTGAGTTTTAAATTTGACTTTTGTTTACCATCTGGAATTGCCGAAATTCAGTCAGTGAGAAGTTTATACGTCTGTAGTTTCAAGTCAGCTCTGAGTGACAGAAATTTGCCTGAAAGTATTGGTTGCATTTGCTATTTTGTGTTCAATATTTCAATTGAAATCTTACAGATTAACAGACAAACAGTCACAGCGGCAATGCCAATATGAGATAGATGGGAAGATAGACAGACAGACAGATAACTTTACTGTCTGCCCCAAGCAGTGGCAGAAATATTTCTTTAATTATAATTAGCCCACCAATAGGATATTCCATTATATATTAGCATTAAGCAAACTGACTTTCAGGGAGGAGTAGAATAGTGAGTGACATAAACTGCGCAACACCACTAATAGATAATGAAATTCATTGCTAACACTTTTAAGAATTTATTTATTTTTTTTTTATTTTTTTTTTTATTTATCGATTCGTTGTTGCAGCCCTACAGTCTGGAATGGTTGAAGTATTAATAAGTATAATTTGGGTAATTGTTAAATTGTGGTTGATGGGCATATTTGAAAGTGTTTATTCTTGCATTGACATGTATGGAATGTTATATATTCGATTAGATTAATCAATGTTTTTTCACAGTCAGTACTTGTATAACTTGGGAATGTTGGGTTTGGTTAGTCTTTTTCACCTTCAAGGCTTTTCACTTTGGGCTGTGTGCAGGATTTGATTTAGTTGATTGTTGCATTTTGAATTTGATTATTTGGTCTCGCGGTCAGTTTTTTTTAGACCGTATGTGGTGGGATGTTTGTCTTTGTAAGTGAGGACTATCTGCTGAAGTCTCATTCTGATCACCACAGAGACCTGAGCACTGAAACCTTCCTGAGGTAAAGTTATTTTGTCTTCAGTCTGGAAGTCAGTGAGACTGACCCAGTTATCAAAACCCTGAAATTTCACTTTGTTTTAGCAGCTCCTCTTTTGGGAGCAGAATCAGCTCTATGCCAGTAAAGATAATCTTTATGTACGTATGTGTACAGTGTTGAGGAGAGGATAATATATTCATACGTGCTATAAAGCCCCCCGATATAATCACAGCCTCCCTCCCTCCTCCTCCTCCTCCTCCGCCCAACAGTCAGCCTCTGTTCATCACCTCTCGTCCTCCATCGCGGACTGGTTGCCATGCAGCATGCTGTCCATCAGTGACTTGGTAACTGTTGCTAGGAGAAAAGTGTAATTTTATCATTGGGGCTTAATTCTGCTCTTACGAGCTCTGTTTGCTCCACACTCATCTTTCTTGCAGTTTCTCCTTCAACCCAGCCCTTCCCCACCTTAAGCCCTTCTCCTAGCTTTTACCTAGCTTATCTCTATCCTCCTCCTCCTCTAATTCTCATTTGTCATTCGTCTCCTTCCTCATCTCCTTTACTGCCCTTCACCTCTGTTTGCAATCCAGCCGCCATGTCCTCTCACTGTCACCGTCTTAAAGTCCCGAGGCGAGCCCCCCCCCGGGGGGGAGGGGGGGGCACCCGCCCTCACCATGAAATAGATTGTGTTTGGGTGTGAGCGTGAGCCTTAATGGGGGCACTGGCTTTGGATAAATAAAGCCTGCTAAATGGACAAACACGTCTGAGTGGCCATGGCCGAGGGTTGATGGGATGAGATGTGGAGAGCCTTGGGGTTCGAAGGCTCACAGGAGCGAAGAGGGGAAGACATGGACAGTGATCTCTCATTTTCTGGGGAGTCAGAATAACAGATTATAAACTAATGTTTTAAAAGTGCAGTCATCTGGGAATCTCATACAAGAAATGTAATAAAATCCAGTAAAAAGCTCATGCAAATACTTTGCTGTTTCAGTTTTGTTCATATTTGTGTTTTGAGGTGTATAAGCTTCAGTAGGACAGGTCCAATGCATCGTTACCATTCCTTGAAGTTTCATCTCACTGTGTTGCAGATAGAACACATTCTCATCTCGACAAAACAGAATATTTATGCATCCTCTGTAAACCAAACTGCACCTCATCAAGTTCACAGGGCAATTGAACGAGGAAGTTGTATCTTTGTTGGTTTGATCTTGAAAAGGATTGAAGAAACACAATTTCCCCACACATTTCGAGTTCATTCTAAATAACCTCAAATCTTTGAACAGTCTGCTGAGATATCCAATATGAACTGTTTATTTGTTTGTCTGCAAAAGCCACAGGTGGACTTAATGCTATAGAACATTACAGGTACAGTGTTACTTCCCATTGTAATTGGAGATTCAGCACCTCTTAGAGAGCTGTTCTTCGTCACTTGGACAAACTCGACATGGCCATTAAATACCTTCACACTGTGGTGTGGTCTGCTTGTTAAATCACCATTGTCTTCCCCCTACCTCTCAGTGCCACGTACAGAAGAGGATGTGTCTGGAGGATCTGTGGTTGATGGAGGGCAGCTTTTGTTTGAGCTGGGCTAAAGAATCAAAGGACTTCTACAGTTCAGGTACCACAGAAGTAACATAGTCGCTTTAGTAATCAGCTGATAATTTACTACACTTTTCTTGTAACTTTCCCAACGCTGGATAAATCAGGCAGAAGCAGGTTGTCGTTTCTCAAGCTTCCTGCTGCTATTGTTGTTTATGAGTGTTCATGGTAGAAGGAAGGAACCTTCCCCGAGGATGAGAGCAGATGTATATCCAGGTCTTATCTATAAGTAATGGGGGTGGAGATAGTGATATTGGCCAGTGGCAGGGACAAACAGCAGCAGCGATGTGGAAGCTGTGAGTGTTGGTCGAAACTATGGGGGTATTATCTATAGCTGTAATCTCTGGGTCATGATTAATGATCCACAGTACATATAAAGGAACTGGTGAGGATAGATTTTTTTTGCAAGGTGGCAACGAAGTTCATTCATGAAGGTAGACCTCAGAGTAAAGCTGCTGTTCATACATCTTGAAAGGAAATGGTGGAGGTGATTCAACATGGCCAACTGGGACAAAATCAATGGGTAGTTAGGTTTAGTGGGAAGTCAAGTGTTTTCTACCACAATCCACAAGGGAAAAATTAAAAATGTAGGAGGCAGTCACAGGTGTGGATAACCAGGTTTGTTGACATCTTGCGCTCTCTAAGATTCTCAAAGCAAGGTCCGGTTTGTACAGTCGATCTCACTCCATCTCCATTCGCACAGGGAAAATGATCAACGATCAATCTCACAACATTTCAGACTATTCTCGTGGTTTGAAGAATCTTTCTTTGAGAAGTCTGGCTTTCTTTTTCAGGCTGAATCGGTCAAATGTTAATTTTTTCGCTTGAACTGTTGCAACACCATCTTTGATATCCCAGAAACCCTTGCAGCAGGTTTCCAAAGATGATGTCAGTTAGCAAAACAAAAACTCAGTTTGATGGCTACAAATTCAGGTTTGTTTGTAAATATATTGACTTTGGTGTGATTGATTTAGGAAACTGCGGGTTGGAAATGAGTGGTGATGGTTGGTTTTACTGAATTAGTTTACTCTCTGTGCAGAAGTGATACTTTTTATGGGAAGGAGATTTTACGATTTCTTCTGGTAGGGTTACTTTAAAGATGAATGGATGTTTAAAACAAACTCAATCTCAGTACAATATGGAGCCAATTAGCCTTTTGGCAGCAATTTTCACAAATTTTGCAGGAAACACTTCCTCGGTTCTGGAATGGTTTCAATCAGATCCTAACATGCTGTTCAGGGGCATTCCGTCCAAACTGATAATCAAATGAATAAAACAACTAATAAATACATCTTAAAATCCAAGTGAAAGCCAAAAGGAAAAGCGGAGAAATTGGTTTGCTTTCACACCGGCTGCCTTGAGGTCAACCGAGTGGAGTGTTTGGACCGAGTGCAGTGTGGTTGTGTCAACTGCACTGGAACAGTTGCTGTGACCTGAATGCTGTATGAAAGTCAGTAGACATGCTCGATAGTACCTCACGTTTGAGCTGAGGAGGCTCCTGCAGTTGATGAGCAATGAGCAATGCAGATGATTTATGTTCAGTAAACCTCGTGGAGAAATCCATGAGTTGCTCTGCGAAACAATCCAGTAGATTGAGAAACACAAGGCTCCACCTCACAAAGAGAAAAATCTTAGTCCTTCATCTTGTCGCCAACTTCGTCTTTGTTCCTGATGCCAATCTCCGTCCAGCTGTCCCACTTTCATCTCCATGATTGTGTCATTTTGTTGAAGGTAAAGTGCTGGAGACGTGCTGCATGGAAGATGAAGTGACCTGCGCAGGTGGAGGGGTTTTTTTTTTTTCACAGTGAGGAAATGGTGACACTGCTGATGCTGCTGCAGAGCAATTCGGGTAAAGCCGTTGCCGTCATGACATGATTGAAGGACACCGCACTCACAGGCTTTAGAGAGGTCAGGCGAGGGTGGAGGGTGGAGGGGTGGAGAAGACAAATTGATGAAAAGCCACTGAGTGAAAGACAAGGAAGAAAGAAGGAAAGGAAAGGAGAAGAAGATGCATTTGGTTGGGATGAAAGAAGGGTGGGGGGGGGGGGGTTAAGGCGGGGTCCGTGCATAATTACATTTTGTGTTCTGAAGCAGTATTGGGAATCAATAATGTAATTCATAGAAAAGCCATAGAGCTGCCTCCCATTGGCATTCACAGACATGAGCTGCGCTAACATCCCAAAGAATTAAAACAAGAGGGGAGGGAGGGGGGGGGTGGTGGGGTGAGGACGAGGAGGGGAAGGAGGAGGAGGGGGGGTGCCGTCGTCTGTCATTGAAACAAAGACTCACCCTTTGTTCATCCTGAGCCTTTAAATCTCCCCCACAATGCTTTGCAAAAAGCTCAGAGTTTTTCATCGTGCCGTGATTGACGTTTTCGGGTCTATCACTGCTGATGCTCAGATCACACACACACACACACACACACACACACACACACACACACACACACACACACACACACACACACACACACACACACACACACACACACACACACACACACACAAACCTCACTGTGTTAGTATGAACACACTTTGGTCATTGCAGGTCAGACGTGTAAGTGCTTCTTCCTCTGTTGCCACAGTGCATTATTAGCATTATTAGCATTATTAGCATAAACAGCATTATTAGTATCATCAGCATTGATAGCATCATCAGCATTATGAGCATCGTTAGCATAATCAGATTTATTGCAATCACGGGCATGATTAGCATCATCAGCATTATTAGCCTTATCAGCATTAAGAGAAGCCCTGCAGCAGATTTCAGCAAACTACCAGCAGGTGAAACCAACATGGCTTCATGAATCAAACCAGTGTATCATTGACTTTCACGTGTTACTGTGGGATTGTTCCTTTCATTAATAGAAACTTTAGCAACCCTGAACATTAGTTTTACCAAACTTTTGAACACATTTCTGATTGCAATGCAGCAATACATTTTGAAAACGAGTCCAGCCTGCAGAGGACACGAGAGAAAACTTAACATTTTAGTTGAACTGTGGAAAACCATCTGGATTTGCCTTTACTACTTTTTGTTTTGGTGTTAAAACAATGCTCAGCGCCAACGAAAAGAACCGTTTTTACAGTGATATACTCTTCAAAACTCCATAAACAATTCTTGAAAATCAACTCCAGCACTTGTGGAGAGAATTTAAAGTTGGCGCTAAAGCAGTTTGAAGCATTTAATGGACGTTTTAGCTGTAGCTCAACCGCAATGAGCTAAAAGAAAAAAGAAAAAAGAATATATATATGTATAATTAATAAACCAACAATTTGCATCAAAACCTGATGGCTGGACTTTTTAATTAGTTGAATATGGAGAAAATGTGAGTAACAGTGTTTTTTTTTTTTCCATTCAAGTAAATTAGAGAATGTTTGCACCTTCCGTTTTCAGCTTTGTAATTATTCGTAGTACTCCAACACTGTGTGGTTGTCCAATGAGCCGTCGGCAGCTCATTAGATTTAAGACTTTGCCTGGAAAGAAAGTTTTTTATTAGTCTAGCAATCCTGGATCAGACTTTTCTTTACAGGTGAATAAAATATGTGCCGGTTTTTAATATAATGGCTTCACATTTAAATGTGGCCTGAATCTCCTTTACATTTACTTGATGACTAATTCCCCGATTGTTGAGCAACAGTGCCCGGATTCGTGTAAAGGATTGCAGATTCTCCGTTGCCAGAGAAAAGCCAAAAGACTCTTACTCAACATAAAACCAGAAAAGTCTCAAGAAATCCTCCATTTGGAGTCTCATTGTGTTCCGGCTGAGAGACGCTGAAGCCGGCCTTCCGCATGGGGATAAGAAGCCTCCAGTCATTTCCTTTTCGCATGATTTTTGTCCTGTGAAAGATCTTTAAAAGGCCAAATCACAGAGCACAGTGGAGCCATTAGTGGAGGAGCTGTCAGGAATCCTGTCCTCAACTCAAAAGACAGCCGAGCGTTCCATCTCCGGCTGCTCTCTGGCAGGGATCAAGAAGGTCTCTGAGCCGGAGAGGAGGCGATTTAAAGTTTCACACATGAACCCAGCTGAGATTTTTCCATCTGAACATTATTCTCTTCCCAAATGAAATGCATGAGAAAGTAAACGGCACGAAGTGCAGCTGTGCTGTAATATATCTGACTGTGAGAGGGAATTTCAACATTTCCCAATTCATCAGCATCTAACTGGTGCGCTAACATCACGATGGAGAAGAAACCTCTGAAAGGAGCTCTAATAATTAACTATATAGTTGTAGAGAAAACATTGTTAGTTTTAATCCAAAAATCAAATCCCCTCGCCAAAATGGCTAAACTAGCAGGTATCCTGCTAAATTGGAGGTCCAGAAGAACAGGCCTGAGACGCCATGTGCTCAGGACTTCCTGAATCTGTCGCAGTCATTGACATTATCACTCCAGACCAAAAGTGAAAACTACCTTATTTGTGTGTGACATGAAGACACCAGGGAGTGCATATTTTGTGAACACGAAGCCATCCATTAGCAACGTCTACTTTGCAGCTGCAGTGTTGGTTTGCTTAAAATGAGTCGGCGTACATCGTGGACAGGTCACCAGTCAAACAGGAAGAACAAAGACAAAGATGTCCCTCTGCAGTCTATACAGGATAAATGATGTGCAGCAGTGCTGTCTGCTTTTTGGACAGTTAACTTCGACGGCACTTTCCTTTTGTTGTTGACCTTTGTTCCAGCCGTGAATGTTATTACGAGGCAGCTCGCGTGGGAAGGTAGCTCAGGACACAGTGGGCTGTCATCCCGCCCAGCAGGTTCCCTCTGCTCCTGTTTACTCTAACCTGACTTGTCCCTGTGCTCCCACAGCGCTGACAGGAAGCCAAGGCGAGTCCCAAGCCCCGGTCCAAGGCCTACTCAGGGCCACGGCAGGTGGAGAACGAGTCCGGAGAGCCACCGGCGAGGAGACCTACTGGGCCTACTCAGGTATGTGCTGCTTTTTTCTGTGATTGGCTGCCTCCGAGGACTTTGTTGGCTGTGCTGTAGATACATGTGCTGCCTATGGCTCCAGAACACAGGAAGTCTGTTTGCATGCCCATGTTCAGGCTTTGCTTTGACCTCTGTCAGACATCCTGATGTGGACGGTGCATTGAGACATCTACTTGGTTGTTTTGGAAAACTTTGTCACACGTAGCTTTAAAACTATGAAACTTCAAGTTCCCAACTCACAGCGAGATTCTGTCGTCTGCATTCAAACTTAATGCCAATAATCAGAGCATGAGTCAACCTGTGATTATATGCCAACGTTGAATAAGAAAAATATGAATTATAAGTGGCAAAGTGGTAGTTTTGTAGCGCAATGTGAGTCCAGCACCGCTTGGTTATTTCTGTGGCTTGGTTTTGCAGATTTAATCATTTGGAGTGCAGAGGTCGCGTGCGTGTGTGTGTGTGTGTGTGTGAGTATTTTGCTTTGCATTTATACAATGCTCATTTGTGTGTCTTGCGCATACATGTATGTATTAAGATATGTGCACAAAAATAAGAATCTGTAAATGTCTCCAGTTCAGCTCGGCCTCTGCGCACTACCATGTTGATGCTTACTGTTAGAAAGGCTCTGGAGTTAAGAAGACAGTGCAGACAACACACACATAATGAGCAGACGTAGCCTTCCAGTCTGTGTCCAGGACAGTGAAATCCCCGTAGTTACAGACACATCACTGACCAGGCAGAGAAAAAGCAAAATCCACAAACCAGGTGGATATATTTGCAGGCCCTTGTATCCACACTCCGAATCTAACACACAAACACACAGATTTGTGTACAGTCTGTTAAAAACACCAACGTTGTTACAAACATGCAAACATGTAAACCTGAACCGAGCAGCACCCACCAGGCGTATGAGCAGGTATTAGCTCTTCGGTGAGCAGCCGTGGACTGTGTGTGTGTGTGTAGTGTCGAGCTGCTTGGCAGAAAATGAACTCAGATTCCCGCCAACCTGAGCGAAGCCCTCTGTCTTTCTCCCTGCTGGTTCCACCAGCTCCTTCATTTGGATGCTTGGACGTCTCTTCTGTCACTCGTGTTGCTTGGCAAAGATCTCAGTGTGTTTTCTTGTTGTCGAGTAGTTTCCCACCAGTAAAGCAGGATTGCATTTTGACCTCAGGTTTTCCCTGAAAAAACCAGCGACGTGTCTCGAAACAAGACGAACGGCTCCATAGATGGTGGCCTGAATGAGCATGCAGCTCAGATGGAAGGTTCGACGGGAAATTAATTATTTCTTAAAATGACACTCAATGAGTGTGAGAATCGCTGTATTATAATTGCTGATTGCATTTTGACCTCCTCTAAAAAAAAAAAAAAATCCGCTATCGAGTTTGAATGAATTCATCTTCATTTCTGATTGCTGTCCGTTTTGTTGCCGATCAGCCCGATTAGCCAGGCGTGCTAATATAAGCGGTGTGGCTTCAGTAACTTCTTCTCTGATTGAAGATAAATGCCTAAATAGAATAGAAGACAATATAAATACTTTATGGGACATTTTTTAAACACTAAATTGAAATTCTAAATACCAATTAAAGATCTTTAATGAGCAGCTTTGTTTCATTGACATGACACAGTACACAACTACAGTCGAATGACCTCAGAGATACCTGACATTAAAGTAAAGTGGAACAGGTTCAGGTGGTCCTGGGCCAGTAATGTAACTCTTTAATGGACCCTTCATTGGAAAATTAAAATGACATGTGTTGATGATGGACATTTTCATGACGATTGTTTTTGACACTGCGGACGATGTTCAGATTTTGTGGGTGGAATGTGAATCTTTGTCATGTAGTTCAATCTGACCCATACTTGGGGTTATAAAGTCAGTATGTGGAATAAAAAGAATGGGGGGAAAATGTATAATGTGTTTTATTATAACATAATACAGTATGTTAGAATTGTCCTCATTATATTGCATTTCACCCAAAATGAATATACTCAGTGTTTATCAATGAATTATTAAAGAGAGATTATCCGGAGATGTTCAACACGCCACCACACGCTTGGAGGAATCAGGACGTTGTGTCACATGGTCACTCGGGGTTGTGATGTCTCTGTTGTAAGACTGTGACCTGCAGCTTCAGGTCGGTGGGATGATGCTCAGTGAGGATTTGGAGCAGTTTACTGTGTGGTTGTGCCACTGTCGCTCTTCTTTAGCACTTTCCACCTCCTTCCTGCTCCTCTGGCC
Source organism: Blennius ocellaris (assembly GCF_963422515.1). NCBI lineage: Eukaryota > Metazoa > Chordata > Actinopteri > Blenniiformes > Blenniidae > Blennius > Blennius ocellaris. Next base: position 28,704,689 of record NC_137653.1, on the reverse strand, counting down.
CAGAGGCGTCTCCAGGCCCCCTTCACTTTTTGTTTTACTCGAACTTCAGAAGGAAAAAAAAAAAGTCCCTCCGTCCCTTTAGAGGCCTGGTTTTTATTTCTTTATTTCTTTCAGAGAGGGCAGCATTAATCTTTCACCATGCATGCGACTGCAGCCTCAGGCCACGAATGATCTTTTAGTTTATTTATTTCAATATTTCCGCTCGCTCGTCTCACCCTAATTGGTGGCCCGCCGTGCCTCCGCCGGCGCACGGGCTTGTGGGTAAAGAAGAGAAGCGGTGACAGTGTCAGTTAACATCGCTGCGGCTGATGCTAAGATCTCCCGATGCTCTCCTGCTGTCCCCCCCGCACATGTTCGATCGCAGCGCTTACATAAGATGCTGATGTAACGCCGGGCAGGATTCAGGCAACAGACAGAAAACAATGGAACCGTTCTACCGCTGCTGGATTTCTGATTCTGTCAGAGGCTTCACTGATCTGCAAACAGTGTCCTATCAGTTAATTAAATGAGTGTGTGTGTCTGGGCGTGGCTGGAAAAGGTTAGCAAGCAGACTGAAAGCTGTGAGTGAGCCCAGGTGAGTTAGTCTAACCCTACTTGCGGCACTCCCACTGAGTCAGCCGTCGTCTGTGTGCCATCAGGGTCAGAGTCTGATCAAACGTGTGAAATCTGGGGCCCATCTGAGCATGTACAGGTTACCAAGACCCCACTTCCTGTTCCCAGCAGGTGGCGCTATGGGTGATTTGGTCTTATGGCAGTGATCAGATCATCTCATGCAACATGTAACATTTGAGATGTGGCTGTGATGAGGTCAGGCCTCAGATGCAACATATAAAGTTTAAGGCCAATCTGATCATGTTCAATCCCTTTTCTCCCTGCTGTTGAGCCAATCACACCTGTAAAAAGTTAGCATTCCATTGAGACAATTAAACTATTGGATCGTTTATATAATAAAAATGCAGTGAATAAGAACCTGCAGAATCCAGACATCAGTCAAGATGAGAAAGCTTCATAAATCTACAGCTAAAGTGGTAAATCCACTCAACATGCTGGTGTTTAGTGCTTAAAAGGTGTTGAAAATGAGCTTTCAAGATCTGTTTAAAGTTCCAGTGTCAACACGTAATGTCTTCTAATAAGTATTTTTCCTTTTTGAAATTCGAAGAACTTCGAAACTCTTCAACTTTTCTCAGTCACGATGTGTAATTAAAAAATACTTTACATTTCTATACTCCAGTCTTCCCTATCATAGATGAAACACGCACACACACACACACACACACACACACACACACACACACACACACACACACACACGTTCTCTCTCTGATGACTTCTCCAAACTTTCCTAAACTTCCATCTGTCCTAATTAGCTGCTTCTAATCGCGTCCTCCAGAGGTCTGACGAGCTACAATCAGGACCTCGGCGGGCCGCGGCTGTTCTGCCCTCTGCCTGATCAGAATGGCAGATTAAAACCAGGCGCACTGCTGACAAATCAAGTGTTATCTGGGGACGACTCGGTACCTTCTGGAGTGACGGAGACAAAGAGACGGGAGAGGCAAAGATGACGGTGACTGTGCTTCACTATCAGCTGGATGACAATCAGTCCACGACGTTGCTGCGCCCTGTTTGACACAGAGGCAACCTCTGCAAACTGCACACGTGAAGATTTCCAAATACCACAAAGACTTTCATTCCATTTCAGTGTCAAAAAAGTTGCAGCAACTCTTGTGTTGTAAGCAGCAAACATCAGAAAAAGACACGAGGCCACGGCAATTAGAACAAACTTGAACATCCAAGTCGTTCCCATGTGGAAAACAACTTTATTAGTTCTATTGTCACAATAATAAAACTAAAAAAGGTGAAGTAATGCAGCGTGGCTGCTACTGGAGACACCATGTGTCTTTCATCCAACTAGATTTTCAGTCCAATAAGAAGAATTATGTCTATTCTCCTTTTTAACCAATGTGATTGATGTGAGTTTTTATTCAAGCTAATCCAACAACAACTTATTGAAAACAAATCAATTTCATCGTTTTGATTAAAAGCCATTTGGCTTAATTCTCTGTTGATCCGAAAGAGGGAACATCAACAATTCTGTCAATACAGGATTAAATCCATTCATTCAAAGTTTTGTTATCTATTTATTAATTTTTTGAACTTCATATTGAGCCATTAAGATGGAGCCAAAAACAACAGTGTCGATCTGATCAAGCCAATCAGTTGTAGAGAAACAGACATCAGGTAATCTCACGTTCTAATCTACGTAATCAAGTCACGACTTTGTTGTGGTGTTCTGAGTGTCGGGGATCCGAGTTTACGTTGACGGTCTTTGGTTTTTCACAGTTTGCTCTCCAACGAGACCTTTTTGGCTCAAATTCTGAAGGCTTGGGCCACATCCACACGAGCCAAAACAATCTTTTTCCTCCACGGGGTTTAAAAAAAAAATGTCACTATGAACTGCTCAGCACGAGGCTTCAGGGCATGTAGTACACATGCCAGGCCTTTAGGGGCACTGTGACGCACAAAACACATCAAAAATGCATAAGAAGATACGGAGCACATAGACATTTCGTAGACATATAGACTCATAAACCTCAATATAACTCTGAGTTGTATAGGTCTATGGCCGTGCTCCTCCTGCTGCTAGCGTCAGTAGCTTCAGCAGCTCGACCGGAGCTTCATTGTTGTAGTTATTTGATGACCTTGCGGACCGCGGTGGGGATGAGAGGGGGCGATTACATCATCTTTTTCCCCACGTATGATCGTCTGGGGTTTTCGAATATCCTCGCTCTGGGATCCGCATAAAAAAACAAAACGGTTTTCACGCTTCTAAAACGCCACCTCGTGTGGATGAACTGACTCTTTGACGTGAAGCAGCGTTCTCGTGTGGACAGCTCCTTGAAGTGGAGGTCTCAGTGCTGGGCCAAGGTGTGAATGCACTTTATGATGCAGTCATCAATCAATCCAAATGATCTCATATCAGTTGAAAAGCGTCCAAGTTGCTACTTCACTCACATTTTAAACAAACTGCTCCAGCGCATGTTCAGTCACATACTGTAAGTCATCATTTAACATTATTCTACAGAAACAATATGAATTTTAATTAAGCAAAGTAGTGATTAATATTCTGCCATATGAGTTTTTCCCTGCTAATAATTAGAATACTAATGATGAATTATTGATGCGGCTCTGCTATCACAGACTAATTACCGATATGACGTGATGCTGCAATCATTGTCATCAGATGAATCTGTCTGATTATTGTGCACATTTATCTTTAATTACAGGCACTGGCCAAGTTAGCACATGCAAGACTTTCACATTTTTTTTTAATTCTCTTGTTATGCTCACAGAAACTTCACTGGCCCTGTCTTTTCGGAAGAGTCAGAGAGTAAATGACGTGGTTCACGTTGCACATCTCAACAATGTGCGTAATCACCAGCACCACGTTGTATAGATTCAAGAGGCCGTCCTCTGAGGTGAAATTGATTGGCTCTTGCTCCCTGACTGAGAGTCCGTTTTAAAAGGTTTTTTTTTCTTCCATTCATGGTGTGACCCACGTTTTGGTAACAATCTCCTGCACTCATCATACACCATTTATATACACACACACACACACACACACACACACACACACACTTGACTGGAAATTAATTTTCAGACCCGCACAATGTCAGGACTTGCCGGTGACGGAGAGGCAAACCTAATTTGCGCGCTCCTCGCCGGATCTGTTTTACCATTCAGCGCCAGTCCCCATCAGAGAGCTCTCAGGCCTTTGTGCCGCGGCCTTGAAGTGGCTAAATGAAGATGGAAATTGATGATATGTTGTACAGTCATTTTACTCACGAGGAAAAGCTATTTTATTAGCCGTAAGTGGTGTTGTCTGCCTCTCCGAACGCGGGGGATCTATTCTCCACAAACTCAGCTTCATCTTGAATAAATAAATCTTTTACGTTCCGTATCGTTCAGCTGAAACAGTGAAGACACGCACATCTTATCAATTCATTTTCTGACGTGTGGATTCTCATACACTTACACGCCTAAAAAAAAATATACATCTTTTAAAATGCAGAAAACTTGGGCACAGGGTGCTGGTTTTTCAGAACAAAACACCAGTAAGGGGACCGATTGTTCACGCATCTGGTGCCTGATGTGTTTTATTCTCTGCTTTGACTGACGCCACAGGACGGAGCTGAACCCCGGCAGACGGGGAGCAGGGCCACGAGTCGGAATGAGTCACAGTTTACATGCTTCCAAAATCATGTAATTACACAGCGGAGTGTTGTAGTTCATACCGGGGTTTGTTAGAGAGGTTAAAGGAGCACTTCTCTCTGCACGCCGTCCTTGTTAGTAAGACAAACCGCCGGTTCTGTTCCTGCCCGCATTCCTTTGACACGGAAAGTGAAGAGGAGGCTGCAGAAGACGTCTGCAAAAGCAGCGAGCGAGGCAATGAGGAAGCGCAATGAAAGGTGTGCATTTCCACGCTGCACCGCGACTCTCTGAAGCAGCCGAGAACAGCCAGAACATTTTTAACAAGAGGGTCACGATTCTCCCTCCCTGTCAAGATGAGAATCACTGTTTGGCAGCTATTTAAAAAGGTAAAAGGAAAAAAAAAAAGTTTTTAGTTGTTGGGCATTCCAAAGTTTCTCTTAAAAAATGGTTTTTACTTGACCTTTTCACCTCGGACTGGGTGTTTTTGTTCGTTGCGGCTGCTGTTTGAAAGCTCAGTGAATAAAAACCTTGCTGAGGCTAAATCATCTGGTGACGGCTGGTGGCTTGGTTTCTACTCAGTCTCTTCACGTTCACACTCGTCCCATGAGCAAGTCATTCCGGTGAATCACTGTGAGGATGTGCAATAAGTTATATTAATTAATATTAAATGTAATTTCTGACATCTTTTTAACTAATACTGTATATTTGCGTGATCGAACTTACGAACATCTTTGTGAGATTGTTTGTTAAAAATGTAAAACATAGGATATTTCTTTACAGTCTTTTAATATCTTGTCATGTATGACTCTTGTGCGGAATAATTTTTTGTGTGGTTTTTTTAAATTGTTTCTGTGGTTTTATTCTTATAGACTCAAGAAATGAATTGATATTCACCTCATCTGAATGTTCCCCTCACATTAGACTAAATCTATCCTTCTTTTCTCTCCATGGAAGCAAAAAATACACAAAAATAGCTGAAAATCTGAGCTGAAAATCTCAGCTGAGGTAATTTTCCTTCAATTTCCGTCCACCCAGCCTCTCCCCAAAGCGTCGTCATTATGTCCGCCTCATACACTGATAACCTCTGCGGTAATGTTTGGCATTTTGAGTGCTTTAGTATGTGGATGTGTTTTCCATTCATTGCGGTCGGGTCTTTCATGGGTTTATATTGTGTACAAACTGGCGTTGAAATGCAGGACTAATGTTTCTGCAAGGTCTGGTGATGAACTTCAACACACTGAAAGGACACAAAAGGACAAAGAAAACTGCTTTCAATCAACCTTGTCACTCCTATATGGCCGCTGTCATCACATAAATGCTCGTAGGTGTGTGTATGTGTGCACGCCCCATTGTTCGTGCGTGTTGATTAAATGAATGGCAGCGACCAATTGAGCTGTCCGTGCGAGGTGTGAGGGGTGATGTATTATACAAGTACTCTCTGTGATTGTGTCAGTGGCCGTGCGTGTCTAATGCAAGATCAAACCAACTCACTTTGTGGCTTTAAAAAAAAAAAACCAGAAGCATCAATTGGATGCCTTCGCAGCCATCATTGTAATTCCACACCTCTCAAGCAGTCCTTGAGTAGCCTATCGAGGACTCGGAGGATAATATCCATCAAGTCGATTTATATATCAAGTAATCTGCTCTGCAGTCATCAGCGCTCCTCAAAGAGGTCTGTCGTTCCACTGGAGCCACGAGTCAGGTCAGTTCATTTCAAAAACACCGTGACAGCCTCCATCTTAACGGTGCCGTCGGCAGAGGCTTGTTAACGCCCAACCGCTTCTTTTTGAGCCAGAAACAAAAGAAATCTTCAAAAAAAATGTATCTGCATCGTCGACCTCATTTCTGCTCTACCAAAATAAAATAACTACCAATCTACGAAACAACCAAACTACCAAAATAAAAATGTGAACGCTCATTTTGCAGCATATATAGCTTTGTCTGGTTACCTCCGCCAAAGAGGTTATAAATCACCTGTGTTTATTCGTCTGTCTGTTAACAAGATGTCTTAAAAGGTAATGAGCTGATCCACAGTTGCATTTTAATCAAAGGAAGGACTACGGACTACATTTTGGTCCTGATCCAGATCAAAAATTAATCTTACAAATTTTAATTTCATGACATATTGTTACAAGCTCAGCCTACCACTTTAAAATACAAGTGCATTGTGGGAAATTGAGTCATAGCATGGTGTTGTTTAGGGAAGTGTTGTTTGTTGTTGTCCTTCGCCGCTCCGGTGCTTTACTGCAGGTGTGTGTGTGAAATGACCAGTGTTAATCCAGTTTGTCATAAAAGAGGAATAAACAGCCACAATTCTACACCTCCACCATCTTCCTCCCTCCATCAACTCCACAAACCTCCACCATCTTCCTTCCTCCATCAACTCCACAAACCTCCACCATCTTCCTCCCTCCATCAACTCCACAAACCTCCACCATCTTCCTTCTTCCCTCCATCAACTCCACAAACCTCCACCATCTTCCTCCCTCCATCAACTCCACAAACCTCCACCATCTTCCTCCCTCCATAAACTCCACAAACCTCCACCATCTTCCTCCCTCCATCAACTCCACAAACCTCCACCATCTTCCTCCCTCCATCAACTCCACAAACCTCCACCATCTTCCTCCCTCCATCAACTCCACAAACCTCCACCATCTTCTTCCCTCCATCAACTCCACAAACCTCCACCATCTTCCTTCCTCCATCAACTCCACAAACCTCCACCATCTTCCTTCTTCCCTCCATCAACTCCACAAACCTCCACCATCTTCCTTCCTCCATCAACTCCACAAACCTCCACCATCTTCCTTATTCCCTCCATCAACTCCACAAACCTCCACCATCTTCCTTCCTCCATCAACTCCACAAACCTCCACCATCTTCCTTCCTCCATCAACTCCACAAACCTCCACCATCTTCCTCCCTCCATCAACTCCACAAACCTCCACCATCTTCCTTCCTCCATCAACTCCACAAACCTCCACCATCTTCCTCCCTCCATCAACTCCACAAACCTCCACCATCTTCCTTCTTCCCTCCATCAACTCCACAAACCTCCACCATCTTCCTTCTTCCCTCCATCAACTCCACAAACCTCCACCATCTTCCTCCCTCCATAAACTCCACAAACCTCCACCATCTTCCTCCCTCCATCAACTCCACAAACCTCCACCATCTTCCTCCCTCCATCAACTCCACAAACCTCCACCATCTTCCTCCCTCCATCAACTCCACAAACCTCCACCATCTTCTTCCCTCCATCAACTCCACAAACCTCCACCATCTTCCTCCCTCCATCAACTCCACAAACCTCCACCATCTTCCTCCCTCCATCAACTCCACAAACCTCCACCATCTTCCTTCTTCCCTCCATCAACTCCACAAACCTCCACCATCTTCCTTCCTCCATCAACTCCACAAACCTCCACCATCTTCCTTATTCCCTCCATCAACTCCACAAACCTCCACCATCTTCCTTCCTCCATCAACTCCACAAACCTCCACCATCTTCCTTCTTCCCTCCATCAACTCCACAAACCTCCACCATCACCTCCCTCCATCAACCCCACCACCCTCCCCACCAACTCCACAAACCTCCACCACCACCCCCCACAACCTCCACAAACCTCCACCCACTCCACCCTCCACAACACCCACCCACCACCTCCACCACCCCCATCAACTCCACAACCACCACCACCATCTCCCCCTCCTCCATCAACTCCACAAACCACCCACCACCTCCTCCATCACTCCACAACCCACACCACCACCCACATCCCTCCATCCAACAACCACAAACCTCCACCCTCCCCCACACTCCACAAACCTCCACCATCCTCCCTCCTCCACTCCCAACCATCAACTCCACAAACCCCACCATCCTTCCTCCTCCATCAACTCCACAACCACCCACCATCTTCCTTCCTCCATCAACTCCACAAAACCTCCACCATCTTCCCTCTCCCTCCACAACTCCACAAACCCCACCATCTCCTCCCTCCATCACCCACAAACCTCCACCACTCCTCCCCCACCACTCCACAAACCTCCACCACCCCACCCCCACCCCATCAACCCACAACCTCCACCACCTTCCACCCCCACAACACCCACAAACCCCACCACCTCCACCCCCTACAACACCCACAAACCCCACCACCTCCACCCCCATCAACACCACCAACCACCACCACCCACCCTCCACAACCTCCACCACCACCACCACCCCCACCCCCACAACTCCCACCCACCACCACACCACCACCACAACCAACCTCCACCCCACCCCACCACCCCACCATCTTCCTCCCTCCATCAACTCCACAAACCTCCACCATCTTCCTTCCTCCATCAACTCCACAAACCTCCACCATCTTCCTTCCTCCATCAACTCCACAAACCTCCACCATCTTCCTCCCTCCATCAACTCCACAAACCTCCACCATCTTCCTTCTTCCCTCCATCAACTCCACAAACCTCCACCATCTTCCTTCCTCCATCAACTCCACAAACCTCCACCATCTTCCTTCCTCCATCAACTCCACAAACCTCCACCTCCCTCCCTCCATCAACTCCACAAACCTCCACCATCTTCCTTCCTCCATCAACTCCACAAACCTCCACCATCTTCCTTCTTCCCTCCATCAACTCCACAAACCTCCACCATCTTCCTCCCTCCATCAACTCCACAAACCTCCACCATCTTCCTTCTTCCCTCCATCAACTCCACAAACCTCCACCATCTTCCTTCCTCCATCAACTCCACAAACCTCCACCTCCCTCCCTCTATCAACTCCACAAACCTCCACCATCTTCCTTCTTCCCTCCATCAACTCCACAAACCTCCACCATCTTCCTTCCTCCATCAACTCCACAAACCTCCACCATCTTCCTTCCTCCATCAACTCCACAAACCTCCACCATCTTCCTCCCTCCATCAACTCCACAAACCTCCACCATCTTCCTTCCTCCATCAACTCCACAAACATCCACCATCTTCCTTCCTCCATCAACTCCACAAACCTCCACCATCTTCCTTCCTCCATCAACTCCACAAACCTCCACCTCCCTCCCTCTATCAACTCCACAAACCTCCACCATCTTCCTTCTTCCCTCCATCAACTCCACAAACCTCCACCATCTTCCTTCCTCCATCAACTCCACAAACCTCCACCATCTTCCTTCCTCCATCAACTCCACAAACCTCCACCTCCCTCCCTCCATCAACTCCACAAACCTCCACCATCTTCCTTCCTCCATCAACTCCACAAACCTCCACCATCTTCCTCCCTCCATCAACTCCACAAACCTCCACCATCTTCCTTCCTCCATCAACTCCACAAACCTCCACCATCTTCCTCCCTCCGTCAACTCCACAAACCTCCACCACCTTCCTTCCTCCATCAACTCCACAAACCTCCACCATCTTCCTTCCTCCATCAACTCCACAAACCTCCACCATCTTCCTTCCTCCATCAACTCCACAAACCTCCACCATCTTCCTCCCTCCATCAACTCCACAAACCTCCACCATCTTCCTTCCTCCCTCCATCAACTCCACAAACCTCCACCATCTTCCTTCCTCCATCAACTCCACAAACCTCCACCATCTTCCTTCCTCCATCAACTCCACAAACATCCACCATCTTCCTTCCTCCATCAACTCCACAAACCTCCACCATCTTCCTCCCTCCATCAACTCCACAAACCTCCACCTCCCTCCCTCTATCAACTCCACAAACCTCCACCATCTTCCTTCTTCCCTCCATCAACTCCACAAACCTCCACCATCTTCCTTCCTCCATCAACTCCACAAACCTCCACCATCTTCCTTCCTCCATCAACTCCACAAACCTCCACCTCCCTCCCTCCATCAACTCCACAAACCTCCACCATCTTCCTTCCTCCATCAACTCCACAAACCTCCACCATCTTCCTCCCTCCATCAACTCCACAAACCTCCACCATCTTCCTCCCTCCATCAACTCCACAAACCTCCACCATCTTCCTTCCTCCCTCCATCAACTCCACAAACCTCCACCATCTTCCTTCCTCCATCAACTCCACAAACCTCCACCATCGTCCTTCTTCCCTCCATCAACTCCACAAACCTCCACCATCTTCCTTCCTCCATCAACTCCACAAACCACCATCTTCCTCCCTCCGTCAACTCCACAAACCTCCACCATCTTCCTTCCTCCCTCCATCAACTCCACAAACCTCCACCATCTTCCTTCCTCCATCAACTCCACAAACCTCCACCATCTTCCTCCCTCCGTCAACTCCACAAACCTCCACCATCGTCCTTCTTCCCTCCATCAACTCCACAAACCTCCACCATCTTCCTTCTTCCCTCCATCAACTCCACAAACCTCCACCATCGTCCTTCTTCCCTCCATCAACTCCACAAACCTCCACCATCTTCCTTCTTCCCTCCATCAACTCCACAAACCACCACCATCTTCCTTCTTCCCTCCATCAACTCCACAAACCTCCACCATCTTCCTTCTTCCCTCCATCAACTCCACACCAGAACCGGTAAAACAGACAGCTTTTGTTACCAGCAGACACGAGCAACAAGTGAGGGAGTGAAACTCCAGAACAAGCCATGCTTCTCAACTGTGGTTCAGACAATAACGTGGAAGAAGGCAACAATATAATATTATCTTGTGTTCTTTCAAATTATGAAATCGAATCATGTGATCACCAAACTAAATAAATGAATAAAGGAAGTTGATTTGGATGTGGAATATATGTCATTTCTCTGTGTCCACCTCGTCTCTTGGTGGAGATCAGGAATCTCTGATTGCTCTTGTTTTCCATCTTTTTAATTGAAATAACATTATTCTGTCATATTTCAGTACAGGCAGTGAAATATCTGATCAACGTGTTTTACAATGACCCTGGAAGCTGGAGGCAGACTGCAGTAGACTGTCAGTCTGAAGATCAGTTTGATTTTTAGAAACGTTTCACCTGTTGACAACAACCAGCCGACTCTCACCGTCTCTGGATGATTGTTTCATTCCATTCTTATATCATTGCATTTATACGTGAAACGTTAATTTCTGTGCTGAAGAACATTGAGAGCAGTACACATCAACTGTGTTCTGTTTAGACGTCAACTCGAAACTGCTTGGTAGTGAACCCTGGACTTCCTTCTTTCTTTTACCAGACTACCACCAGGAATTACAGCATTCTCTTAGGATGCAATGACGGCTCTTCTGTGCAGCATTTATTTTTTAAAGCAGACCCATTTTACTACAGTGTGGCCTCTTTGAGGGAGAATATTCAATGGGAATGAGACACTTCATTGATGTTCTTAAGATAATATCCTGGCTGGAGTGTGTTGATGTTCTTTGGGTTTTCTGGCTGAACCAACTTGATTTTCATCTTCCTGACTTGTGTAAATGCTCATTACAAAGATATTGCTTTTGATGAAATTTCCAAATAAGTCCTTCTTGCCCACGTCGGTACAACCATTCCCACTCCTCATGCTCTTGTTTGTAAAGTTCTGCTGATATTTCTAACATCCAGATAAAGCTTTTGGTCATCAACTGCATCATAAAACCTGCACAGTGGTGCTCTGAAAGTGTTTGGTCAACATTTTAATCCAGGTCATGATCGTCAGCTGCTGGTATCTTGAAATAAATGATGGGTCGTCATATGGGGAAATGCTCATCGAATACCAGCAGACTCTACGATGTCTTAAAAACCTGACCTAGCTACTCAAGTGTCTTCACTCACCAATTCTTCTGCCATATTAAAAAATAATAAGTCTTTTCTCATAATCACTCAGAGTACAGGGACCAGAAACCAACTGTCTCCGGAAGCTTTCCATTTCTCAGAGGAATACGCATTTCACTTGGCAGGCAGTGAAAACTGCAATATATAAGTACAAGAGAAAACTGAATGAATAAAGTCATAAACAGAGCAGAATTCATTGCCTGGAGTTGCGAGCATTCAAGGGCAATGGTGACTGTACCACCTCATAAAATCACTGCAATCTCTTCTCCGCGGAGGAACAGAGGGGAAATGCTGCTTTAGCTTTTGCCGATTGGGGAATCGATATATATATAAAAAAGAGGATGGATAAAATATTGTAAGAAGCTGTAATTTTAGTGCTGCCTCATGGAAGGTCATTAGCTGCTTCAATAAAAGCTTTTAGGGATTTTCTGTGAGATGAATACCCGGAATTTATTGAAAGTGAAGCTTTTCGACTACCTCGTTTCCTCTTCCTCTCTCACACATCAAAAGTCATCCCCGCTCAAAAAGCAGTGCGTGTTGGGACATCAGGTTTTGACAGTAATGTCCTATAATGTACTCTTCAGTGTGGCGGCCTCTGTTGTGCCTGCAGGCGTCTCCAGGACGCCATCTGGACAAAGCAGAGCCGAGCCACTCTTCAACCACAACAACTACTCTGACTTGTGTTATTTCCCTAGCAGAGCCGAGCCACTCTTCAACCACAACAACTACTCTGACTTGTGTTATTTCCCTTCATGGCAGACGTAATTCAGCAGCAGGAGGAGGCTGGCAAGATGGATGGGAACGTGTTTTAGCATGGGGGGAGTGATGGAGGGAGACAGATGAAGAAATGGAGGTGAACTGATTAATACCACAACGGGTGTAGAAAATGGGGCGTGTGAGTAGAGACAAAGACGATTCAGTGGATTGAAGTGTGTGGAAATAGAGAAACACAGGGCAAGTATTGAGAAAAATCAAAGACATCTATATTCAGACGTTTTTCAGAATCTTACAAAGAAAACCATCAGCAGAAAGTGTCTGAATGCAAATGTCCATAAGGAAATACAGCCAATGGATTTCGTCCAAGATGTAACATATCATAAAACCAAAAGCGAACATCATTTAAAATATCTGTAGAAAATGGGATGAACGTCTGTCTGTCTGTCTGTCTGTCCAAACAGACAAAGCGTGAGAAAAAAATACACATTTGACAAATTAAAAAATAATTTTGAGTCAGAAAGACAGAAATGAAGAGATTGTATCTCATATTTTACCAAAAAGAAAATGGGCGACTTCCTTTGAGGTTTGAATAATGTAAATATTTCAAGCCATCCATCTGCAAGAAAACTTTATGAATGTTTTTAATTCAAACTCTAATTGTACCCAGGATTATGTTCAATGTCATTTTGTAATCAAAGCAGGAGAAATGAATGACAAATCCTGTGATGAATTAAAAGTGTTGCCACAAAAAAGACAAACCGGGACATTTTTCTTCACCTAACTGCATCGTTGTTGTTCACAAAGTTAAGAAAACGTAAAAAACTCAAACTTCAGATAGCCTAGTTGCCTTACATCTGTTTGTTTGCTATATCTAAATATGAAAGTGTATTTGATTCGCGAGCTTCAGACGGATCATACGGATCAGCTCGTGCTGCTGACACTAACTCCCTCTCGTCTCCGTCACCCTCTGAAGCTGCTGTTTCTCAGACACTTTGGGATTTCACTTCATTTTCACTTTCTTTGTAGAGAAGAAGTCTTGTCACCGTCTAAATACCGGCACCAGAAGTTCATTTTGTCTAATTAAAGAGAAGTTGTGTCGTCTGCCTCCGTTACAGCGCGGGCTGTTTACTGTAGCAGCCTTGTTGTGTGACTTCCATGTACACACTTCTGTATAAACATTTCTATGTGTGTGAATATAAATGATCATTATTCCACCTTTCTGCTCATCTCTCACGACTCTATCCTTTTGTCTCGTCTTTGTCTGCTCCTCTGTGCTAATAAATTCACTGGCAGCGTGCCGCAGTGAAACATTAGGTGAGAACATGGGGAAGGGAAGTCGACAGGGGACCGGCATCGATGAGACAATGTGAAAATACGAATGGAAGGGGTGAAAACATGCTGATGGCAAGTGAGGATCTTTTAATTGATATCGATGTGTTTAATTGTGGCTGGCTTTTGACTTTGTCCCACATATTAATTCTGTCTACGAAGTGGCTCGGCATCACAGAAGATTCTCTCGAAGGCTTTCTGCTTCACATGTCACTTCTGATCCATCACTTCAGCTGGTTTATTCAATCATTCATCCAAACTATCACGGTTGTGCTTTCCTGAGTTCTTCATTTCTCTTCTGGCATTACCTTCACTCAGTTCTGTGTTTTTGACGCAAAGGAACATGTTACCCTGACATCTGAAGGTGATTCCACCCTCCTACCCACAGGGGGTCATTTTCCAGAGCTCATTATGAGGCACTGAAACCTGGTAAATGGAAACCTGAGAGTCTGATAGAACCATTGCATCATTGTGGTGCTTCGAGATCTGGGACTTGACCTCACATAAACTCATGAGAAAGACCCTCGACACTGGAGACAAACGTGAATGCCCCAATCTGGAGGGTGCAATCTCCCTTAGTCTTGCGAGGGAAGCATTGCCTCCTGCCGGAAGACGCTTGCTCTCCTGCCTCCCGTGACTTCCACTACCTGTCAATTTGCCCGAGTGTGTGCTGGAGGTCATGGTCCAATGAGCCCAACACAATCAAATCATCTGCAAGAAGCAGAAATGTAATTTAGAGCTACCGGAACAGGATGGTCTTCTCCCATTTGCTCAGCCATAAGGACTTTTCCATGGAGATCACATGACCAGTGACAACACACCATACCATTGCTCCAGGTGGATCTCCTGTGTGAGAACTCCCTGGATTATTATTTCCAGTGGCAAGTATTGACTTTTTCAAGAAGTCTGATTACTGTGATACTATGATTTTTCTTTAGCATAGCTTGTGCAAACCCTGACAGTGAAAGCTGATGCCATTAAAACACATAATGTCTCCTTATAATTAACCTTAAAAACTATTCTACCGCTGTAATATTTCTGTCAGGGATGCGATTGGTTCACATCTCCCCCCAAATGATCATGTGTTCTAGTAAGTTCAAGTTCAAGAACTAGCAGTTCAACCTGTGGCTAAGACAATCTGTTGTGTTTGAAGAAATTAAAAATCAGAATGAACTGATCTATTTCTGCTTATTGACCATCATGCAGCTCAAGATGTCTGTCTGATGCATCGAGAGCTCAGTAAACCTCAGCTTCATGATCTCTTTGTCACTTGACACGTCGTCGAGATTCATCAGGTTGCAAATTCGACAAGCAGATTCGGATTAGGAATATCATGGATTATCATCATCTCAGTGCAATAACCGCTATGGTGTGTATGGTCAGCAATGGAGTGAGAATGGTTAAGTCTGTTTCAAGTTTCCCTCAGTCAGTGGAATTACAGGCTCCATTATTTCTGGGATTAGATACATTTTGCAGATACTCTGATAATTGAGGTTAATGTTGGATGATATCCACCGTTATGGTTGAATTAAGGGTAAAGTTGAAAACTAGACCAGGCCCAAGGTCAAAGTGATGGTTATTCAATAGGACTGAGTGTAGTTCATTAAAAGTAGGTTATGACTTGGTGAGGATTAAGATTAACATGACAGTTAAAGTCAAAACAGAGATAATGATTCCGATCTGATCGAGGCAGCAGTTAGAAGTAAGATTGAAAAAAAAAAAAGTTGCTCATGTGACTTTAGGCAGGTTAGGTCTTCAGACACGCGAGTCATCTTTATTTCCTTGAAACTTTATTTCCTTTAAAAAGTTGTAATGGAATTGCAAAGTCAGCAAGTAATCCAGC
The DNA here is from genome assembly GCF_963422515.1 of Blennius ocellaris. Classification (NCBI taxonomy): domain Eukaryota; kingdom Metazoa; phylum Chordata; class Actinopteri; order Blenniiformes; family Blenniidae; genus Blennius; species Blennius ocellaris. The sequence continues at coordinate 28,688,842 of NC_137653.1, read as the reverse complement.
ATTAACCACTGCTCCACCGTGTGGCCCTCCATTACTGACATTACTTCCCTCTTCTCATGGTGCAACAGAAGACTTCCTGTTTGAGTTTGATTGTTTTTATAAGTGCTTGGGGAATTCCCAGCTGGGAAAATGACCCATGCTAATCCCATGTGTTCAGTCCAGCAGGCAGCATCATTGTTACTTACCAGTTGGTCCTTATTTACACTTTATATTAGTCTTTTTTGTTTTATTTACAAAGCAAAGTGCATGAGATTAGAACACTATCTGAAACCTAAAGACATCCAGCTGTTTGGATAAAAAAAAAAGAGAAAGAGAAAAAAAAAACGAGATTGAGATGAGTAACTAATTCTTAATATCAGATATTCTCTGAGAACTTCTGAGATCCTCCAATCAGAACTGAAAATCAGACAAAAATCTAATAATGTAATTTACTGTATGGTTGTTTGTTCTGTGTGTGTGTGTGTGTGTGTGTGTGTGTGTGTGTGTGTGTGTGTGTGTGTGTGTGTGTGTGTGTGTGTGTGTGTGTGTGTGTGTGTGTGTGTGTGTGTGTGTGTGTGTGTGTGTGTGTGTGTGTGTGTGTGTGTGTGTGTGTGTGTGTGTGTGTGTGTGGTTTAATAAGTATGCTGCAGCAGCCACCCATCTCGTCGGCAGCTGAAATGGAATGACCCGGCACTGCTGACAGCACACTCCACGTAAATGGGGTCCTCGCGCACATCTGCCACTGTAGCCCTGCCACATAATTGTTCAATTTACTGTACAGCCAATATCCCGGTGCTGTAATTGAATATGACTTTGTCCTGTCTGAGTAATCTCTTCGTTTCATGCCACGACCCCTCGCTGGAGAAGAGAGAGAGAGAGAGAGAGGTGAGAGTATGAGGTGACTAAAAGGCATCTTGAGCAGATAAAGCATGTAGGTCACATTGAGCCGCCGGGATACTGGCAATGAGATCTTAGCTGTTAACATCATCAGTCTGCTGCACAAACATTAGGATGGTAGGGTGAGCCTCATTTTACACATGCGTCACGGGAGGCATGAATTCAAACCTGAACCAGTGCCATGATCATTGAATGAGTGTTTGAGTCGTGGTTATTTTAGAAGTGCTCTCATGTTTAAAAAAAAAATGGGAAAGAAGCTGAAGCAGTGCTATCAAAACTGACATCGAGAAACCAATTTACAGTTAATTAGATCATTTAGATTGAATCATTGTTTCAAAATTAAAGACGAGGACAATCATATCACCATAATAAACTCAGGCCCGATATTTGCATTTGTTTGTATTCCATTGAAATGAACCTTCTCCTCTTCCATTTTCTATACCGTGCTTTTATCGATCCCAGATGACTCTGGGTCGATAAAAAGAGTCACCAACTAAAAATCAGACATCTGCAAATTTACATTCACATTTAATATTTCGTTTTGGATGGAGGTAAGAAGATGTAAGAAAACTGTCCAGACAGGTCTGAAACTCGGATATGAGCTGCAGCGATTTATAACCATGGTTTTAGGCAAAACACCCAGCCGTCATTTAGAAGGTCAATCTTCGGAAATGACGCCCAAAAAAATCGCGGACGTGTTGCTCAAAGCCTCTAAAGTGTGTGTGTAATATTCGTCACTACTTGTCACTATCTAATTTTGTGTGAATACATATTTTTTCGCCGAAATATGGCGAATTATAGGATCATGTACAGAACTTGCAACTGGCTTCCGGTTTTGTATTACACTAAGTAACAGGCAACGTGATTGGCCAATTGATACCATGTGGTTATGACCTTTTGAAAGGCGCCCTCGGATTGGTTTGTAGTTCTCTCACTCATCCTGATGCGTTCTAAAGATGTCGCAGGGAGGAGGATTTTGCTTTCCAAGATGCTGAGAAATTCTATCTGCAGAATCCACACAGGTGGTGCTAATTCTGTGGAACTATGATAGATCTCATTTTTCATTTCCAAAACGTTGACACATTTGGATATCTGTACATGATTCACGTTTTTCGTTGAAGTATAAAATATTCTTTGTTGTGAAAATGTTGATTTTGATGTAAGTATTGACAATCATGCTTGTTCCCCTACCAATTTAATAATGTGTGACTGTGACATTGAAGGTCTTTATACCTCACTATGAGTGGCATGCAGAGAACAAATAAAATCTAATTAGATAATCAAAACTTTTTCAGAGTTCGAAGTCTACAGGTGCACACAGTTTAGCGGTGCATGTGTCAACTACAGGGGGCATAAACAAGCACATGTAAGTGAAGTTTGGAGTGAGGTGAGTCAGTTCCAGGTAGAGGTACAGGTAGACACCATCACCAATAACAAGAAGCCATTACCTTAAAAGAAAAAAAAAAACACCATATAAACAAAGCAAAGTATGTCGGGGAGAAAAGGAAATATATTACTGTTAAGAAGCAAAACCCAAAACCATACAATTTCTTTTGTAGAGTTGTGATAATGAAACAAAGTCCAGAATGTTAGGTCCCATTCTGCATCACTGTAAAGTCTCTTCCTGTTTTATTTTGATCATCACCTCTCCTGTCCCAGTCAATGTATTGTGGGTATAAAACTATCTCCTTCACATGTCTGTGCCAGTTCGTCTTTGCCTGTTTGTGTCGACATCCGGCCTCTCCTGGTGTTTCCACGTGTTCTGACCACTCTGTGTTTTTGGACTTTTGCCGGGTTTTGGATCGTCTTCCCATTTCATTCTGCTGTCAAGTCTGCTTTTGGGTTTGCTGCGCTTCCTGACACAGAATCAGTATTTCCTCTGAGTTTCAGTCCAATAGTGGGGCTTTTCCACTATCACCTACTCAGCTCGACTCCACTTGCTTTTGTAGGTTTTATCATTACATGTCAGTGGCTGATACCAGGTACTTTTCTAGTACCTACTCAACTGTGGTTCCAAGTTAGCCGAGTAGAGCCAGAACTGTGAAGATGGCAGGCCACTGATTGGCCAGGCCGTGATGCCCTCTGGTTCTCTTTATTTGCTTTGCATCCAACAAAAAGCCACAGATTGAGCAGCAGTTAAACCATTAGTATGTCTTCCATCATTGTTTTGTGTTTGTGTCACATAAGAAATGACATCTCTGGACTTTGGGGTTGTCTTGCTCTGGCGACTCCACCCACGCCGAGGTGGTACAATATTGTGATGGAAAACCACCAAAACTGAGTTGAATTGGAGGCGAGTCAAGTAGTGCCAGAGCGGTGTATTGAACAATACCATAAGAGGTCGGACTGTTGTTGTCAGAGTGCTGGGGACATGAATGAAACGCTGGCTGCTAATGTGCTCCTCACAGCTATATGTGCTGATATTTGAACATCGTCACGTAATTAGCGCATTGACTTTCACACATTAGAGTGATTGTTGCGAACAGATGAGGACATGGATGGAGAAAACCACAGCATGTGCGTCCTCTGCTGACTGCTCAGTGTTTTCAGTAAGACTTAGGAAGAAAACTTGGCCAACAGCGAGGAATTCTTGCAGTCATCTTGATTTTTCTAGAAAACATTTTTTTGGGGTCAAATCTGCATTAGGCAGCTCTATAAATACCCACCCAGCAGCCCCCCCCCCCCCCCCCCCCCCTCCACTCAGCTGCTCTATATGCTCTCAGAGTAAGAGTCTATTTATTTCCTCAACAGTTTTCATATTACAATTGCATTTCTTACGGGTTTGGAGGAGCTCTGTGGAGCTTCGGAGGAACTGTGGTACAATTGCTTCAGCTCAGGTTCACTGACTTTACACCTGAAAGGGTGTATTACAGAGGGAGGTTGGAAAGTTGGAAAGGCGCTGGTGTGAACAAGGAAACTTTGTGGCAGTGAAACAAGAAAGTCCTCAAATACATCGTGCCCAACAAACGGATAAAACTCTGCAACGCCGGAGGCTTTGGCTGAAATTAGGTGAAACTGGTGTCACAGTAAGTGCAGCACTTAGGAAAGGTTCATTTGTTCCTGTCGATCCATCTTCCTGTGATGTTCTCTTCATCGTGGTAATATTATTCAAGCCGAGATAGGGTGAAGGACGGAGCGCATCCTCTACAGTTCAACCATCCATCACAGGGTTCAAACACACAGACTCGAGTCACCAACTGAACCCGCGGGCCTGTCTTTGGATTGGTAGACGTGTTGAGAAATAACATGCAAACTGCGTGAAAGTAACTGAAACGAGAGTCGGGTCTGTTCTCACATCAACTCAGTCCAATCTGGAGACTCGGGGTCAGTGACGGTTTTGTTCAATATGAAAAGTAAACACGTTTTTAAACTGGTTGGTGCAAGAACAAACTTCAATACTAAAAAAAAAGCATGAAGCTACATGGCAAAGTGCAAAATGGAGATCAGTTCGTGTGCACTCTGAAAATACACTACGACGAAACCAAGAAATAAGAAAACCTGAAAATTGTCCAATTTCTGCAAAAGCTGTGATAGAAAACGAAAGAAAAGAGGAGCCAGTGTCAGCTGCTGTGAATTAGAAGGAAGACAAAGAGCACTGTTATTTGAAAGAACACATCTCAAAGCACTATTTGTATTTGAAAACATTCCCACCCAACTACCCTGTTCATTGTAGAACCCAATGAGTTGTACCTTAATGTTTTTTGTCTCATGGTGATGAGTGACGAGCTCTCACAACAGGACCTGTGCTGGTTAATGAGGCTGGAATTATTCTATTATTCTTTTGTTTCAGTCAAATTTGATTACAAGACAACAACAAAAAAGAGTTCACTATCAGGACTCCAGATGTAGCTTTTCCTCTTGCCCCCCCCCCCCGACTGATTTACATGCGTTTGCCCGTCTTGCCGTTGTGTCCATCCTGCCTCCAGGATCCAGCTCTCCTCTCCCAGCATGCCCTGCAGTTCTCCTCTCGCTGCTGGAGGTGGAGGTGGATGGATTAGCTGAAACTGATTATGGTTTATTTAGAGCAAGCGGCACACGCTGCAGGACCATTTTTCATCACTATGCCGAGATAATATCCAGCCGCCTCACACAGCGACACACTCCAGGGACTCTGTGTGTGTGTGTGTGTGTGTGTGTGTGTGTGTGTGTGTGTGTGTGTGTGTGTGTGTGTGTGTGTGTGTGTGTGTGTGTGTGTGTGTGTGTGTGTGTGTGTGTGTGTGTGTGTGTGTGTGTGTGTGTGTGTGTGTGTGTGTGTGTGGTGCTTTATCTTCCCGGCAGCGTCACATGTGAGCGCGCCGCTTCCAGTCGATCCCGTAGCTACGACGTGTTGGGAGCCAAAGTCGCACTCTCTCTTCTTCCCTTTTTTGAAATTAATTTTCCATGAGCTGAGAGTTAGATTTAAACTTAATAGCGACTCAGATGTACACTCCTCCTCCTCCTCGTCACTTTTATTCCACAACCGAGCTGCCGCACATCACTCACACACTCCTGTTTGCTCATTTTTCTCCCTTTGACTAATAGTAAGCCGGGCTACGCCCTAGGCCTCCTGTCACATCCATCCCAAGGAGCGCACGCGCGCGCGTGTGTGTGTGTGTGTGTGTGTGTGTGTGTGTGTGTGTGTGTGTGTGTGTGTGTGTGTGTGTGTGTGTGTGTGTGTGTGTGTGTGTGTGTGTGTGCGTGTGTGTGTGAGGCCAGGGCAGGACGCTGTGTCTCATTTGTCTGCTGTTGACGTTGAGTGTGATTTCCTCTGCTAAGGGGAAGCGATGCCCCTGCTTATTAATTATGCCTGAAATATTAAAAAGACTCCATCAAACATGAATTATTAATTCATTTGGCCCAGATCATCTCGGCTCAGGATTTCCAAGACGTGTCATACATCATCTGACGAGGCCGTGACAACGTTGCAGGAGTGGGAAGCAGGGTGTTATATCCCTGTAAACACATTGTGTGTGTGTGTGTGTGTGTGTGTGTGTGTGTGTGTGTGTGTGTGTGTGTGTGTGTGTGTGTGTGTGTGTGTGTGTGTGTGTGTGTGTGTGTGTGTGTGTGTGTGTGTGTGTGTGTGTGTGTGTGTGTGTGTGTGTGTGTGTGTGTGCGTGCGTGCGTGCGTGCGTGCGTGTGTTTAACATGGAGACTGTTTAAGACCACCTATTAAATCACATTTGGCTTGGTCTTGTGTTTTTCTTTTTGATCTTTTTTTGCTCCACCAGCAGGATCACTGTTGCAACGACACATCATCAGTAGGGTAAAACCAACCTGTGTCACAACACCGTCCAGCTCGTCAGATATCCTTCAGATGACCTCAGAAACACACAGAGCCATGGTAACATGACCACACAACGCTTCAGAAGAAAAGATTAATGCTGTGTAATCCCCCGTGTTTCTGTCCTTTTTGCATCCTGAGATAACCACTATTACTTATCGGTCATGATGTTAAGGCTGATTGGTGTATTAGCCACTAATGATGTTTCAGAGCGTCGCACTGATAGGTGGTTGACTTCCTGAAACCAAATTCTGTTTCAGCGTGTAACATGACCATTAGCTTTTTACTGTCTACTATGCTATTTTTTTCAACTTCGCCTTGATTGAAATATAATTTTCCTTCCTCCCAAGAAGAAGAATTTGTTTTAGTTAAAGCAAGACATCTTTATCTGCTGTCCTATACCCAGGGCCAGTTTAAATACAGCTGCACTGAGCTCTTCAATCCACAAAGCTTTGGACTTTAAATCATAGAAAAGAAAATAGATGAATGTTAGTTTTACTGTGGCTCAGTTGAGCAGGTCAATGGTAAAGGTGTAGGATCAATTCCCCATCTTGTCGACCCATATGAACGCGTATGGATCGAGCGCCTTGCATGGCAAATATAATGCCCGTCACCATGCACGTCACACATACACACCGTATGTGTGTACGTGTGTGAAGGTGACTGATAATGTAAAGCACTTTGTGCGCTGCTGAAGCACAGCTACAGACGTTTTTCTCCATAACACTACGGTGACGAGATTTTTTTAAACAGGTGAACCTGCAGCTTCTTTTTAAGTCCTCGGCGGTTAAATATAGTGAATGGCTGCATTGTCTGAGAAATCCCTTGGTTCAGGTCTTTTCTCACTATGATACATTGAGCTCACATTGAATTATGGGTTAGCGACGGCTTATAAAAATTCAATTCTTGGTGATTGCAGTCATCTGTTTGGGTAAATTAGGCGTGGGAGACAGAGGACTCGTGCAGTACCTAAGGCTGATATGTAACGTAAATTACTTGATTTATTGATCATGATTCCACCAGTCTTTTAATGTATGAAGGCAACGTATCTCTTCTCCACACACATCCAGTCGATAGCAGCGCTGCCTCACACGCTGAAAGAAGCCACTATGTAAACCATTTAGTAATTCTAGTAACATAAAAGCAAATGAAAGGATAGTGAGTGTGTGGGTGTGTGTTCCTGTAGATGAAGCACACACCTTAATGCATTTGGAGTAGTGTTTGCATGTATGGGTGTGGGCTGGGAGATGTGACAGAGATCATCAGACTGAACTATATTCCCGGATGAATGGTCGCGCTGCGAAGCCTCTTAGTCACTATTGTTCTGGATGTACAAGGCTGTGATGACGGAGGACAGCTTGTACTATAGAGATGAAATACAACGTCTCCTCTCCACACAGCGGGTAACTCTCACATATAGAGGAACTCTGGCTTGATTCACAATTTCTCCCTTTTTGAACATTTAACCCAACATGATATAGAAACAAGAAGGCCGTTGCTCGGCTAATCCCCCGCCGGAGGGCTTTATATTTTCTCACAAAGCCAGCTCTAAGGCAGCACACTTGGTACACTAGAGGGTGTACCATGGGTCCTAGTAGATAATTATGTAGAATCTGAAAGGTCTTCTTCATAAGCTATGTCAAAATACGTCTCCAGAGGCCAAAAGGTGTTTTTATGCACTTAGTGACCCTGTGACCTGATATGCAAATGAGGTCATGGTCACCATGGTGCCCCTTCTCCCCAGGTGGAGTGTCCATGTGTGAAGTTTGGTGACTGTAGGCCCAGGAACTGCTGAGAAATGAGGAGAAATGTTTATATGAAAATACATGTATTGTGCAACCATGACGAGCAAACTTCAGACCCTACCAATCTTCAAGGTCAAGGTCAGGTCACTTGGTGTACTGGAGGTTATCCCTGGAGTGTGTATCATGTGGGTATAAAATTTCAGAGCCCTAGCTCAAAAACCTAGGCCTCCAGAGCCCAAAATGTGTTTTTAAGCACTTCGTGACCCTGTGACCTACTTAATATGCAAATTAGGTCAAGGTCACCATAGTATCCCTTCCCCCTCTGAGATGTATCCACATGTGAAGTTTGGTCACTGTGGGCCCAGGGGTTGCCGAGATATAGGTAGAAACGTTCGAACGGACGGACGTACGGACGTACAGAGACTGTTTCAAGATCCCCCTTCGGGGCCTATCAGCCACGGCGGGGGATAATAATCTCAGACTCGCAGGAACAGAATATGAATGTTTGTGAGTATTGGTACACCAGCGTCCAGAAAATCACTCGAGCCCCTTCGTAGTGACGACAACTCAAAGTCTTCTGTCTCCAGATGAATTCTATTTGTAACAACTCCATTAAAAACTTTTTTCGGAGATTTGGAGCCATGTGGTAGATGTATATTTTCCCCTTTCATCTGCAATAAAACCTGGGATGTGGCGACGCCCTTAAAAAAAGTCCACTCTTCAGAGTTCATGAGGACGAATTGTAAGACCGGTTGATGGTGAATAAACCAAACGCCAAATATGTTCTGGAAGAAATGCTTTTATTTAAAAGCACATAACTGAACCAATACAAAGAAATGTATACAAAATATATCCAAAAAAAGGCAAGAGGTAAAAAGTAGGTTAAAGGTACGTATTTAAACAATGATATATTTAAATATGGAATTACATGGAGTTAACCTAAATTAAACACTAATATTTATCAGTCATACATCCTGACGCCATGTTGCTCCACCGACCTTGGTCCAACATCCTAACCTTAACCTTAACCTTAACCTTAACCTTAACCTTAACCTTAACCTTAACCTTAACCGTGAACCAAACCAAATGTGACAGAAGATGCGTGTCCCTGGACACAAATCAATAGATTAAGTTTCCTGACTATTTCATGAATAACCGTTGCTGCACTGCTGATGCCCTGACCTGCTGTACACCGCTTCGCCACTTCCCGTAGGAGTTTGGCAATCTTTGCTTTTCCAAGATGGTGGACATCGGGAAACAGGACATTGATACTTGTAGTGTTCTGGTGGCTTTAGTGTCGCTCCGATTGAAATTGACCAGGAAAACCTGTCTGTTGTCTACACGTGGCAATTGAATAAATTACATTTATACTTTGATGTGTTTGTATTGTTCTGGTTTCGTTATATATTTTCAATCTTGTTGCAGTTTTTATTCAGTTTGTTTACATCATACATTTTAGTGTTGACCACTGATTGATATGTCCAATATGTTTCAGTACTGCAGATTATTGAGGATAATCACACCTCACGTTAGCACCATCTGATTGAATGATATGCCAGTGTTGTCTTCTGGAGGAGCTGCAGGTTTCACATGTCTCTTGGTGCTCAGTCAGAAACAGATGATGTTTGGTAACTCATAGTGAGAAGCCCAGGAGCATCTACAGTGTGATCTCTGGTTGGTTTACTGATCCATCCCAACCGTCCGGGGGTTTTAACTCCCTGCCATCGGCCCCCTTAAGGCAGAGAAGCGCTGTTTGTTTGAAGCTACACATCACTCCCAGGTGGGAGCAAGGCGTTTATGCCCCGACGACCCCAGGATCCAGGCGATCCAAAGAAAACTGCTCCGGTCAGAAATATCAGTGAATGCGTTGATCTGCGTGAGTAGATTGATGAATAGGTGCAGAATCTTTGTTCCTCGTCATGTTTGGAGCACAACAAGCTGCCAGCAGTCGGCTGGATCGCCTCTCCTCAGGATTTCATGATGCTTTTCTGTAAAGTCCCCAGAGGGAAGATTCCTACAGCGCCATTAAAATACAAGATATGTTCTCATCCAGCAAACAGATTGCTATGAAATTTACGGAGCGGATCCAGGCTTCCCTGGAGATTCTGGGATGGTTATATTGTCTCTGACTAATTTGTTTTTGCTGATCACGTTGAGAGAGAAAAACCCCATCAAAAAACACATTTTGGACTGCGATGATTTTGTTTTTTTGTTTTTCCCAAAGCTGTCGGATAGTGGACATCAACAACTGTGTTTGTACCAGAAACTGCATTTTAAGTCAGGTTTGGTTTGTATTTTGGCATATTAAGACACTACCAGCTATAATAAGTTGTTCATCAACTTATAAATCAGATCTGTACAAACTATGTGTGACCACGAGATCTTAAGTGTCCGGACATGAAGGATAGATGTCCTGACATTCCTTCTCACAGCTTTCCAAACAAGTACAATATCTTACATTACATACTCATAGGGGGCACTGGGGGGTCTTGGGGTTGTTGTAGCTCCTCCTGGGATAGCCATAGCACCCCCAAGAAATATATGTAATTCTTTTTTAAGTGGTTTATTGAGATTTATTTTATGTGTGAGAATTATCATTTATTGTTTGTTTAAATATTAAATATGCCAATAAAGCATGTATTTATGTATGTAATTTTTGAACTAAAAAGCAGTGTGATCTGATTCAGTCAATTGGTGCAGCAGATGCAATAACCGTGTGAACTTACTACTTCTTGTTATTGAGAGCGCATTTTACCTGGTGACTGCGTAACTTACATATCGTAATAAAACATTATGTGCTTTTTGAAAAAAAAAGGGACAAAAAAGATTGATGCCTTCACTCTCACCCACAACAACCGACATGGTGAGTGCATGATTATTCCCTATTTGGTGGTTTAGATCCGAATTCCGGCTCCTTCTTGTTGGTTCTATGCAGTGTTAGGTGCTGTGTTCAGTGGCACGCTTCTAAACATTTCATGTTTTTCACTTTGGCTAAATATCTGGTGCATTGTGTCGCATAATAATATAGGCTTTTCCATTCTGTGCGTGACTGTTCCGTGCGTGGTGCGGTGAGCTCATATTGTCAGTGCTACAGTAGGAATTAACCAGAAAACCCCAACAGCACCGTCACTGAATGATGGAGCGACGCCAAAGCACCAGCAGGAAAACATCTCTGGTGTACGTATTTACTTACTGTGAATATAAAAAAAAATATTTATCATTATACATTTTTAATGACATTAAGGAATGAATGTGTTTATGTAGGGGCTTTATATTTAATAATTTGATCATAGCTAATTAAAATAGTTGCTACTAGCAACCTATTTCTATATTATGAGGAAAATTGATAAATACTTTTTTACTTAACTGAGTCATATTTATTTCTTCTATTTCTTAAAACTTCTAATGGGGACAATAGTGTAGTGTTTAAAGAGCAGTAAGAATAACTGAAGCATTAGTGTGGGCGTCAACAAGTTCAGTATAAAGACTTGGATTTTAAAAACAGTCAGATTTTGATATGAATTCATTTCAGGGTGGGGAAGGGGGTCTTTAAAAAAATTGACCTGTTATTTCAAACTTTGTGTAATAATCTTTCTGAGCATAAACAGACATTTGGATCAGTGCTACTACCAACAGACAGTTAAATCCTTTACTGCTAATAAAACTGCAGAAACGTTTTTGTGAGTTTTCTAAGAGTTGGCCGATCTTAACACATGATTGGTCAGGTTGTTTTATCATTATCACATTTGAACCCAATGCAATAATAATGCCCAAATATTTCTCAGAAATAGAAATAGTTTAATATGTTTGTGTTCAATGAACTTGACTTCCACTCATCTTCATAATACGTTAGTGGCTTCATGCCTCGTGTCTGTGGTGAATCCAGCATTATGTGGCCCCTAATGTGTTTAAAGTCAGCAATAATCTTTTACAACGTGTGGTCTGGGACCCCCTGAGGTGTGCCAGGGATCATAATTAGCTAAATCAGCTTAGTAGTTGTCAAAGTTACAAAGAAAGTCATTTAACGACACTGTGGCCGTGTCTGGACGACAATGGTGTTTCATGTAACTGCATCATTTTTGTCAGATCGACCACACGGTGCTGCGTTTGAGGAGCCTAAATATAAGTACCAGAGTCGAAAAATTTGAAAACGCCACCTCGACTTTGACGTACGGACGGACAAGAAGCACATTAGCTGAGAACGATGACTCCATCGCCGCGCCTCTTGATGGATTACCCTGCGACCGTCTCCGTGACGTCACTTAACAACAACAATGTGGGACAACCTGCTCCGAGTCGAGCTGCAGAAGCTACGTGCTGGTGCCATTTGCTTTAATAAGACCACATGTCAGATTTGTAGATTTCTCCGTTTTCGCATGCTCCGTGTCTTTTTCAACCCCTTTCTGGTGCATTTCTGTGGCAGGGTTACAGCGCCACCTATAACTCCAGTCTACCACATAGTTTTAAGTCGTCTTCATCGTGTCAAGTGGACACAGATGTTTCACCATATTGCACTTCATTCACTGAGAAGAGGCGCTGGCTGCTCTTCTAATGCAGCAGGGGATCACGTCTCCACGCGGTGTAATTGAGAAAACAGTTTAGCTGAATATGAACATCATTTCTTGGGGTGGGGGGGTAGGGGTGAGTGGGGGGGGTTCTCCGATCAATGGCTGTATTATGTTGTTGAAGGGAGATTGTATTTTCTGCCGAGGCTTTAAATTTTGTGTTTCTCATTGCGGGAGCAGCTTTTGAAGTGTATCGTGGGATCAATACTGCAGCGTCAAGTTTTGTCGTGCTTTATGGGGAATTTGAAGCTTCTCACTTTCCTTATCATAGCGTTTCAGATCTGAGCTGAACTCTCATCATCGATCCCACCTGTGTGACACGGCAGCAGTGATGACGAGACGAGTGCATCATCGCTCACCGCTCTGTGTGTGTGTGTGTGTGTGTGTGTGTGTTTGTGAGTGCGTGCATACATGTTGCGTGTGTGTAGGGGCAACTTGAATCAAGCTGAGGTCAATGAAGGTTTGAAACTGGCTTCCTCTTCTCCTACCCATTCCTTCTGTCCACACCCCAATCCATCTACTCTGTGTGTGTGTGCGTGTGTGTGTGTGTGTGTGTGTGTGTGTGTGTGTGTGTGTGTGTGTGTGTGTGTGTGTGTGTGTGTGTGTGTGTGTGTGTGTGTGTGTGTGTGTGTGTGTGTGTGTGTGTGTGTGTGTGTTACATTGTACCATTTCCTAACCATTTCCCCCTTCTTTTCTGTGCCACAAATACAAACCCCATTGAGGGTTGCAGACACACACACACACACACACACACACACACACACACACACACACACCGCACACACACAACAATCACCTTTTAATTCCCTTTGATGTATTACTCTGGCAGGAACCAATTTTAGCACCCAGAATTGGGCCTTAAATCACCAAATCACCTCCTTTCACCCGTCCACCAATCTATCAGCCTGCTTTAGCTGAAAACACACTCTCTCTCACACACACGGAAACACATCAATATATCAGCAATGTAAATAAATGAGAATAGGCTGCATTGGCTTCGATAAATAGTGTATCGACAGAGATCGAAGGATTTGTTTTAGCGTTGATGGATGACAGCTGTGTTGCTGCCAAAACACAATTTTTTCCTTTACTGCCAGCTGGCTTTGAAGTGTGTGTTTTCGTAATGTTTGGGTGCCTATGTGTGTGTTTTTAGTTGCTCAGTCCTCAATATGTGTCACTGGTTTTGTATGTTCCCAGAGGATTTTAAGACAATGCCAGTTGTTCATGTCCTCAAATAACTTTTTTTTTCTTTATTATGGAAACTTACCTATTTACTTACTTGGTAAAATAAAGCTTAAATAAATGAAGGAATAAAATGACCATCCCTCAGGAAGTATTATAAGATATTAGATTCACATCACCACACAAGTTTATATTCCAATAAGATTTACTAATGCTTTTTTAGTTTTTATTTAAAGTAGTTATACTGAGTGAAGAGATTTGACGTCCTTCAAAAGACAAATCATGTCCTCTAGTTTATGTCTTCTGGACACAAACCCCCATCTCTTCCATGAAATAACCAGAATATGATACATCCATTCAACCCGTCCTCCACCAGCCCTAATGGAGCTCAAACAAGGAGAAGTTTAAACTACAAGATATTCTACCGTGAATTGATGCCTGTCATCCAAGATGGGCTTTTTTGATGAGAAAGGAAGGAGATGGTTTGAATGGCTGCATAAACATCCACTGCATCACACTGTTCAGGAGGAACATCCACTTTACAGTCAGTTTCTTCAGGTGTTTGAGCTCATTTCACAGCATGTCTGTTGGATTCAGGCGTGACTGGGTAAGATCGTCTTTGTTCTGTTGGTAGATTTACATTTAGTCTCATTGTGTTTCTGCATCACCCACCTTCAGCTGGTGGACAGACATTCTCACGATATTAACTTTCCCCTCCGTGATGAGAAGCAGTTTGAGCCCTCAGGCAGGAAAGCAGCATCACGTCGTCCTTATAATGACTAATTAATTCCTGAAAGTAGAAAGTGGAACATTTCAAAATGGTTCACGTACTTCTTCTTGCATGTGAAAATTAAAGAGAAGTTCCTGCTTCCAAACAGAAAAAGTCTCTTCCTCCACAATTATGAATCTTGGTCCATTAATTCTCAAGAAGCACATTTTCATTTTTCTGATTCAATTGTAAATAATATGCTGTCGTTCTGTAAATGTCAACTCTTTATGTAGTAAACCTAAAAACTCAATTGATGCCGCATAACTTTATATAAAAAAACTTCCAGATGGAAATTTTACATTTAAAGCTATTTGAAAATCTTGAACTTTTCAGTTTAAATCTCCTTCTAAACTTTTTTTTGTCTTTTTAAAGATTAAAAATAAACATCATTGTACAGTTTGACATAGTGACACACGTACTGATTAAAAAAAAAAAAAAATATATATATATATATATATATATTTATTTAAAGGTACTTTATTACTTGTGGCTTCAATAGTCCTTCAAATCAACAAATTTGAAGGAAAGAAAAATGTGTTATCTCATTCTTTCTATCTTTAATTTTGTGAAAAATGCAATCTTTGATGGACAAAATCCTAATTTTTGCTAAATGCGTCAGTTAGTTCTTTGTTTTTAAGAATTATAAACCAAACCAAAACTCCAGCATTGATTCACCCAAACTGTACAAATCCTCTCAAACCAATAACCATTTGAAAATGTTGTTATTAATCATGTTTTCAGAGACTCTCATCCAGTGAAGAGTTAATACTGTATAAAGACTTCCCTCCTTGCACTGTAAAACCAGCTCTATCCATGTGTCTCCTTGCAGGACTACTTTGTGGAGCGATTGGTTCCCACAACACTGTCTTCACCATGAAGAGCCGTGCTTGTTCTTCACACCATTCGGTGTTAAAATGCGATCAACAGCAGCTCAATGATATTTTCATATATTAGAAAAAGAAACATTCCTCAAATCTCAATCTTGCTCTGACAAACTAAAGGTCCCCCATGCAGCCCAGCAGGTTATGCCTCCAAGTTGCAAAGAAGCTACTCTGCTTCTCATTTCTCCTGATAGAAAAACTGAAAAGCACTGAACTCTTTCAATGTTGGCGAGCCTGCCAGGGGACAGTGGAATTCACCAACTGGCAATGTGTTTGACAAGGATCAAATGTATTTGTTTCGCAGGGACGCTAAATCTTTATAGTATATGACAAGACTGCTCTGCCTTGCTGTCATCTTTGTGTGAGACTCACTAAACGTGTTTCCATTACAAGTCTACAGGCTGAGGAACTGTGACGAACTGCCACTGCCATCACACCGGAGACATTACACCTGTCGGAGAGCGCTTTGCTTTTTAATCCACAGCGCTGTGGTTACAGTCAGAGAGGGAATGCGAAGGTTAATCAAAAACCATACGAAAAGAGGAACACTCTTATTTTTGAAACGGAAAGAAAAAATGACGTTGATATTCTTGCAGAAAATGATGTGAAATGTGTCACCATCCAGCAAAAAAGCAGGGCTGCACTCAAAAAGGCTAAAACAAACAGACACACAATCACACAGGAGATCGATTTGAGAAATAATCCAGAACGCATGTGGGAGGACTCGAGTTCCTCAGCCAGGATGTTGTCAGATTGACAGACCTAACCACTGCATCACCAACCTCTCGGCCTAAATACGATGATGACATACAGTGAAGGTGCAGATTTAGCATCGATAACAGGCCGAGCTCCGGTCCAGATTACAGGATTAGCTGTGGGAGTGGGGGCAGGTTGGATCCAGTGGAGTTTCTCGCAGTCAGAGGTTTGCGTGCGAGCGATACAAATGACCAAAAGTGAGCTTTGAAGCAGGAGAGCAAATTAAGCCTTCTGTTCGCTCAAATCTCAGAGAGCCAGTTCCTCTGAGGGTGAGAGCATCGATCACACTCGGCTCTGCGTCCGGCTCGGCTCTCACGCTACACTGTCAAAAATTAACTCACACATTTTTTGGGGGGGTTGAATTGGGGTTGTGCTCCCTCAGTATTTTCTTGTTAATGATACAACAACTGTTTCTCCTCAAACTCAGCATGAGTCCATGAATGTGTGCATGGCTGGGCTTTCTTTTGCCACATCATGGCGGGAATTAAAGGGGCAGCTGCTAATTGGGGGTCTAATGAGCGTATCTGAAGGGCTATTGATGTACCCTATGTCATGACTCTGTGTGTGTGTGCGTGTGTGTGTGTGTGTGTGTGTGCACACATGCATGGCGCGTGATCCTCTTTGATTAAAAGAAAGCGACTGCAGCTATAAAAGGCTTCAGCTCTGACACATCACAGAGCTTTTGGTTCAATAATTCCATCCACAATTATTCCTCAAACATTATCAGCAGGCAGCAATAGCAGTTACATTAGCATGCTACGTGGGATAAGATGAGGCGGAGAGTAACCATGGCAACAGATATTTATTGTGACTCCCACATGCACATTTGTTTGTTCATCACATGTATATTGATCGACGGCGAGAACATATTCCCAAACAGCTTGTTATGCCTGAGGAAGAAGATTTAAAAATGTAAAATAACCAAAAGAGTGACAGGAAGTAACAGTCAGGATCTTCCTTTAAGGTGTATAAGCATTGTGCACTAATATAGCTACTGAGATGAGGCAACAGAGCAGCGAGTCTGAGTCTTGTAAAACCAGTTCTCACCACTAGGTGGTGTTTGGATCTCTCGTCAGTAAAATAAGAAACAGGAAGTGACCGGTGGACAGAATGTTACCACAGAAGAGTTGGACTGTGAACAGATCAGTGGTCTCTTGCCTGTTTCCTCCATGGAGTGGTTTTTAGCAACATATTGTTTCTGCTGACTGGAGTTAAGTGCTGAGAAAGACGCTCTGACTGAAGAGAAGCAATAAAATAAATATTTAAAAAAATGCCGAGCAGACTGACGCAAATTGAAAAGTACATTTTCAAGATTAAACATTCTGTTCTCTCTTTGCTGTCCCATACCAAATTGTCCACAGCCTGGTACCAGTCCACGGCCAGTGGTTGAAGAACCCTGGACGACAAGATAGTGACCGTATTTAAAGTTCCTATTAGAAACACAAACTTTCATTACTATTAATACATACATATTGACAGTTTTACATACATTAATATAATTGATTCACTTTTATAATGTTTAATATTTTTTTACTTTGAATACCTGACTATTAAAACAAGTCAAACGAATTAGGGTCCGAGCACCAAGGGTTCATAAGACCCAATTAGAGTTCCTCAGAAGAATTTAAAAATTCTTTGTCACAAACATGATTTTAAGGACCGAAACCTACATGAAAAGAGAGGAAATTTGCACACACATCAGACATGGAAAACCTTTTACAATTTGGGGAAATAAACAGGTTGTAAACTAAATTTCTCAACAGTGCCACCAAATAAATTTAGAAGATTAAAACATCAAGTTTCACCAATAGCGCTGAAATTCGGAAAACATTCGTAACGCCACAAGACATACACAAAATTATAAGGTACACATCCAAAAACCCAACAGGAAGTCTGCTATTTTGAAAAATCTGTTGGATTTAGGCCAATGTTGGTCCAAATCTATACATTTTCGACAGCAAACTCATCCTCGGGGGTAATTCTGAATTACTTCAAATTTGGCAAGTTGATAGAAAAATTGCTGAGCGAAAATTCAGAAAATGCCCTGCAAAGGTCTGACGATGCTCTGAAACAGGAAGTGCAGTGTAAATATCCTGAAACTATGCTGTTCTGCCTCAAACTCTTCACTTTGTATGACAGAAAGTCACCCCAAATCACCCATTGTGCCACCTGCTGTTAACAGGAAGAGGACTCTGCATAACCTGTACATGCTCCCATCGACCCCGAATTTCACACATTCGATCAGACTCTGACCCTGATGACACTCTCAGTCGGCGTCCCCCCAAGTGGCGAGGACCCATTCAAGGCTTTTGTCATTGTGCTTGTTAAAAAACACGAACATATACAACCGTTTGCTGATGGTAATGTGACTCATGATTGCGTTTTTTAAGCAAACCAAAATAAATCTCAATTTGAATAAATGATTAAAATGTGTAATAGTTTCTTCAGATTTCTCACATACAGATGAACCTCCAGCCGCTGGTTCTCTATTTTCTACTAACTCAAACTCATTTCGACAGGCTGATCTCCCCGAACCTATATCCACACTTCTTGTAGGTTTTCAGGAACATCAGCTAATGACTTGTCTTTCCCTGCTGAAATAGATGTGTTGCTCTCTGGAAATGTACCAACTGCTTGCGTTGGCGTTCCTCTCCTCTCTCTGTGTGTTGTCTATTGATTAATTAATAGTGAGTGATCCTTCATCTTTAAGGGCTGTAATTACACTCGGGAGCAAAGCAAGGACGAGGGGGTCGCTGTCATACACGTGCACTTCTTCAAACACCCCTCAGGGACCTGTGTGTGTGTGTGTGTGTGTGTGTGTGTGTGTGTGTGTGTGTGTGTGTGTGTGTGTGTGTGTGTGTGTGTGTGTGTGTGTGTGTGTGAGAGAGAGAGAGAGAGAGAGTGTTTTCTTTACCAGCCCGTTTACTCCTGCAGATGACCCCACTGTGGTCGCCACACAGCATAACGGGGGAGTGAATGGGATCCTGGATCATTCCCCTGAGCCCACACAAGCTCCTCTGCATGCACAGCAAATTAACTTCATCCCTACATAGCTAATCCGTCACAGAATTAGGATTTGAGCCCTCTGATCTGCACTGAACAGGATTCGGAGCAGATATCGTGGGGGCATCACCACCGGCTGTTTTCTGCGGCAGGTTACACTGCATGCATGTAGAGTCAGTTAAATCTCTAAATCTCTGCCTTTGGGTGAATTAGACTATGAAAACACGTCTGGAGTAGTGGTAGAGGTCTGTGACCGCCTTAGGGTGGCACCAGACATTACTCATGAAGACCTGGGGAAGTTTCCATGGCCTTGTCCACACAAGTCAAAACAATATTTTTTTCTCCCTGTCGTTCTTAAAAAGTTGCAAGGCCTGTAGGTGGCGCTGTGACATTGCCACAGAAACACACTAAACACAGAGAAGAAGACATGAAGCGTGTAAAAACTGAGAAATCGACAAAGTCAACATCTGGCCTTATCAACACGAGTATCAGTAGCTTCTGCAGCTGGGTCTGGAGCATGTAGTCCGCCATTGTTGTTGTGACGGGGTTATCCGGTCAAGAGGCGGAGCGATGACATCATTTTCAGCTAATGAGCATTTTGTATGTCTACGCCAGTGTTTTTCAACCACTGTGCCGCGGCACACTGGTGTTCCGTGAGATATAGTCAGGTGTGCCATGGGAAATTTTCCAATTTCACATTCTTTCCAATAAAACATTTGCTCTCACAGCCGTAAGAGCAGTGTGCAGAGTAATTATGTATAAATACTGTGGCGAGCGCCGTGGAAGAATCGCTCTGAGTCGAGATTCTTTTCTGCCAGCTGAACACCAGAAGTTTTTATATTGACATGAACACACGCTACCGGAACTTCATAACAGGATGAGACTCCACACAACACATTTCTCACTCATGGTTTCACACCAACATCCAACAAACCAAACTAGATGAAATAATGAACTATCTGAACCGAGGAACAAAAACACAACACAAGCACAAATCAACACACACAACAACCCCAACAATAACCCTCAATAACCTCCGGCAACACATAACCTGAACTCCCATCATGCCCTGCAGCGACCAACTCCGTGATGCTACAATACTCTTCACCACTAGATGGCAGCACAGAACTTTGCTGGTGAAATGAAACTTAACAGAGTCAGTGTGGTTAATCTCCACCTCCTGCTCCCATCTTGTATCAAAGTACTGTGTCAGTGACAGTGATGGAGAAGTTTTAGAAAAGGAAGAATGTGAACCAGGATCTCAGCTCTTCATCCATCAGGTCCAGGTTTCACACTGAGGGAGTACAAATAAAAAAAAGGAATTAGGAAATACTTTTTCTGTATTTATTTGATTCCTGTTGATAAAACTTTGATGAGAATGACTTTATATTGTTAATAGAGGCTACAGAGCTTCACATTTTAACATTTGCAGGTGGTGGTGTGCCTCCAGATTTTTCCAAACAAAAAAGTGTGCCTTGGCTGAAAAAGGTTGAAAAACACTGGTCTCCACATCAACGCCCAGGCGGCATTTTCAAATTTCTCCCCTCTGGAACTCATCTTAAAACAAGTCCTTCTTGCTGAAATGTTATTTGTTAGGTGAATTAATCTTTAATCACGATCATGATACACATTTTGACTAAAAAGAATCCTAACAAACCTTGTAAGATTCTGAGGTTTTTTTAACTCCTCGCACAATAGCAGTACAACTATAAAGTCGAATGGCTGATCAAATATGTAATAAATAACTTTTATTGTGTGACAGTGACAGCGTTTTGTATTGGATTCATTCATTACCTTGAAGATAAAGATGAAAATCCAAACAGTCTGCAACAGGGGCACATATAGAAGACTCGTGGGTTGCCATGTTGGATTGCGCTTTAGCACCAGTATGTGTTTCTTTCTGCTCGCATTCCTTTCATTTTCAAAGCAGATGTACTGTGCTGGTGTTTTTCTTTGTAGCTCAGGCTTTCTTCTGATCACAGTTGATCTTTTCTCTGCTGCCTGTCTCAAGCTGATCCCACTTGCTGAAATAGGATCAGTTCAATTGAGACTTAATAAAAACATCAGAGCCGCTGCCACTGCTGACAGAGTGGAATCACCGCTGAGCCCTTTTCATTCACTTGGGATTGGATTTGGTGATTGTGAAAGTCGCACATTTCAAGCCAATACCTGGTCGAGCTAAAACAAAAGAGCGGATCGATGGAGACTCCTCCCAGACTTCACCTCCTCTGTCATTCATTCATTCATTCATTCTTTAATTCACTCACTCACAATGCTTCCTGGTGGAACAGCATGTCTTTACATTTTGACAGAATGACATCAGTGAAAGAATAAACATGTTCATTAAAATATCAATAACTCAGTTTGCTTTAAGGCATATTTGACATCTGACATGAAAGATCCCATCATGGGAGAATCATTTGTAAAATCAGTCAAATTCAAATCAGTCAGGTTTTGTGCACAGTTCCTGTGCAAAGTATCGCTGGTAAGCCAGCGACCACTATCGTGAGTGTGTCTTACCCTCCAGGTCGTCCTCTCTCTCTGACCACTGAACGTTTCTGTATTCTCCTCCTCCTCTGTTTCTGGATTTCTTTCAGAACATATAAAATCCACAAAATTGAGGCTCTGGTCACGTGTATGTTTTGGTAAACGTGAACGTCATTGCCGACCCCATTGCAAAATTTCTTTTCTCATTTCGAGCAACTCACAGCAACCAAATGGGCCACTTCCATGGCTTCTGTAAACCTGCACACTTGTTCACACAAGGCTAACCTGGAAAAGTATTCAAAGTTAGCAGGTTGTTTGTTTTCTTTTCTAGGTCGTAACATGTAATAACAGGGTTATTCCATCCACAAAGAATAACAAGAATTTCAATTGAAAGTTTCAACAATTTCTCAACCATTTATTCCTCTGTTAGAATCAAACATTGTGTTGAAGGTAATAGAAAACAGAATAATGTTGTGAAAGCGACTAAATGAAATGACAAAACCAAACAAGCTGCTGTGATTGCAGAAGTAATGACGCTTCGCTTGATGTTGACGCAGACACATATGGGTAATATTTGAGTGAAGACTACCAAATGTGTTGGGCTGATCCTGTCAGCGAAGCCTACAAACATTCTTTTTTAAATGTTTCTGTGATGTTTCCTGCCAAGCCAGCTGGTGTTATGAAGGTAGCCACGTGCTGCCGCTCATCCCAGCCAATGTTGACGCTTGAATCGTGCCACACATCGTATTGTGGTGTTTCAGACATTTTAACTTGCTCATTTTATTCTCTTGTTTTGAACTGCTGTCCATGTTGTCATTGAGGATGATAAGTGTAAAATACGTGTAAAATGATAAGTTCATTAATGTCTGCCATTAAATGTTTTCTTGATGTTTTTAGTCGTGGCATGGACGATTGATCCTCAACGTTTAAAACTGCAGAGCCTCAATGGTTTTCTGGCAGAGTCGAGGAAAATTAGAGCAAATTTGGTGAAAGTTAATACTTTATTTCCCACATCAGCTCACAGGCTGAATCAGAAAGGGACAGTCCAAGTGTGGCTTTACAAACCTGAAGCTATGTCACGCTGCACTGTGTGCTTTGTGTATCATACTGAAGAGTTTGAAAACTTTACTTCAGCTCAGGTTGCTAAAAAGCATCTTAATATCGCTTAACTTAATATTTCACTTTTCTAACTCATGGATGGACAAGACACACATTTGCTGAAAATGATGATGTCATCCCTGCTTCTTGACTCGATAATCCAGTGACTCGGTGATGGCGGACTACATGCTCCAGATCCGGCTTCAGACGCTCCTGATCCTCGTCACTTTAAGAAGGCGATATGTCAGATTTGTTGATTTCTTCATTTTCGTTGTATTTCAGTGGCAGCGTTACATCACCACTTACAGGCCTGGAATAACTTGTAATAATAACTATTTTAGAATGACGGGGAGAACAATTATTTGCTTTGGCTCATGTGGACAGGGCAGGGCCTTAAATGTCACCTTCACTTTCTAAATTAGCAAATCTCACCTCATTGAAACAGACTCAGGATCACCAGAAAGCTTGCTGTCATTCAGAATCTCTGTTTAAACTCATTAGCATGTTTTTTCACATATTTTGCGGAATCTTGAGGCGGAATATGTCAGTGATGTCAGTGGAGGTACAGCAGCGGTAGTTATTAACCAACACAACTAAAAAACGTGTTTAATGTTTGGACTGAAATTGAAAAATATTCAGAAATAAACTTACGAAAAACAAGGCTTCTACAGTTGACTGAATTAAACCTGCACATGTCCAAGAAAATAAAATAAAGTAAAACACAGTAAAACACCTGTGTTCACTGTAAGTCTCCTTTGTTTGTGTTGTAGAAACTAGAGGATTCAGCCATTTGAATGTCGAACCTACAGAAGAAGACAGAATGTGTTTGTCTGTGCTCTTTCATGCTCGAGTGTTCGAGCCTCATGAAACTGTCGGACTGAATTGCTCGAGTGTCCATTTGAAGTGAGTCTTGCTTTCCTCTTTAAGCTTCTTTTGGATCTTGGTAATTGTGTGTGACTCCAGTTTCCCTGTTGTTGTTTGCCTAAAGCTCACCTAATTTTGTATTCCAACTCATTTCTGGATTTAACTCGTATTTGAGTTCTCATTTTCTGCACAAAAAAAAAAAACTGCACTCGATGAATGCAAAATCTCGCCTGTTGAATTCGGTAGAGTCAAGGTTTTTTAATTTGAAAAAAAAAAAAAAAAAAAACCTTGTCTGAGTGAAATTCGATTAAACTTTCAGACACCTACAAATCATCAGCCGCCATCCCAAAGCTGCATACATTATGAATTCAGTGTCAGATTAGCTCAGACGGATCCACAGTGTTCATTTCAGAGGGAGGAGAAAAAAAAACAGGGAGAGACACAAACACGCTCAGGCAGACAAACCAGAAACACACAGTAAATCTCCTACAAAAGCTCAGGGCAGATTATTACGCTTTCACAAATTCATGCCAGTCAACTTTATTGGCTCGCAGCCTGTTTAATATGCCCGGCGCTGCTTCCACGTGCCGGGGAAGAGTGTATACCCCGAGACAAGTGGCTTAGCACTGACATGGACAAACAACGCCTGAGGACACACGGCACAGGGGGACGAGGTTGGAGGTGAGAGAGAAGTAAGAGACAGGCAGTGGCAGTGTGTGTTTACAGAGCCAATGAAGCCGCTGGATCATGACGAGAGGACGGCAGGAAGTGAAAGTGACAGACGTTAAAGAGCAAGGGACAGAAAACTGACAGGGAAGGTGGAACAAATGGAGAGACGGGGAGGAAGAAAAGGAGCTTACTGATTGCAACTGGGCTATTTTTACTGCGAGAGTTATTATTCCTGACTGTGTTTACATGCAGTGCAGTTATTATATTATGTGAAACTCTTCTGTAACAATCAAGGTCACTCTTATGAACATCCAAATACTTGGATTAAAGCTATGATCCATCCGTCTATCACAGGCATATCCAAAGTTCAGTCCAAAGGGCCCAAAATCTGGTCGAAAGGATCTAAAGTCTAGTCTGAATGGCCCAAACTCCGGTTCAAAGGGCTTAAACTTCAGTCCAAAAGGCCCAAAGTCCAGTCTAAAAGGGCATTCAGTCCCATTCAAAGGGCCCAACGTCTGGTTCAAAGGGCCTTAACTTTGGTCCAAATGGCTCAACTCTTGTCCAAAGAAGGATGATAGAGCAGAACCACTTATGTTAGGATGTATCTAGCTTCATCAGTTACTTAAGTGTAACAAGGTTACAGCTAATTGTTGTCCTTATCATCATTTTCAGGTAAAATGATGCGACCCACAACTTTCATTTGGATGAAGTGATAGTAAGGCAAGGCACGGCACGGCACGGCACGGCAAGGCACATTTACTTATATAGCACCATTCAAACACAAGGCAATAGCAGAAGATGAGTGAATGATGGTTGGTTTTAGCCAAACAAGTATCTTTCCAAAATATAGATCCACAAAGCACCAACATCCACAAAGCACATCTGGGCTTGTGTTGGTGAGACCACAGAGGGATTTTCTGTTGTTTCATTATCAGGCCATGTTGGGCATGTGTTGTTCTTCTCTGACGAGGTCTTTGTCCCGATGGACTGATGACCTGTCCAGGGTGTATCCTGGATGGATGGATGGATGGTCTCCTCCTCCACAGAGGAACCTTGTCAAATCAAAAAGGCAGATTAAACCAGGAAGAACTTAAAGTTTTCCAAAGCTCATTAAAATAGGATTTTTAACGTAGCCACACCTCACTCAGATTATCTCATTTCAGAAAAATACGCACGTCTCATTAACAGCTCCAAATGATGAAAGATGGAGAAAGATTTTATTTGCAATGCAGATTTTTCTTGGACAGGGTGATTGAGAGAGAGAGGCAGGGTCATGGTGAGAGAGCAAGAGGCTGGGCTTCAGTGTGTGTGTGTCCATGCCTGACAGAGATAGAGGACACACATACTGTTTATCTGTGTGTGCGTGTGTGTGCGTGTGTGTGCGTGTGTGTGTGTGTGTGTGTGTGTGTGTGTGTGTGTGTGTGTGTGTGTGTGTGTGTGTGTGTGTGTGTGTGTGTGTGTGTGTGTGTGTGTGTGTGTGTGTGTGTGTGTGTGTGTGTGTGTGTGTGTGTGTGTGTGTCAGCTGCTGGGCTATCGGCTGCAGCTGTGCTATCAGCCTTATCTCTGTGTCGGCCTTTGAAAGATGCTGCTGCTCAGCGCTGCTTTGTTGCTGCCTTAGCATTGTGTAATTGAAAATATGGGGATGTGGGCTTGAAGACCGCAGGGTGCTGGTCCAGCCTCGGGTATCTGGTCAGTGAAATACTGCATTGATTGATCACAAAGGGCGAAACAAACCCCCGCAAACGAGCCATCCAAGCATTGCAGAGACATTGATTGTCATCAAAACACTGGTGTTGAGTCACAGAGAAAATCAGAGAAAGTGAATGTTGGGGGGAAAAAAAAGACGCAAGCGTTCTCGTGCGCTCTGAAGATTCCTGGCGAAGCGGCATCCTCTGAAGATCCAACAGAATTGCTGAGGACATACAGCAATTGATTTAGTTTGGCTCCCCGACTCGATGCTTAGAGGAAAGGCCTCGGCTGCCTTTGGAAGCGCAGAACGAGAGGTTAAATCCGACTCTCTAGTTCTGGTGTCACCCTGGACTGAGTACATCTGAAGAGTGTGTACTTCCATTTCAATGGCTGCGATGCTGCACAACTTGGCGGAGGACAATGGAGAATGTCCTTTGACTTTACACATGCAGATGTAAGGACTCAATGAAGACTCTTGAAAGCTTTTCTCCATTATAAACTGAATTCAGGAAATGCGATAATAAAAAACAGTCTTAGAGAATTAAATTCTGTCATTTACATAAATTCCCTCTGATCTTGGACCTCTTTATTCATGAATAGATTTTACATGTTGGACAATTATGTTATATAAATCTTTGTTATTTGTTTGTATTTAGTTACTGATGGTTTTGAGAACCAATTACAAAATGGGTTTTATATCTGATTACAACTACTTTCAATGTCAATCACAATAGCCATTAATACACAAAGGTCTTCATTGTCTATTAACTCATAACGCATATAAATCAGTGTCTACTTGCTTTAATAGTTCATACTGAGGCCATCATAGTACAGTAATGGGCAGATTTAATGTAGTTTCCCAACAAGGTGTAAACAAATACAAAAACATACAAATCAAACTCATGGCTGATGGTGACGGCTTTAGTAATGTTCCCACAAGTAAAGGTCCCTTAATGGTCTGTAAGCAGGACAAATCCTGATTAGAAATAAATAAAATAAATATAAGTATTATATATATATTTTTTTTCCAACATACATATATAAAAATAACTCAGAAATACAAAATGCTCATTAACTGAAGTCTTTGAGGCTCGTGTCACAGGTTGTAGGTTGTTACAGGTCATCTACCAAGCTAACATACAAAAAGCCTCCCGGCTATTAGCTGCACATTTCATTTCACGAATGTGAAGTATTGGTCATGTGTTTATTTATATCAAGATTAATTTGCATCAGTAAAATGTGACTTTTTAATGAGTTTAAAGGTGTAAATGAGTTCAGCTTCAGTAGAGATGCTGCTGCTGTTCCTCAGTTGTCGCCCCACCTGTTTTATTTGCTGCATTTATTTTCAAATAATGTGAATAATATCTTGTGAACAAACTAACACCAAATCGATCCGGTTTGCAACAGATTGAGCTTGTATACACATGACTTACTGCACTCAAACCTTTTCCTCTTAGTTGAACCCATGCAGACTGAAAGTTGCAGGGATTTCATTTGAACAATCTGTTTGTCATGCTGTTAGCAGGATGTTAGCATATCAGGCCGCGATTCGCTAACTGTGACACTTTTTTTTCAGGGATTGATAAAAAATAATCAATTTACAGTGTATAAAATTTATCTGCTGCACTAGCATCAGTTCGATTAGCAATCTATTTACCGTGAAGCTCAGGCAAGGCCCCGATGAGGCTTGGCCTAAAGTGTCTATTTTCCCTGTGTCGTTGGTCAGAGGCTCATTAATCGCCCACCCCGCCCCCACCCCTCCCCTACACCACCACCTAGTTATCTTCCACAAAGTGAATTACACGAGTGCCTATTGATTTCTGTCCCTATGCCAGGCATGTTTAGAGAGTAAACCTATTGCTTTTCTCCCCAAGCGTTTTCCATTGTGGAGCTTCGTCTGATGTAAAAGAGGGGAGGGGCTAATTGGCTTCAATCACGATCGTGGTGCCGGTCCGTGCTCGGCTGGTTTCATGTCTGCAGGAAGAGAAAAGGACAGAAGAGCAATGAGGGGGAAAAATGATGCAGGAAGGCAAGAAGAAGACATTGTCATTGTCTAACTGAAGCTTAAGTGTGTCCATTAAAGAGTATTGCTGGGGCCGCGGCCGCAGGAATACGCCGCTCGTCTCATCTGCATCTGCTGAATATTTGTGGCGACTGCTAATGCATTGAAATGGCAGGGGAAAGCAGGGGCAGGGGACAGTAATTACTGCTCCGTGTCAGGTAGATGTGTGGATGTGCTGAATGAGTTTCATGCTTCATTACTGAGGGGTGTTAAGGTAATAAGGCCCCTGACTGTCCGCTGAGGGAACTTATCACTTCTTCTGGCAGTGAAATTAGCCCCATGTTGTTCTAGGGCTACTTTTCCCATTGACTTTCACTGGTACGGAAGATTAAAACCTCCCCAAGATGGCTATTAGGCGGAGATAGGTGACCCTTCATAATCCCATAACAGCTCGTGTTTAATCAAATTTTCACCAACACTTGAACCTCGGTTCACTTCCGAACCTGGAACGCGGCGTTGCAAAGGTTAGCCCACCTTAATTCATCCGGGAAGCTTTAATTACCATTTGGAAAAGAAGGACCAGTGTCAGTTTATTATTGCTTGGTTACATCTATGAAACACTCTGCCCTGTATCTTCAATATTATCTATACTATGTTGACTTTGCATAGACAGTTTGGCACAGCGGTGAAATGCCTTCGTTCATGAGTGCTGTGCCCTCCGTCCCGCCGGGTACTTATCCTCGAGGGTCATAGAAGTATTGAATAAAATGGTTTTAATTCTGCTGTAACACTCACTTGGCCTTCGTACAACGAGCTGTGTCTGGATGACTTCACTATCACCGGGGAGGTTGAATGATTGTAATTATTGCCTGAGCACCTCCATGAATCTGATCCCACCCGGAGCAACAATGTCAGTGGAATTCCCCGAACCACTGGTCACAATTACCGGACGGGCTTTGGAGAAATGGCAGGTCCTGTGGATGTTTTCATGTTTCATGGTCCAGAAAATCTAAATATACAAACTTAACAGAAAAAAAAACAACGGCTTTACCTTTGGAAAGTCATTCAAGATTTCCTCAACATGAATCAAACCGTTAGCATAATTTTCTTAAAAATAAATAAAATCAAAGTGGTTCAATTATCTACTTGGAAATTCATGTTTTTTAAAGTTTATTTTAATCAAATGATACTTATAAAATGAAGTGAAGCCGAACAAACCCTTCTCTTGATTGGATACCAAGGTCAAAAATCTATTGATTAAAAAGCAAGATAATTATAATAATAATAATAATAATAATAATAATAATAATAATAAAATGAACGTAAAACTGAAATAATCACTTTTATCTTAAAGTCAAGTGTGTGATAATTGATGGCATAATAGCAGTCACCCTGTTTCAGGAATAATAAGACATTTTAGCTTGGATAGAAAACCCTTGTGAATGGATTCCCTCAATAGATAGACCGGTCAATAAAGCAATAATCCCTGATTTCCTCTATTAAGATCCAGTGTGTGGGAAACCAGCAGCATTTCACAGGTTAAGAGAAAGACTCACTTCACAAACATTTCAAAGAGTTTTTGACACCAAACCAATAATAACTACTTTTTTTATCCATGTCCATAGGTACAGAATGTGAATATTAGTAGATTTTTGGAGCTGAGGCTGATGTTTAGATGTATGGCGACTCGTCGTGGTCAAAGGAAGTATAAAGAGAATGATGTGAAAATCCACAGGACTTGGTTCTACACAAGAAGCTAAAGTTCAGTCTCATTTTAACCCAGTTTTCCTTTGGCACATAGCCACAACCAAACCAATCAAGATACAAGATACATGTTCATAAATGTTGATGTGGTGACGCTTGTAGTACATGTCCACCAGAAACTGGTTTGATGCAAATCTGAGACAATCTGTTTTACAAATCAATCAAAACTCACCTGTTTGATTTCATGTGTTACATTTATGGTAGCAGTTTTCTTTTCTCATTGTAGTCAGCAGCAATCGAAAGCACTACGATAAGCAAACAAGCGACATGGTGATTATAGAGCTCATGGAGTTTAAACTGACAGTAACTCCGGAGGCAAAAGGCTAGATAAAAGAACTGGGTGTGGGTGACGACAAAACAACACTCAGACCTCAAAATTAATTTCTTTTGATTCGATTCAATAGTGTCGTGTTAAACCACCCACTTTTCCAGAGTCTCTGCAGAAACGGATCACACACTTGCTCTGTTCTCGACGTGTCTGATCGGGCAAATAGCTTTAATCCAGTGCTTTAATTACACCCTTAATGAGTTGCGGACAGAACAACTGAATTAATGAAGTTTCATCAAGTGCTACATATCTGGAGGGAAAGTGTTCGTCGGTGTCATCTCATTAGGTGTGACCGCGGATTCTGGCTGATCTGTGGGCCGAGCTAGCGCTGCCGCTGCAGCCGTGCGACAGGTTAATGCCGCCTGCGCCTTCCAGACACTGATCGTCATGCTCCGTGTTCGCCTCGCCTGGTCACCCTGCCCTCACCGCTCTGCCGTTCCATTATCCCTCCTCTCATTTGCTAATGAGGTAATTAATAAGGCTGGAGTTAGCCAAGCAGTGCGGAACAGGGCCACAGCCGGGGTCAGCGCAGCACATCAGTCAGAGGAACCCAAAGAGGAACCAAAAGGGTTTGTTTATCTGGCTGATTATGTGGGGTTTTTTTCTTCACATAATCTTTCTCGCACTTAATTGTGTTTCTACATCCATCTCCAGATGATAGACAGAGATTATTACCTCTGCCAGTCATTCCCCCTCACACAGCCCTACAGTTCTCCTCCCATATTGATTCTGGTGAAAGAGATCTGCAGGTGGAGGAATGAAGCGAGGAGACAGCAACAGGTAATGGCAGTGTGCAGAGTCAAGGGCTTGTTAATAGTCTCCTGATATGAAGCATCCTTGAGAGCAGTTAGACACAAGAAGAAGGTGCAGAGAGTCTGAATGCCAAAGAGAAGGAAGAAAAAAGGACAAACACCAGAGGTTTTTCACTCTTAACTGCAGTGAGTTCACGAGCAGACGACCCATTTGTCAAACAGACATTGCGTATATTAACTATTTGCTTTTCATGTCCATATCCAAAACGCAGCTGAAATGAGTTACCGTAGTTTCCGGACTATAAACCGCACGGTTTTTCACAGGCTTTGAACCCTGCAGTTTAAACAAGGGTGCTCCAAATGTATTGAGTTCTACGGATTCACGAGCTTCGTGCCGCAGATAGATGGGTGATGCATTCAGGTACATCACGTAACTCCAACGTGCTGTGCTCCGTGGCTGAACGATCGTCCTCCTCAGAGGAAAATCTCCCTTCTCAGAATCAGAATCTGTAATCTGTAATTCACTTGCTTCCTCTCTCGCTCTCTTTCTCTCTCTTTCCTCTCTTCTCTATCGCCCATAGCCCTATCATAGAAGTCGTGTTTAAAACTTGTTTTTTCTTTAAAAAAAAACAAAACAAAAAAAAAATAAACACAATCCCCACAATCCTCCAGTGAAATTCATGCCCTGTTACAACGTGGATACCTGCAGCTTATAGATGAGAGTGGCCTACATATATACATTTTTCTTTTACTTTTTCATTTTGGTGGGTACGGCTTATATTGCGGTTACTCGTCTGGGAATTTTGCTTCTTAAGAGTAATATATTTCCTTTACTTATTTCACTTTCTCATTGGAAGTGAAAAATCATCCTGTCTGCTTCAGAATTTCAATGCACCAGGATGAGTCCGAAAATTACAACCCAATCAGAGGCCGCCTTTCAGAGGTATAGATCACAAGGTATCTGACCACTGACCAATCACGTTGCTTGTTACTGGGTGTAATACAAAACCAGAAGTCAGTTGTGTGTTGTGTACACGAGCTGAGAATTCACGATGTTTTTGCAAAAAAAGATTAATTTAGGCAAAATTAGACAGTGACAAATAGTGATGGCCATTAAATACATATTGTAGAGGATTGAGCAACACATCCGTCCTTTTTTCTGCTGTCTTTTCCAAAAATTGACCGGCAGGACGGCTCACTGCCTAAAACCATGCATCACTTTCACCTGGTCTACAGAGGCAGGCCAGACTCTGAAGGCTCCATGTTGTAATGACGCTTCTCTGGAGGTAAACCTCAGATGGATAATCTGCGAATTAGCATGAGGATGTGGTACAAATGTAATCAGAGGTGAGGCATGCAATTCAATTTTCTGGGCTGTAGCCAGACGCCAGAGTCAATGTTTGCTCTGATCTGTGTTCGGGTTGGGCAACCCAGCAAATATTGGAGCAATTTGCAACAGACTGAGTCGATTCCTGTTCGGTTTTGGGAAAAGATTGGGATTTTATGTTGGATTGTTTTGATGAAATGCTGCAAGGTTGACCTCTATCATTAACATCGCAATTAAATAAGTCCACATCCTGTCGGATTATTTACATTTTATATTAATATTCATCAGTTTACCTACTAATAAGTTTTAATGTGAGTTTTTCTTTTAAAGATTTGAGTCACTTTGTTTTTCTACTGCTACTAAATTTACACTATTATCAGACTAACATCTTTTTTTTGTTCTTCTTTCATTTCAACGAGGAATGTCAGTAAAGCATTGAGGTTAAAGTTGAATTGTTGTGGTTGATGTCTTGTCTTCTCATTGTGTGTCGCTCCCGTCCAGACTGTGTGATAGCATCGGTGTCGTGCTGATTGTTTATTCATTTCAGAGAGTGTGTGAGAGAAAGGAGCTTGTTCTCTGCACAGCATCATGCCGGCCAGGGGAAATCCTCAATGGGATGTTTTTTTTTTTTTTTTGAGAAAATGACAAATGGCTTGTAGCCTCTGCGTGTCGGTTAAGTTCGATTTTGCCTTAATCCACTTCACTTGAACACACACACCAGCAGCTG
>NC_137653.1:27965507-27988007 GCF_963422515.1 Blennius ocellaris | reverse complement strand
GTGGTTTGATTTATAGACTTTTTTGGGCTGCAGCACTAGAATAATGTTGGAAATACTTCATGTGTGAAGTGTTTTCTATGTCCTGGCAGTAATGACTGTCAGCAAGGGGAGATTTTCTCCAGAGGGGTGAGACTCTTAGCCAGGCTGTTACCTGACTCTATTTGAAGACGTCTTTGTGAGATTGAAATCCTGACGACCAGGCTGAATTGTTAACGATGAAATCCTAAGATTTCATCCTTACAAATGATCCTACTACTGTCAACATGTGAAAAGAAAACCATTTTCTTGGTCAAGCTGAGCTGGAAGTTCACTGTAACGTTGATCTAAAGCAGAGCCTGAGGTCCTCAGCATTAACAGTAAATGCTGAACTTAAAAGAAATTGGATCAATAAATCGACCACATTTGATAATATCCTCAATTCTTTAATTCAAACTAGCAATAATACGTTAATAATCAATAGTAAACATGATGCGACAGTTGGTCTGTATCTTCAGGAAAGGAGAATATGGAGAAATGTGAACTACTATGACAAATTCTTTCCATATTTTCACTGAGAGGCTAATGAAACAGAGCTAAATGACTACTGAGTCAAAGTTTCTTTGCAAATAACACAATAAACTTCAGTGTTTAAATAACCTTCAGAGAAACAAAGTGGTGTAATATAAATTTTTTTCACTATAGAATCTAAAATAAGTGACATTTTGGTCATTGTTGGGCTTTAAAACAGATTTCATGATACAGTCATGGCCTAAAATAGTATGTTTGACCAACTTTAACAAGTCAGATATACTTCCATTAAAGCTTTATTTCAGTCAGTGATGTATAAAGTGTTGAACATTCATGTGATGCTCGTAAGCCCAGAATCAAATAGTCAGACGAATGATACAGGCAATTTATCTTCACCAGTAAAAACTTCTCGTGGACACAAAATAACTGAAAACCAAATGTTTTCAAATGACTGTTTTGAAGAAAGGGTTAGGGTTGTAGAAGGAGTTATTAAATAATGGACTCCACTCAAACTTGTGCATTAAGGAATTGTGTGTGTGTTTTCCTTCAGCCATGGCGGCGTTGTCGCAGGCCCAGAGGGACTGTTACCGCGGCGCCTGTTACCCCCCGAGCAGTGACCTGCTGCTGGGCCGCGGTCACCTCCTGCAGGCCTCGTCCACCTGCGGCCTCAGCAGCCCCGAGATCTACTGCACCCCGTACGAACAGGTAGGAGTGCAGTCCCGCGTCCACGTTGAGGTTTAAGCTCAGACGGTGAAGACAAAGCGTCCAGCTGCTGCTCCTGAGAGAGTGTGAGGAGAAAGCAGCCGCCGTTCACTCGGGTCAGGCGTGCGAGCGGTGCAGAGGTCGCCGCAAACACGCAGACATGCAGGACGGATATTCACAACTCTGTCTGGTTCTGGTGCCAGAACGACGTGTCGCAACTGTACTGTTTGAGCAGCGTCTGAGTGATCCGTGTCCAGCTGCTGGCTCAGCACAGAGCGGCCGCTCGGCACCAAATGGCCCATTTTGAAATCAGACTTTACTTTACCAATCCAAAAAGACAGACTGAGTGTGCAAAGGTCAAGACCGCCATGTTGCAACTTCTTATGAGTTCTCAAACTTTATGATGCTATCAGATAATTCAGTCTCTAATCAAGTCTGTTTCTGGCGAAGTGAAACTAATTAATCTATTTGTAATCTATTGTTACAAATAGGTACAAATAGATACAAATACAAATAATCTATTGTTACAAATATGTCACCAGTATGTCATGATCAAATTCCAACACAACTGCATTCACAAGATGTCCTGATTTACAAACCAGAGTAACAGGAAATTAATTCACAAAAGCTGAAATATATTCAACAACAGGATGAAACCTGCAGACCTCCCCTCTCGACACCCACAAAGACATGAGGACATGAAAGTTTTCCTCATGCAACCTTTGGTTTATTGTCGTAGTGACAATAAAAATCTGGCACAGCCAGTAAAACGGCGCGTATCGACTGCACTTAAAACATCGTAATGTTTTATGACATGATCCACACTGAACCACTCCGAGAAAGCTCAAGCTTCACACTGCTTCATACACTTTGTCTCAAAAACATGCCGTAGCATTGGCAGTGGGAATCAAACCAGCAACCCTGAGGTCAAAAGGTTGTTTCTCTCAACTGAAAGCAAAATGTGTGAAACGCCCAGCCCACCAGGGGGTCTGATCCAGATTTCCACTGTAAAAATGATTTGAAGAATAATTTTGGTAATGCAGTTGCAGTTCCAAACATGTCCACTGGGGGTCGCTCTGTTTTTGTTGACATCCAAATATTTCAGAGGAATTTGATGACGATTTTTGAATAATTGTCATTGTTTCCTGTTCGGGTTGAATGTGTGCTGCAGTGGAAATATTCAGATTTCCCAAACGTGTCTAAATTAGCATCCGGACCAGCTAACCTTTAACAAGATCGAATGCATCGTTCGAACTCCAAGGTGTAAAAATGTAACTGTAATCTTACAATCTCGGTGATGAGACGAGCGCCCTGGAGTGATGAATACTTGTGCAGGGTGTGGACTCACTCCTATTGATCAACGCTTGCTTTTTTCCATGGTTTTTTTTTGTCTTTATTTACCTGAGCCACTCCTCATCCAGACAGGGAGGGGCAGGAAGGCACCACACACACATACACACACACACACACACACACACACACACACACACACACACACACACACACACACACACACACACACACACACACACACACACACACACACACACACACACACACACACACAGACCAGCCTCGTCTTGTTTGCTGCTGCAGGCTTCAGATTTTCTCTCTTTTCTCGCCAGTCGACTCAGATCCAGAATATTTTCCTCACTTCCCACTAAATAAAGTTAATCCAGAGCCAGAGCCGTACACAGCTCATAAAACAAACAGAAAAACATGGAAAAGTAAAATGGCTGTGTGAAGTTGGATTCAAAAATGTTTCTAAATAAAATGATAAAAGCCTGGCTCCTTTTAGCTGTTTTAGCTGTTGTTCATAGGAGGAGCCAGTTCTTCTTCATTTTTTGTCGTCTGTTTTGGTTCTTTAAGCACATTTTAGCTGTTTCTTTTTATTTCTTTAATTTCTTTTAGCTGTATTTCAGTAAATTAGATTGTTTGCTTTGAATTTTTGATCGACTTAATTTTTTTTAACCTTTTCTAATGGTTTTAACAATTTTTCCCAGTTTTAGCTCTATATGTTATTTTTTGGGGGTCCCCCCACCCCACCCCAACTATTTTCAGCAGTTCACATAATGGCTGCATAAACTACATTTGCATAATTTTCCCTTTAAAAATATGAAATTCTGTGTGTGACACCAGTGAAATGGTATCATATTTATTTTATGCAAAAGTTTCTTCCTGTTGCAAGGAATGTTTCATTACGACAGTGGCATATGCTTGCTCATGTGGAATTGTTAGATATTTGTCTGTTAAAGTGCCTTAAAATGACATAAATAAAATGGCATTGCACTTGAATTATTTTGTCAATATTTACATTTTAACTTATTTGATTCTATTAACATTTCTCTCCATACATCGTCGCATTATTTGGAAGGGCTTGAAGTCCTACTTTTGTGCCTCTGCCAGGTGTCTTCTGCTGAACCTGAACGCAGCACTATCAGCTCAGCTTGTGTGGATACAAACTCTATAACTCGTGTTTGACAGTCTGTGTGTGCATTAGTGCAGAAATCAGACAGTTAAAATGTAACTGGAGCCTCTTTGGTGCCAAGAGCCAGTTTATTCATCTAATTTTATCACCCCAGGATCTATAGACTTTACACCCTACCTGTAGACCAAAATACACATGAACTCGTGTGGAGCAGACTCAAAAGCAAACAGTGTGTGTTTGCGGTGACAGTGCCGTGCCAAAAGACCCAAACCTCCAGAAAAAGCTCCACGTGGAGTCACTTTTCACCCACAGAGTGAGGAGGACTGCTTTACCTGTGCAGCTGAGGTGAAAACACACCTGTTTACATAACGCTGCCCGGGTGAGACTCCACTCACACTCTTTACTCAGTTACAAACACACTGCTGGCGCTGCTTTTACACTTCATTTCAGTTAAAAAGATGTATTCACTCTTAATTCAGTGGAAGTTTTCATTAATGTGTCATTGGGTTTTAATTACTTTATGTTTACTTGACATGTGGCCTTTTTCACTCC
The DNA here is from genome assembly GCF_963422515.1 of Blennius ocellaris. NCBI lineage: Eukaryota > Metazoa > Chordata > Actinopteri > Blenniiformes > Blenniidae > Blennius > Blennius ocellaris. The sequence goes on along the minus strand of NC_137653.1, from coordinate 27,983,818 downwards.
ACTGTTAAACTTTCAATATTGTATGACCATTTAGTTACTTCTTTCATGAATGCAAAACATTGTACAACGGTGTACAATAAATTATCATTAAACCTCTCCATGGTGGAAGAGACCAGCCAGAAAAACATTCTTATATTCCCTGTCCCTTTCTTGATAATCTATTAATTTCTTAATAATAGTAATAGCAGGTATATGTATGTTTTTCAGATGCCTACACCTTGATTGTAGAACAACAAAACAAGCAAACAAACAAAAGTCCATGCAGTACAAATGTATAGATTCAGAAACAGACAAGAAGGAGGTGGAGATTTTTTAATTGTTGTTGTTTCTTTGTTTTTTTCTTGTTTTAATTATTTAGAGTTGAGCAGCAGGACCGTCTCTGTGACGAGTGTAAGTTGAGGTTGGGCCATCCTGTATTGAATCAGAGAGATATGGGGGGTGAATAAACTGCAGACTGAGTTTTTTTTCCTCCTATCTATTCACGTTTCGACAAAATATTACATTTCTATGTGGAGATGCTCTGCTGTACTCCATCCTTTCATGGTTAATAATGAACAACACCTAAAAACACATTCTAACATTTACGTCAATGAAAATGGGAAGAAACAAAATTGATTACATGAGATTTATAGCTGGAGTTTTCATATTAAAAAAAAAAAAAAAAAAAAGCTAAGCTAACTAGCCTAAAGTTTGTTCACACAAAATAAGCAACAAAAGCAAAACTGAGCTGCACACGTCACTCTTACCTGTTAGAATAAGTTCTTCCGCACACTTGATGTCATTTTATTCAGACTTGGATGAAATGACATGATTGCTTTTTTGTTGATTTTGTTAGTTTGATTTCATTTTCTCAGCTCATTTTTCTTCTGTGCAAACCTAAAAAAAATAAGCGGCGCCTCGAAATGGAAGGTTTTCTTTTTCACCTTTTACTCACATACAGTCAGTTTACTTGTTGAATCCAGGTTAACAGTCACCACACTCTGTGCGCGTGCACGTGTGTGTGTGCGTGTGTGTGTGTGTGTGTGTGTGTGTGTGTGTGTGTGCGTGTGCGTGTGTGTGTGTGTGTGTGCGTGCGTGTGTGTCCTTCAGTGTGACACAGCTTATCGACCCGGTCACACGCTGCAGTTTGAAGCGGTGACACACTACACAGCACACTGACTCCACGTGAGCGTTTCTCATGTGTTCTGTTTCCTCTGCTGCAGAAGCGGATGAAGTGTTGCCCCTGTGACTCCAGGGACCCCCAGGGCCCGCTGGCCCACACCGTCCAGGAAATGCTGTCCAGCTCCGGACCAAAAAGGTGGTGGCAGTCCAAGACAGGTGAGACAGGAAGTAGATTAAAGAGCGGTGGTTCTGTCCAGTCTCATCCTTATTGATGTGAAGGCGTCCTCAACAAACTGTGTCCAAAACCCGAGGCTTTCTGTGCTTGTGTGTTGTTCAGATATGAATCCAGTCACTCTGCAGCTGGACCTGGACGACCTGTACCAGCTGGACAACCTGATACTCAGCTTCAAGGTACCGCAAAATCCACAGGAAGCTTTTCATCCCCTTCCAAAAAAAAAAGAGAAAAAGAAAGAAGCAGACTGTATTGTTTTCAATACATTCATCACAATAGAAAATTAAAGTTCTGGATTTCTTCCTGGAAACTTTTCCTGCAAAGGCTCTCTTATTCTGTATTCTCTTATTCACCTTGTTTCAACAATGATGCACATCAAAAGAGATTACAAACAAATGTGGCCTTACGGAACACAAACATAATAATAGCACTGAATCATGAGGAAAACAAACAGCGAGAGAAAATCCCATTATTTACTGGAAATCTCACATTTCGAACTGGAGAAGGACATTGGACACGTATTGAGAGAAAAATAGAATTAGCTGGCGTGAATTTATGAAAATGTGCATATTTTAAGTGTAGACTTCTATGAACATTTGTAGATTGTCTCGTCTTTCCTCATTGAAGGAGCAACAAAGAAAGAAGCAGCTGCTCGTTCCTGTTGTCATTGAACTTTTCCCTTCTTTCCTCCGTCGTCCCTGCAGGGTCCTCGTCCCAACGCCCTGGTCATCGAGAGGACGCAGGATAACGGCAGGACGTGGCAGCCCGCCCGCTACATGGCCACGGACTGTCGCAAATCTTTTCCAGACGTTCCCACGACAACGCCAATCATCCTGGACCAGACGTACTGCACCACACTGCACCCTACAGAGGAGACCCCGTACCACGACCACACGGTAGGGAACCACTCTCAACGCCTCCAACCCGGGAAGGAGACTCGCCATCTTTACTTTGGTCACATCGTGGAAAACATAGAACCAGAACATTGTTGGTCTCCATTGTTTTCAGTTTAAAACACTCAAAGTTTTGTTCGTCAGTTTTCAACCTGTTTTTGATTTCACTGGTTTTGATGGAAATCTTCGTGAGAGTAAATGCAGAATACAAACTTGTGTGTTTCTTGGTTTCGTGTCTGCAGATTGAGTTCAGTCCTTTGCGTCAGTTTGCTTATGCTCCACCTGCCAAGGCCCAAAAAGTAGAAAGTAAGTGTCCTCCATTGTCTGGTGGTATTGGTGCTTGACGAGAACGTACTGACGGACGTTTCCTGCTCAGACGTGACGGGGATGACGGGGCTCCGGGTGAGGATGACCGAGCTTGGCGACGTGCCGGAGCTGCCCGGCAGAGATCTCAGCAGGTTCTACGCCCTGAAGGAGATGAGGGTGATGGGTAGCTGCATGTGCCACGGACACGCCAACCGATGTCTGCCGGAAAAGTTCAACAACCCAGAGTCCAATACCATCCAGGTGTGTGTGTGTGTGTGTGTGTGTGTGTGTGTGTGTGTGTGTGTGTGGACCTGGAAGTCCAACCCTGCTCCACCCCCCACAGATCAGGAAAAAAACAGTTCTTTTTAAAAGTAAATTAGAACAATTTCAACAATTCCCTCTATATTGAACATCTTGTGTAGATGCACCCTCAGTGTGAGTGCCAGCACAACACAGCAGGGATGCACTGTGAGCGCTGTGCCGAGTTCTACAATGATCGTCCCTGGAGGCCGGCCGAGGAGGGACACACCCACGCCTGCAGACGTGAGGCCACACACACACACTCACACACACACACTCACACACACACACACACACACACACAGGCCCGCCCCTCCCTACACGCAGAACACGCGCTGTGCGTAGGGCCCCGCGATCCATGGGGGGCCCCATTGTGCGCAAGTGAATTGAATTTCCCTCGGGATCAATAAAGTATCATCATAATCTGCAAATGCGTAAAGGATGCGCGTGCATTTTGCCGAGAGGCGCGTAGAGCACCACCACCAAGTCAGCCCGAGGCAGGAGAGAGAGAGAAAAAAGAGACGAAAGCGCGAAGCATCACCATCTGACCAATCAGCGGTCAGATGGGCCGGCAGGCAGTTGTTTACAGGTAGAGAATAGAGAGAGAGAGAGAGAGAGAGAGAGAGAGAGAGAGAGAGAGATGGCTGCCAAACGTCAATACAATAATAATAATAGTAATAATAATAATAATTATTATTATTATGTTATTGGAAGGCGGCCCCAAAATAAAATCCTGCTTAGGGCCCCCACTTGGCCAGGGGCGGCCCTGCACACACACACACACACACACACACACACACACACACACACACACACACACACACACACACACACACACACACACACACACACACACACACACACACACACACACACACACACACACACACACACACACACACTCACCCTGCTCACCTCATGCACCTGCCTCAAGAAGAAAACCGTCCTCTGATTGATTTGCTGTGTCTGATGTTTTCCAGGCTGTGAGTGCAACAACCACGCCGAGCGCTGTCACTTCGACCAGGCCGTGTACGAGGCCAGCGGCCGGACGAGCGGAGGAGTGTGTGAGGGGTGTCAGCACCACACCACAGGACCCAAGTGTGACCAGTGTGTCCCGGGCTACCAGCCCAACCCTGGCAGCCGGATGGACCGCCCCGACGCCTGCATCCGTACGTACCGCCAGTCTCGGCTCGGCTTGCAAGAGCAGTTTGTGTCACGGTTGTGGCCCTCGTGCTGGACGCCCTGATGAGGTGTGTGTGCTGCTGCTTCCAGGCTGCGTGTGCAGTGATGACGGTTCCCTGAACGGAGGTCGCTGTGACGACGTGACGGGCTCCTGCACCTGCAAAGTCAACGTGGAGGGTCCGCGCTGCGAGAGCTGCAGGAGGGGGCACTACGGCCTGACCGCCTCCAACCCACTGGGCTGCTCCAGTGAGTCAACCCACACCTCCACCCTAATCCTCCCTAATCCAACACCTCCACCCTAATCCATCATCTCCACCCTAATCCTCCCACCTCCTTCAACCTCCTCCTACCTGCTCCCTAATCCAACATCACTGTATCCCTCCCACATCCTCCTCCAACCTCCACCCACCTCCTCCCTAATCCATCATCTCTACCCTAATGCTCCCACCTCCTTCAACCTCTTCCCACCTCCTCCCTTATCCTCCTCCCTAATCCTCCTCCAACCTCCACCCACTTCCTCCCACCACCATCCACCACATCCCAAATCCTTCTCCCACCTCCTCCCTAATCCTCCTCCTTCCACCTCCCTAATCCTCTTCCAACCTCCACCCACTTCCTTCCACCTCCAACCACCTCATCGCAAATCCTTCCACCCCCACTCACCTCCTCCTCAATCATCTTCCTGTCTCATCCTCCCATTTCATTCCACCTCCTCCCTAATCCAACACCGCCACCCTAATCCATCATCTCCACCCTAGTCCTCCCACCTCCTTCAACCTCATCCCACCTGCTCCCTAATCCAACATCACTATATCACTCCCACCTCCTCCAACCTCCTCCCTTATCCTCCCCCCACCTCCACCATAATCCTCCCAACTAACTAAACATTCTCCCATGTCCTCCCTAATCCTCCTCCTTCCACCTCCCTAATCCTCCTCCAACCTCCACCCACTTCCTCCCACCACCATCCACCACATCCCAAATCCTTCTCCCACCTCCTCCCTAATCCTCCTCCTTCCACCTCCCTAATCCTCTTCCAACCTCCACCCACTTCCTTCCACCTCCAACCACCTCATCACAAATCCTTCCACCTCCACTCACCTCCTCCTCAATCATCTTCCTGTCTCATCCTCCCATTTGATTCCACCTCCTCCCACTTCCTCCTTAAATCGGCCCACCTCCTCACCAATCCACCCATCTCCACCCGAATCCTCCCACCTCCTCCCAGCTGAGTAGATTCTCACAGTGACAGCTTTGTGTTGTTTCCAGAATGTTCCTGCTCTCAGGACGGCTCCGTGACGGACACCTGTGACCCGCTGACCGGTCAGTGTCTGTGCCGTCCTCACTTCCACGGCCGCACATGTGACCAGTGCTCCAAAGGTTACTGGAAACCTTTCCAGTCAGGCCGCTGTGAACCCTGCAGCTGTGACCCCACCCGGTCCAGAAGCGACGCGTGTGACCAGGTACTGACTTCCAGCTCCCACCAACCCCACATCCACCATCCACCTCCTCATTCACCTCCAAATCCAACCCCACATCCACCATCCACCTCCTCATTCACCTCCAAATCCAACCCCACATCCACCATCCACCTCCTCATTCACCTCCAAATCCAACCCCACATCCACCATCCACCTCCTCATTCACCTCCAAATCCAACCCCACATCCACCATCCACCTCCTCATTCACCTCCAAATCCAACCCCACATCCACCATCCACCTCCTCATTCACCTCCAAATCCAACCCCACATCCACCATCCACCTCCTCATTCACCTCCAAATCCAACCCCACATCCACCATCCACCTCCTCATTCACCTCCACGTCGATCTCCACGTCCACCTCCCATCCCCACATCCATAGATTTGGAGATACTGGTATGATACCAGTTGATTCGAGTCCTGTCTTTTTCTCTCTGCAGCTGACTGGTCAGTGTCTGTGCAGACCAGGATTTGCAGGCCGAACTTGCGGCGAGTGTCCAGAGAACACGTACGGAGACCCTCTGATGGGCTGCCAGCGTGAGTCCTCCATCCTTCAACACCCCATTTACACTGTGCTGCCACCCATTTTGTGATCAGGCATTTTTAGGATTCAGTTTCACTCTAAACTTGCTTCACGACACATATTGTTTACAGGTTTTAGTCCCACAAACATACACGTTATGTGAAGAAAAAGATGAAATGTTCCTGAATCAAACTCCAACATATAGACTCAATATTTGGAGAAGAAAAAGACAGAAAATAAATATGAATCACAGCAGGACAAAAGCAAAAGATGCCAGTATTTGGTGATATTATTCAATGTTTTCTATTTGAAATAAGGTGAGAAAAAACAGTGTTTCAGCTTATGGCAAAGTGCAATTACAATCAGGTTTTTGTCCATAAATAAATAAGGAAAAATGTTTGATTATGCATTTGAGTACAAACTTTGGTGAAGCTTTCACTAAATCATGTGTTGTCTTTGTTTTACTTGTGGTGGACGGCAGACAGTCAGTCAAAGATACATTTGTCTTGGAGCATTAGTTGACCCACGCTGCACACTAACTTTCATTTCATTTTAAAGCTTCTCAGGAAATTAGAGACGTTCATAGATGAAACTATTTAAAAAGTTAAAATTACTATTGAAATGTTTTCACTTCATATTTGTTGTTTTTACGTTTCATAAAGGCAACATAAACCACAGTTTCTGGATTAGATGAGGATCAGATTATACATAATTTTCTATTTCCATGTGTCTGATCAGAGGATTCTGTTGGTGGAGGAGATGTGAGGAACAGAGTGCGCAGGCATTCTTTGACGATATGTTAGTGGCGGTTCGATAGATTAAACCTTCTGAATCAACCACTGCAGTGTTGGGATCTGAGCAGTGTCGTGATTAAACACAGGTTCTAAATCAATCTCTTCTTGTCTGTCAGCGTGTCGCTGTAACATTGAGGGAACTCTCCCAGACGTCTGTGACAAACAGACGGGAACCTGTTTGTGTCGACCCGGCGTCACCGGGACTCGCTGTGACTCGTGCGGTCCGGGCCGCTGCGACTCCTTCCCCGCCTGCGACTTGTGTCCTTCCTGCCTCATCACACTCAACGCCCAGAGACAGGCCCTCAGCTCAGCTCTGGAGAAACTTTCTCCCAAGTTCCCGCAACGTCCTGGACCCGGCGGGGATCCTGGGAAATTCGGACCCCGCATCCGGGACCTGGAGGCCAGCCTCAACCTGATCCGGGACTCCATTAATCTTCCGCCCAACGTCACTCAAAGCGTCAACAAAGCTTTGGACGAGCTGGACAAGCTGAGGTGAGGACCCGCTCTACCTCACTGCCCTTCATGAAGTCACTGAGGGAGATTTGTCTTCCCTGACTGCTTCCATCTGCTCAACAGGAACGAGGTGGACAAGGTGGACGACGACCTCCCTCTGCCGCTCAGAACTCCGGATCTGAACTCCGACCTGGACAGACTGCGGACTCTGCTGGACGAACTGGCTCCACTGTACAAGACAAAGAAGGACGCGGCCGACAACAACGTCAGTCCAAACAGTGAAGGTCAGAAACACACTCAATACAAAACAAGCTGATTGAACCCTCGTCTTGGACTTGAAGTTTCTTCTTTTTTACTGACACAAACCTTCAGCCAACTGATTTTAGTGGATCAGTGACTGAAATCACTACACCTCAAAAACGTTCTTTCACATTCAAATTTCATCTAATTAACGTCTGAAACACAGACTTTAACTGGTGTCTGTGTCTTACAGGAGCATTTAATGCCATCAAAGACGCCTATGACGACTCCAACGACGCAGGAAAGAAAGTGACAGCCAGCGGAGACAAAGTGAAGGAGTCCGCTGACGTCAGAGGAGAAGCCAACGAGCTGACGGATCAGGTCCAGCCAGTGAACACCAGAGATCTGAACAAGCTGAACGGCAGCATGGCCTCTGAGCCGGACCTCACTCCTGTGGCCAAACAGGTACAAACTGGACCACCTCGGTTCTCAGCTTCACGGTGGAAAGGAACCACTGCACACATTCTTAGTCTTGCTTTTCGGCAAAACTTTGGGGGGAAAAAAATTAAACAAATATAGATTCTGGGCATGAAAAATTAACTATTGAGATTCTGTTTTTTTAAATAATACAATTGAATAGTAAAATATGCAATGCAAATCTGTTGAAATGTGTAAAACTGACCAAAATGACATTGGGTTTCACAAATTGAAACCAGGATGTCCACGGGTCTCATCCTGACCACCACATGGCGAAAACTCAGAAAGTAGAGTTTCAGTAGCTCAAGTCTCACCACTTGTGGCTCAAGTTGCTCACCCCAAACATGAACTTAAGACATTGTGGCAAATGTAAATAACAATTATTTTTTTTTTGCACACATTTATTTCCTAATTGAAACAACATATCAGATGTTAAAAGTATTCACTCGTTTTGAATTTGATGGCAACATGTTTCTGTGTGTCTCAGGTGTGTGGCAGCGTCCGTTCAAAGCCCTGCACCCCCCTGGAGTGTGACGGTTCAGACCTGTGCCCCCCCGAGGGAAGCCCGCTCTGTAAGAAGGGCGAGAAGTGTGTGGGGGCTCTGCCTCTGGGCAAGAGGGCGAATCAGGACGCCAAAGATGTGAAGGACCAACTGGACAAGCTCACAGGGAAGATCACTGACGCTGCAGAGAAGGTACAGGACCGGCCCTTCACATCTGGGGGCCCTCATCTCAGGGGCCCTACTTCACTATTAATACACCATTTTGAAGTAAATTACGCCAATTAGAAATACTCCTATCAATTTTATTCAAACCGACTGTATCTGATTTTTTGTCTGTCTGAATTATTGATGAATTAAAGCGATCTCTACTTGACTGTGACACATCTCTGAAAATGTCTCCTGAATAAAAAAGAATTGCAAAAGAAGATCTGAAATCCTGAAAGCAACACTTTACTATTCAAACCAGTAACAAACAGCCTCTGGTAGCTGAAGGTCTATGCGAGCCCCGGCGGCTGCTGGGAACCTGATGATTCTTCATTTGTACCGTTCTTTGAGCTTTTACTGAACCTCTGTTTTCATCACAGCTCCAGAAAACGCAGGATGCGACCAACCAGGTGAGGGAGTCTGCCGGGAAACTGTCTGATAAGATGAAGAAGGCCAGAGACGATCTGGAGGAGGACCTGAAGGACACCAGGGACGTTGTGAAGGAGCTGAAAGACTTCCTGACAGGTGCACATTGATCTGGAATCAGTTTGTGTTCCATCACCAGCGAGCCCTTTATCGCTCACCTCCTGTAACTCTGTCTTCAGACCCGACCTCCGACCCGGCCAAGATCAAGGAGGTGAGCGACTGGATCCTGAAGACCAAGCTGCCCCTCAGCGTGCCTGCCCTGAAGAAGAAGGTGGATGAGCTGAAGAATCTGGCAGAGAACCTCCCGGACAGCAGCACCGTGCTGCAGGACGCAGAGCCACAACTGGACAAGGCCAGGAAGCTGCTGGAGGAGGCCCAGGATGCCAGGTTGGTCTGCATGCAGTCAGGAGCCCTGCTGTATCTCTGACAAACATTCACTGCTGACGACAGCAACGCCACATGACTGTATTAGTAACTATCAGTGTGAACTTGAAGCTAATGTCCCGCGTGGTTTACAGGGACAAAGCCTTGGATGGTAAAGATGATGTGGACAACCTGCTGGCAGGATTTGACCCGGTGAAGAACAACTTGTCGGACCTGGATGAACGACTCCAGGACAGCATGGACCGTATCGACAACCTCAACAACAACGTGACCGAGGTAGGACGCAGGGACAAGCGCGAGGCCGCTCACAGTGGCGATCGCAGCTCGCCAACAGTGTTTTTGCTGATTTCAGACCATGGATTATCTGACCCCGGCCGAGAAGGCCCTGGACGACGCCCTGAAGCATATCCAGCCAATGAAGCCACAGCTGGACGAACTGAAAAACCTGCTGCAGAACGGAGATCAGCTGGCAAAGGACGCACAGGAGGACGCAGACAAAGCTGAGGCGGAAACTGACGCTGCAAACGAGGTGAGAGGTTGGCTCAGCCTCACTGTGGTGACGGAATGTTCTTTGGGAGGGCAGATAGAATTTGGAGTGAAATGTGAGTGTTGTGATTGGAGTGTGTATGGAGGCAGCGGAGTGTGTTTCTATATGAATCCTTGTGTGTGCAGGATCTGGAGACAGTGGAGGAGCAGCTGGATATCCTGAAAAACAAAGCCCCCACTCCGGCGCCGGGAGAGGAAGGGTCACCGGCGGACCGGCTGGCCAAACTGAAGGAGGGCGTCGGCATCCTGACCAACACCACAGACAACATGCTGAAGGATCTGGAAGGTAACCACCACCACCGATCACAGCGTCTCTTCATTCCCAGGCTCAATCAAGGAACAAAAATTAAGGGAAAGAAAAGGAGTTCTATCTCATGTCACATTTACGATCTGTACCACACTGTAGGATGTTTCACAGTTAAATTACACAAGCAAAGTGACTTTACAACTGTTTCTCCAGGTACATTTGTCCCAAACTCAGGGGAAGGGAAACTTTGAACAGACTCTATTTAATACAGCACTTTTGAAGAAAATGAAATGAATCTCTCCCATCTCTCTGATGGTTGTCTCTTCTCTGTCCAGGAAAAGCCGACAACCTGAAAAACCTGCAGGATGAGATCCTGCAGAAATCTGTCAAGCTCCAAGGACTGGACACCAAACTGCAAGACCTGCTGGACCAACTGCGAAAGAAAGGCATGGATTCGATCAAATGCAAGGGCTGAGAGAGCATGCACACACACACACACACACACACACACACACACACACACACACACACACACACACACACACACACACACACACACACACACACACACACACACACGCATCAGCTCACAGGCGCAGCGTTGATGACCCCTGCTGTACAGTCTGCCTCTATACACTACATCTTAATGTATCCAGCTGTAATTTATTTAACAAACTCCAAAAAAATTTCAAAATAAAAAGTATTACCGAGCTTATTTGTCAAAGGGTTGGATCAGAATATTTCCCAATGAACTAAGAGTTTTGTCAACATTATGTAGGCAGTTGGTATATTATTGATTTGTGATCTAATCTTCTGCTCTTTGTATTTGATGTTTTCAGTCTGTTTGTCCATTTGTTTATGTTTGTACCGACGACGCTACGTAAAGATTCACGGCTATTGTTTTGTGTTGAGCTCAGGTGAGCTTTAGACTGGAATCACATCCAAACTGAGCATATCAGGCGGCGGTGTCAAACACACAGCCGCCAGCAGAGAGTCCGATTAAGGACTTCTGATTTTTTTTTTAATTCCCCAGAAAAGTAAGTGCTGTTTCTAAAAGATTCCTTGTTGGTTGCACCTCTAAAAAAATAAAGACACAAACAAACACAAAGAATTCACATTCTTTTAATGCAACAAAAACATTTTAAAAATGTGGCTATTTGGCACCTCAGTTAAAAAGCCAAATTGTCAATGTTTAAGAATAAGCGCTTGTTCATGACGTGTTTGACGCCTTCATCCATTTAGGAAAGTTGTACAGAAACAGATGAAAACTCTCCCAGGCTTCAGCTGCCTCGCATTATCTTTGACCTGTCAGCAGCCACACACTCACTGTGAATGTTGCACTACTTTTGTATTTTTCACTGGATGTTACATTATTTATTCTCCATTTTTTGAGCACTATTTAAAATAAAACAGTTTTTTCCCACATGGTCTTGTGTTCTGGTGTTTGGTTGTCGCGGGAGGCAGCTGATTCCACTCTGCTGGTCAAAATATGTCCTGTTGGTTCAAACTGCCAGCAGATCAGGTCTGGGTTGGAGTTTGCATGTTGTCCAGGATTACTATTGCAACGACACATCACTAGTAGTGTAAAACCAGCCTGTCTCACAGCGGTCTAAACCCAGCGCACGTTTCCCTAAAAGGGGGTGAAGAATCCAACGCTTGGTGAATTCTGCTTCACAATGACAGGAAGAGCCGACATCCAAGCATCAGTAGAATGTGTCCTGGCATCCCAGCTGTGGAGAAGCGAGTTGTGGTCCTCTGTGAGTGTGTGAGCTGCTCCAGGTGGTCGTCTTTCCTCCTCAGCTCAGTGATCTCCAGAAGCTCTCAATCTCCATTCAACTCACTCTCCTGCTGGGATCTGAGCAACTGCTTTACATCTGTGCTTCTCCTGGATGAGAAGGATCAGCTGGGTGAAGATCTAAAAACCATGTTTAAAGCTCATCTGGAAATTTTACCGAACAAATTGCAAAACGGATTCACCAAGAGAAAAAGTAGATCTGAACTGAAAGGAACTGAGGTTTTTACAAAACCCAGGTTTCAATCGGCCGTAATGGAAAAAAGCATCTCAATGGAAGGAGTCGGTCTGTGGAACCGTCTTGATTGTAAAATTAAAACTTCTAAATCCATTGATGTGTTTAAGAAACTTGTTAAATTATCAATGTTACAGAAATACGACACTGCGGAGAAGCAGATTAACCTTATTTATTTATTTATTTTGTGTTTGATGTTTTGGAAAAAGACGCTGCATGTGAATGAACTGGAACTGTAAATGATTTAGTGTTGATAAGGGGCAGACATTATAAGTTTTACTTCTTTCTGCTCCTTTTCATTCATATGAAATGCTGTTGTTGCATTGCTTTAAATGAATGAAATAAATAATAAAATGAAAAATGAAAAAAGATCTTCTCCTCCACCGTTTGATCAGCAGAGACATTGATGTTCAGGCGACTTCAGGGACTCCTCTTGATCCTGGATCCTCTGCTGGGTGATCTATTGACTCTCCCCCAGAACCCTCCGCCTCTCTGCTCTGCCTGCTGCAGCTGAGATCATGTCCTGTCCTGCTCTCCACCCTGGAGGCTTTGGATAAACTTCATGAAGCTGCTTTGTGCATAGGGAATCGTCTCCGCATCCTCCGGTAGATCCAGACAGACAGGCAGAACAAGAGAACGCATTCCTTTCAGTTTTCTACAGCGATGCATGACATGAAAAGCACTGATCCTAATGGAGAGCCCTGAGGAACTCCTAAAGATTCATCACAGCACACAGGAGATACTACGTAATGTGCATTTATTGAGAAAATAATAATAATACATGATATTTATAATGCGCTTTAAGGTATTCAAGGATTATTCAAATAACATTAATACAAAAAGAAACCCTGCCTGTCACTACTGAAGTCAGAATCCATCATGACATTTGTCGTATTTACAGCATCTTTACACCTGCATGTGGCACTTGATGAGTTCAGTTATTCAACCAGGAAGCAGCTTGTGGACGAGTCCGAGACACACGCCTCGCAGCAGTGTGACAGCAACTCCACCTCACAACACAAAATACTTTCATCTCATTTGGTAATACAGCATTTTTCTTTAATCTTCTGAGAATATCATTGTAGCCATTAGTCAAATAATATTACATGTCCTGAAGTCTACGTACAGACTTTGTTGAAAAGTCCATCAGTGAAACGACTTAAATACTTTAATGAAGGTATACAAATATACATTACAAGACTTACATATTTCAGAATCCATGGAAACCAATATTTCCATCACAATTCAGTGTATGACAGCCAAATATAATGATAAATAAGCTTATATAAGAGTGTATGTTGTCTATGTCTAGTCAAAACAAAGATTTTCACTTGGTGTAACGCTCAAAAACCATAAATGCGAAGAAAAATCAGTGAATGCTTTCAAAATGTCTCTGTTTCAATGGACTGAACGTCCATGTGGACAGTCGACCTGCTTCGGTCATGTGACTGCGTGGACACGTCGTCCGAGTGCAGCCTCACAGCAGGTGTGAACAGGTGAGCAGCAGGTGAGTCCCTGCTGTCGACTCCTCAAACGAAGCGCTCAGCTCAGGTCCAGCAGCCAATCACATGAGGGAACACACTCCAGACTGAAGAGGCTGGTCCTTCTGAGCCACAGCGCCCATGCTGCAACACACACACATTACGTTATCTCTGCACAATAATGCAAATACAATATATTTCAAAATGGATGGAAATGAAAGTGGAATGAAGCTCAAAGTTGGGGATGGGAATTGATAAGATTTGGTTCTTTATCAATTATTGTCGATTCTCATTTGGAAAAGAAACCTGCAGTATCACCAGCAAAGGACGTGCTAACGTTGCCGCTGGTAATACTCCTGAGCGGATGGAAAATGCAACATTCATTCAAAGTGATCGCTTCTGTGTGCAAATGTTCCTGTTCATTGCTCGTACTTCCTCCCTTTGAAATATCCACTTTGCAAGTATTTAAAGTTCTACTGTCCTTTCTCCTGAAATGGAACCAAATTTCACGTTTGTGCCACTTGTGCGTCACGGTTCCTGCTGGATGCACTGGTGAATGACGTCGCCACACAGGTTGCGTCGCTTGCATAAGCTATGAAACGTGTGTGGTGACGTCACTGGAATCGATAAGGGAGTTGTTTGTAAAGCTGACGTCGAAGCTGATTTTACTTCTTAAAAGAGACCTTTAATAACCTCGGACAGTAACGAATTAAAACATGTTTATTTTGTTGGGACAGGAAATGTGTCTCCGCTCACCTGCTGCATGGCCTGAAGGGGGCGTCGCTCTCAGGGTGGAAGTTATGTACGTCCCCGGGCTGGCTCTGGCTGGCCCTCAGCTGCACACAGGCGCCTCGGCACGCCTCGGCCCTGGGCTGACTGCAGCACGGGCACGGGGCCGCATGGACGGGGTTCCCATTGGGGTCGAGGGAGTTGATCCCCGGGTCGCTGTGGGCTGCGTCGTGCACCACGATGTCGGGCATGCAGAGGGGGGAGGTGGGGGACTCGCAGTGGGACAGCTTCTTCATGTGGTTGATGACTGAGGCGGCGTTGAACGCTTGCTGTGGGGGAAAAGACACAGTCTGATGTCAGTCCATCTGGCTCAAAATGGACCTCTTACATGTTTTAGTGCATCTCAATTACATTGCCAGTTGGCCAAATTGGTAAAATAGTGCCATAGTAACCTTTAAACTCAGATTTAAAGATTTTTTTGGGTTGTGGCGCAGACTATGCATCATGAAAATGTCTTAATTTTCACAAAACACAACAATTACTATGAAGACGACTACAATCTCAACATAAAACCAAATTTAATTCAACCTTCTGGTGCAAAATACAGTGAAATGTCAAAAAAACAATGTGGCCAGCTTTCATGGCAGCATCACTGATATCTCAGCATTGTGTTGGGTCACTACTCTTCAGAAATGTCTTTACATTATCAATGTTTCTTGAAGATTTTTACCACTATCTTAGTGGTTTGACCATATTGGAGCCTCTTGCAGGCCTTATGTTTGACTCCCCTGACAGCGACTAGAAGTTGACCTGCAGTACACAGCAGCTCCATTGTGTTCAACAAAAAGGAAATAAAACTTAATACCTAAAGTACAGATACCTGATGAATCGATTTCCTCTGTACTTATTTAACTATCCCACAGGTTTACTTTGATAATATTTAAAGATGAAGGCGCTCTGGACCTGAACTCTTTGTTTGTTTGCACGGTGGCCTCGGCTTCATGTCTTGTGGGAGATGTGATGTGAACCAGAAGCAGAGTCACTTACCCGCCACTTCGATTTGGCAAAGTTTTTCTCCATCTGTTCACACACAGACTGATAAATGTCCAGATCTTTAGCCGAGTCCGCGGCGATCCTGCAGTCAGATCAGGGACACGCACATGTCAGGGTTGGAGAAACACACACACAGCACACACTGAAACCCCGGCAGAGGAAGAGGGACTCACCATG
This sequence comes from Blennius ocellaris, assembly GCF_963422515.1. NCBI lineage: Eukaryota > Metazoa > Chordata > Actinopteri > Blenniiformes > Blenniidae > Blennius > Blennius ocellaris. The sequence goes on along the minus strand of NC_137653.1, from coordinate 27,968,059 downwards.
GGTGTCTGAGCGCCTGGTCGGTGGTGAAGCGCTTTGTGGGGTTTTTTTCCATCATGTTCCTGATGAAGTCTTTGGCTGGAGACACCAGACATGGGCAGAATTAGACAAATTATCCACAGACTCTTTAAAATGTATCTTCCTGAACAAATCAGGTTTAAAGAGGTCATATTATGTAAAATCCACTTCCTAAAGGTTTTCCACCAGTAATAATCGTCTCCACACCTGGAACGACGCCCCAGAAGTGAAGACAGTGTGTCCTCTCTCTCCCTGGCTTGTTCCAGGTTTTAAAAAGTGTGTTGCTCCAACCAGCCAGTCAGAAATCAAACCCTATATAGTGTCATCGAGGGTTTAGCCAATCACAATCAAGGTAGGCTCCTCCCCTTTGACTCCTCCCACAATTATGCAGCTCTGCTCTGGCACATGGCACCACGAGAGGAAGTACTTCCTCCTCTTCCCTTAGATGGGCATGTGTGGGCGGAGCCAGTCCAGCTCACACAGACACAGCAGATTCTGAATGCAGCTCCTGGGATCTGATATTCTAATGGAGGAAAATCAAGGAAAAGCTGAATTTGAGGCACTAAATTTTGAATATAACATTTTTGGACAAACGAGACCATGTCAAAGTGTTTGCAAGCTGTAGTATATGACCTCATTAAACTCTCCGTCTGTATGTTAATGCATGGACAATGTATCAATCAGGTAACATCCATGGATTGTTTTCAGGACAACCTGAGCGATCACAGTACGTGTCTCATGAAGCTGTGAATAATTATAAAAAGCTATTTTAAATGCAGCTGTCTCCTGCAAAAATCATTCAAATAACTTCTTACAAACACACAAAAACAACTGATATATTTATTTACATGTAAAGTTTCTCTGGTGCTCCTGAATTAGTAGTTGTGTGCAACAAGACATCACACAGCTCATTGTTGTGGGGCTGTGAAGGATATAACTTTTTGTAACTGGAAGATAACGAGGACTTTTGTCTGCTTCTGAGTTTAGGAAATGAAACCATATAAACTCAGAATGTCCACTAAGCAGTTGCTATTAACGCTCTCTGTGCTTTTTACAGCAGTAAATAATCCTCTTAAGGAGACCGCTGGCTGCCTCTGATTGGACACTGCTGTCCTTGATAAACGAGGCACATGATTGGTCAACAAACAGCCCAGAAGTCACCAATATTTTCCTTTAGGCTCAAAGTGGAGGCCTGGCATCAACACCGACATGTTTTTAATTGTAAATATACAAGAAATGATAAAACTGACTGATGCATTCTGTGTCCACTGTCGATCGTCCAAACCCGAGTTTCTTTTTACAGCTTTGTTCTTTAAATTTGCCATTTCATTTATTGTAAGACACAGTGAGACAGACGACCACACACACTCACATTCACACCTCGTGGGAATTCATGTTCACCAATTATCAAACAAAGACTGGCCCGGGCCATATATGAAGCCACGGTATTCTCACTGTGAGAGGGGAGCACTTAACATTCAAATTTAATCACCCAATTCATATGGTACGACATTGATCAATGACAATGTACACATTTAGATAAAATACACACACTGCAAAGTAGATTCAATGTGTTTTTTATATATATAAAACCTATGAAGCACATCAGAGATGCTTATTTGAAGGTACCTTTTTCAATGTTGTGTTGCATTGTGTATCTGGTTGACCGAATAAACTATTACCACTGCTACAATCAGTTGTTTTCTCACATGCTGATTATACTAATAATCACTTTATTAAAGTGATCATTTCAATTTCTACTTTGTCTACGATGTCCTTTTTTGTATCTACTATTTTTCCCTCAGACTGTTTTCTGCTGGACAGCTTCATTAACGTTCAGTATTTGACGAAGCAGTAGAATGTGTCAGGATTTGAAAGTCTCTGCCGAGTCGGAGTAAACAGGCTGCATCATGACTCTGACACAGACAACTATTGAAGACGTGAAGGAGGTCCTGAATTCTTAAACACTTTCTAGTTTTCATTTAGACATAACTGCTTGGATCAAAAGGTCACTTGTGTATTTCTGTTCACTTTCGCATGTGCAAACAAAAGCCAGCACAGAAACGCAACGGGGATTACTTTCTTTTTTTTTAGATTTCTTTGATGTTCGGTTGGCAGGATGTACGACATGTCTCAAAATAGTCTCTTATTTAATCTGCCTTGCTCACTTACATCTACAGTAATTCTCCCTGACCTAATCCAGCAGGTCAAACCACTGTAACTGGGCAGTATATGAGGTTAATCTCTCAGGTTATATTGAGAGATCCTGCTTTAGACTCAGATAACTCTTTGGCCAAGCAGTGCCCTCACAATATATCTGTCAATGAATGTGAAGCATTGAAGCGACTCTACCAAATGTGTGGCAACTGTCATTGCAGGTCATTTGTTCTTTTGGGGATGTTCAGCTGCATTCCGTAAATATATTCCACAATATATCACAAGCTTATCAACTTAAACGTGCACACATCGCAAATAATCATTGAATTGTGATAAATTATGTTTCCATGCACTGTGCTTTGTATTGTGTCTGAACTAGG
>NC_137653.1:27853007-27960507 GCF_963422515.1 Blennius ocellaris | reverse complement strand
TAGACTCCATTCTGATTGTTTTTGACAAATGGACTCTTTCAACTCAACTTCTTGCCTGCGTCTGCTTTTGGGTCCCGCACGTCCCTGACATGTGCGAGGTTCACATAAACACACGCCTGCACCTGCTCACAGCACATCCACACACATGCACTTATATATTCAGCACACTCATTCACTTGTTGAAGCAGCCAGATTCTTAATCCTATAACGAAGTGGTGCTAGGATGTTCCTGCACTGCTGACCTGACGTCACACTCTCACACGCACGCGGGCGCGCGCACGCTGGAGCCTTAACTCTTTCACGGGGGCTCTTTAAGCAGCTTGGTCGGTGCAGGTTCATGGACAGGCGGAGCAGACGGGTGAGCACAGCGACCGAATGAAGACGGTCTCGTCTGCTCCAGCCTGGCTACAGTCCTGCACATGAAGCCAATAACTGACCCCCCCCCCCCCCCACACACACACACACACACACACACACACACTGGGACAAACCTGGCTATATCAGAAAAAAAAAAAAAAAATCTAAGAGTCAAGATTCTAATCTGTTTAGATTTAATGTGTTTGGAATGCGTTCTGATAGATCTTTATTGGAGGGTGAACGAGTTGATACTGAGATCAGCTGACTCTTAATTCCTGTATGTGGGACAGATTGACAGTGTTTCCACAGACAGCGTTGGTGGTTTGATCCTTCCTGTCTGCGACTAAGCAGCAAAGCTGGAAAAGGACTCACAATCTTCACCAGAGTATCCTTTTATCCGAGTGAAAGAAACCAGTTTAAATTCTTTACACAAGCAGAAGTAAGTCTGAATTTCACGCTGGGTCTGGGTAAGGTGAAGTCTTCACGTTCTCCATGTGTATTTGTGGGACTTCCTTCCACAAATCCTGTATTTGAGGCTAAATAGTTTCCTCCAGTACTTGGTTATGTGAGTCTATGAGCAGCAGAAACACTCAATGTTTACAATATTACCTTTGTGCTGCTCTGTGCAGAGGCATCAGGTTGTTGGATGGACACTGGGTCATCTTTTTAAATCAAAACTGTAGCTTCTTTTTATTTCGGACCATTTTTATCCACCAGCTCAGAGGTTTAAAGGTCAAAGGTCTCCAGTATTATATTTAAGAGTCTAATATCCACATTTTCAGTTTGTTTGGCCCAGTTTGTCTTTCTTGTCATGTCATCAAACTCTGATGAGGTTTGATCTGATCACTTGTCCACATGTTGCGACCATATGAGCACCGGTAACAGATTATTAAAATCCCTCATTGGAAACCACCTAAATCTGCTGCTGTCAGACAGAATAAAGCTCATTACCTCTTTGACGGTTGAGTGAACATATTCAGTTTTACTTCCTGTAACAATAAAACCTTGTAATCATTAAAGCTCATAAAGTGTTTCATAAAGTGTTTTAGCATTTCTAAAGTACAAAGATATTGAACTATTGCGGGGCAATAAGTGTGTTTAAATGGTGTGTGACTGGATCAGTGTGTGGATAATTGCAAAGCTTCACAGTCTTCCAGCAGGTTAAGAGTGGAAGGTCTCCCAGGGGCAGGTTAAGCTGTGATTCACAGACACTGTAAGAGGCTCCATTGATAAAAGCGACGGGATTATCCTCAGCCTGGAAGCCAATCCCAGCCGCTCCTCCACCAACACTAACTCAGGAAAACTAAGACATTTCAGCTATTTTTTTCTGATGAAAGAAATTTAAAGATATTTACATTTAATACAAGTATAGCACCAAAGAACACTGTGCATGTCGGTTTGACTTTAGGCTACGTGACATTAGGAACTTGATATAATATTGTGAAACGCTTTAACCGAGGGTGTGACATAGAAGCTGATATTACGATAGAGATGGATTTGTGATATGTTGTGCAGTTCGAGATTGAACCGTATGAGTGTGTTTGGAAGTGCAGTCTGCCATCGATCACCTCACCACACACACACACACACACACACACACACACACACACACACACACACACACACACACACACACACACACACCAAGCCATCCCTTCTATTTTACTTACGAGCCCATCTTCCCCTTGAAGTCAAACACATCCTTGATGTTGTTGGTCCTTTTCTTCCAGCTGCAGACGATCTCTTTCCGCCCCATGTTGGCTCTGATGATACTGTAGAATCCTGAGACATAAACAGGAATATTGTTTTTTTACACACTTCTGACTGAACCACTGAGCCGTCAGCCTGAAGAGACACACACTGTGACTGAAAACATGAAGAGATAAGAGTGGGCGTGTCTCTGAGTGTCTTTAGTTCTGTTACTTTTTCCACTTGTATGTATTGATCGGTTGGATCGATCAAAATCAAGTGTGATGGGTTCCTTTCACCTTGAACAGAGAGAAACTAGATGACTGGATCAGAGCAGTCATAGAATTTTACGATCGAAAACAAAAAACACTTTTTCTAATATGTCCACTGTTTCACACTGTTTACAGAACTCCAGCTCTGTTTATATGTCACCTTTTTGATCAGTCTGATTAGATAAACTGTCCTGTCTATATGGAGATTGAAAAAAGTGATCAGGTTGAACATCGGCCCATTCAGTCAGAGGATGATGCTTCGTAATGTGATCACATGATCCAGCTTTAGCAGGAAGTATGGAAGATAATTTGTTAGCTGGTTAAAGGTTTTTAGAGAGTGAAGCACAGAAAAACATTCTCCTTGTTCACAGTCTGATCAGGAAGAGAGCAGTATATATATGTATATATATACCAAAATAAAACATGTGAAACCTTTAGATTTGTTGGTCCTTATCGGTTATTCTGCTGTTGTTTTAACGGTCTGGACCAACTAGGATCAAACTGAGCTGTATGAGGAAAAGTGAGTTTGGCACTGGGATTAAATGGCTGGCTGCAGCGAGCTGTAGAAAACTGCTCCCATGGAAGATAATCTCAGTACAGTTTGTACCGTCTTGTTTCATCTGCTTCTAAGAAACACTAGAACTCCTCCTCCCCAACGAACTTCAGTTCAAATAACAACATGAAAACAAGGCTGCTGCAACAAGTCCCGATCCTCCAGTGACGTACAGCGTCAGGATCACTTAAAATCAGAGCGGCAATTTTCATGTTCAGTGTTTGTGGGCGGGGCCAAACAGAAATCCTCGCACTTCACCAGGTAAATGTGATGAAGGAGACCAGAGCACAACAATTCTCCAGGACCACTACACCAAACACATTTAATCTCCACCTTGTTCATTAGATAAAAGCTAAACTTCATTCACAACATATTTACTTCCCTCCTCTTAATCCTTCATGTAGGTACTTGACCACATCCAGTACATCTTCTCACTTACTTTCATTTTGATCAGGCGACAAAATATTTTGTGATACTGTGACTTTTCTTCTTTACAAAAAACACTTTCAAATGTTGGACTTTAGTATTCAGTAATCCTTTACCAAAATCTTCTGACGTTTTATGTCTTAGTTATATGTCTTAAGTAAGAGCTGATTTGCTCAGTTTTACACTTTAAAACCAAGCTTTTTGGATATAAAGCACTGCAAATTCTATTTTTATTAACATGAAAATGTCACCAATTTGTTAAAATAAAATAAAACTACTGTAATTAACATTTTATGTAGGCATTTTTTTTATTAAAAAAATATATTCCTAAAATAAAAAATGTATGTACATTCTCGTGTTTCTGCTTATTGTGACTTTAAGATTGTTTCAGTGAACGAATTAAAATGTTCAATCTGGCTCTGTTAAGTTGTTGTGGTGGCAGACTTTCAGTCTGGTAACATCCATGTTATTCAAAAGGTCTTGTGACTCACATGTTTTAACTAAAGTCCAGTGAAGAAATGTGTTCTGAGGATGTAAATCCTTCTCTCTGCCTGTCCCTCGACCCTTTAAGACGCCCCCCACTTCCCTCTGGTGTTCCCGTTATATAAACCGTTGCATGTCCAGGCCTGAGGTCAGCTCTTGCCCTGAAAAGCCCGTTTGTGCCGATCAGTTACACAAGCTTTAAAAAGGCAGTGGCTTAGAGAGGTAAATAGCAGTGGTGAGTTAATCTCCTCCTGTGCTCCCTCCTTGTGTCTGTGGGAACAGATTAGCTGCTGATTCCCTGACAGGACAAAATCTGGGTCGTTAAACAATGTGGGCCCTCAGAGGCCAGCGAACTCTGGCTTTCCATGAAAAAAATCTGAGCAGGAATAGAAACAACCGCTCGGCATCAGCTGGAGGTGGCACGATCAATACATCTCAGAAAGTTACAAATCTTGTTCCTGTAATGCTTGGCCAATTCAATCCATGAACATCGAAACCGGCTGGACTTCATCGAGTTTAAGTTAACAGAAAGCCTCCACCTCTGAGCCTGGTTCTGCAGGTTTCTTCCTATAAAGAGGAGAGTTTTTCCTTTCACAGTCACTTACGCTTGCTCTCGTGAATTTGTTGGGTTTTCTCTGTAAAAGTGCCCCAGAATGACTTTGTTGTATTCAGCGCTATATAAATAAAGTTGAATGGAATTGAAATTAATTGGAATTGTGGGCTGCATTTCCTGTATGGACTGAACTTGTTCATGCACATCAAGTACATACACAGTATTTTTCCCTATACTTTACCCTCCCCTGTATTCCCATGTGTATATATGCATATATATTTATCTGATTATCTATTTATACATATATAGTCTATTATCTTGTGTGCAACTGTCCTGTCTGTCCAAGTATTTGTGCAATAATGAGCCAGAATGTGGGATTAATCAAGTCTGATCTTATCCTATACATGTAAGCAGCACAAGGAAATGTGGCAGAGCAGATTCTAGAAGATATAAAATATTGGATGATTCACCATTAATCTGGTTTCATGTGGTCTTTTGGCTTAAACATGTCACAAACAAGCAACACAGATGAACAAATGCATTCTGATTCACTTTCCTCAGTGAATTAAGTTCTAATTTCCATTTAACGAAATTGTCTCATACATTACTAAACTATAACGTTGCATGTTATACTAATTAAAACATAAATACAAGCATGTAGAGTTTGAACTGTCATCTTCACAGGTGAAAATGTTCAATTCTTTAAAAAAGAAAGAAAGAAAGAAAAAAAGAAAGAAAGAAAGAAAGAAAGAAAGAATGCACTGGAGGAGCTTATCAATTCAATACTTGGCTACTCAGCAGAAAGCCTGCCCATTTTCTCTAATGCAACTTTAGTTGTTAAATGCCGTTAATGGAGCTGAATAGTATATAAAAGGTGATTTTGTCTTACCTGAGGAGCGATGTCGATGCTGCTGAGTGGTTGATTCCCTGCATCCACCTCAACCCCAGTCAGGTGGATCGAGGCTCCTCACGAGCAGGGGGGCGGAGCCTCATTCATTCATTCATGTCTCAACTCACAACCCCAGCAGCAGCAGCAGCTGATGATGATGGTGATGATGACAACTCAGTAGAGGTCTCACACATGTATTCCTGCTTTAGAATCTTAAGACAATTGTCCCCAGTGGTTGTGTTAGAAGAGTCTAAAGTAATTGTAAAGTAGTTTAAAAATGTTAACAGTTTACACTGAAGCCTTATTAATGTTGTTTATCTGCAGATCCTCTAACATCCGACAGGGGGAGCTGATGCTGCCACATCACATCACAGCATCGTAGTACACACTGCTCACAAGAAGCACTGGGATACGTGGAATTTCCAGATGATCCTAAAATGCACTCTGACCTTTCCAGGTGAATTTAATGTGAGATTCTCTGAACTTTCCAATGTCCAACTGTTTCATATTTCAGTGCTTTTTGCTCAAAGCATCACAGCAGGTGTGTGGTCCATGAATGGACCGATAGATGTCCTGGCTCACTTAGAATTGATATTTAAACAGTCCTCTTCATTGTGTTGTTCACATTTTGAGACCAAGACGACACCTAACAACTGATCAGCAGGACCTTGACATTGAACGCTTCACATAGGACGTTTTCAAACAGGAAGCTGTAATTGATGCTCAAGATCGCATGGCAACTTATTGAGACGTAAAAAATAAAAACGTGTTGAGACACGGACACGTTAACCTCCACTGTTGTTGGCTTTTGTTTCAAATAACTGTTTGACATGAGGGAATCACAACTGATGCATCTGTTTAAATTACAATTCCATGATACAATATCAGTGTAACTTTTTACATTTTCCTTAAATTTCCTCAAATAAACCTACATGCCTATATCTATAATATACCTAATATCCTTGTACCGGTATATCTCCAATATAGAGTATCTATTATAAAACGTCTCTGAAGCGCTCTTAATCACCTATTTCTTCACCTATATTTCTGTTAATTGCATTAACTTCATGCATGACAGAAATAAATAATAGAATAAAACTATGGAAAAACTAATAAAACTATGGAAATGTTCAGTGGATTATTTCTTCTTTGTACCAACGCTTACATCATATATGAATGATGCTCCAAAGTTAAGAAAACATAAACAGCATTGGTGATTATGTTTGATGTCCATGAGTGATTTTCTTTGCACGAGAGACAGACATGGAAAGGAAATGTAACAACTTATATATTTAACAGACCAAAGCCTCATTATATCAATAATCAAGCTGCTATGCTCCAAAATAAAAAAAAATAAAATGAAAAGCCAACAACCATCTCCACCACTTCACACTTTATGCACATTTTCAGCAGAATGTGTATTGTTATTATTATTGATTCAACAAATACAGCCACAGCAAGTAGAAATTGTATTTACTTAATTGTATAGTATAGAATAGTTTTTACACCATGTATTGTCTTTATGAATAGCAACCTGATCATCATTATTGATAATGTCTCACTGGGCAGCATTTTGCTTCAGCTGCTGATATCAGCGTAATCCTCTTAGATGTGCTATCAATATCCTGCCATGCCGACTCATGTCATGTGCGGCAGAGCTGCACATGGGAGGCTGTGATGCAGTAAGTGCAGCCAGTCCTCTTCTACTGTAAAGGGTGCAGGTTCAATTCCCGAGAACTGTGAACCCCAAATGGCTCCAGTGAATAGTGTGTGAATTAAATTTACACCCACATGATTCACTCAAAACTTTACATAGCACAGCACAGTGCACGCACACACACACACACACACACACACACACACACACACACACACACACACACACACACACACACACACACACACACACACACACACACATACACGTTGCAAGGAGTGGATTTACTTGGAGAACCAATGGCTTCACAGTGAGGTGATATAATCATTGCTGATGAGCTGAGCTGAGCTGTGTGTGCGAGTGTGAGTGTGAGTGTCTTGTCCTCTACCTCTCAGCATGTGTGTCCACATGTGGTGGATTTAATAAAAACAGGCTCATGACAGGAAAACATGTTATGAAATGAATGACACAGTGTATAACTGTTGGTGATAGCATCCCAAACACTGACGATCCTCCATTGTGAAGAAAGAAAAAATGATTAGTTCATCCCGGCTTTTATTCTTATTTTCTTGCTTTTTTAAATTTATTTATATTAAAACCTTTCTTTGTATTGTGTGATGAGGGTGCAAACTAAATCGATTTTACCAATATATTTAATATACTGGCAAAAAATAATTAAGCAGATTGAGTTGTGTTAATTTCCAGCATGAATTGATGAAACATGATAAAAATCCAAGTACACGTAAACTGGATGTCGTAACCAAACACCATGCCATCTGTGCTCATATTATGAGTATTTATTTAAAATAAATATATGAACATATGTATGGAAATAAAGCTGTATTCAACTTGAGAGCTGGGGCCTGCCTGCTTCCCACAATGGTCTACCAGAGCTTCTGCTTGGAATAACACACCACTGTCCCATTCATACATATTTTACATATTATTACATGTAAAATATGCATATTATATATTATTTATAAAAAAAATTTTTACTTCTTCAGAAAACATTATCTCATAAATTCAGAAAAACAGAACCATTTTTTTCAGAAAATAGTGATCCCATGAATTCGGAAAAACAGCCAATTTTTTTTTTTTATTCATTTTTTCATCATAATTATGAGATAATTACGTCGTTAATTCAGAAAAACAAAGTACATTTTATTTTTTCATGTGAATGCAATACGCTTCCATACAAACTGACTGATATGGGACATATTAAAGGAGCAGTTTGGGTCACGTGACTCTGTGAGGCCACCTGACGCTACGTCGCGCGTCACTTCCTCCCTCCGATCCTGACGTCTTACGTCATCGCGTCACTCGCTGACGCAGTGTTGATTCTGAGCGGAGAAATAATTTATTTATAAACTGACGCAAGGGCGCTAAATCTAAAATAAACCGTGAATAAAATGTGAAAATACACCAACATTTTGGTGAAGCAGCTGCACGCATGAAAGGTTCGATGATATTTACCCTTAACACAATAAAGTGAAGTTAGCGTTAGTCGGCGTTAAATGAACGGCACCGGGCGGGCTACATGCTAGCTAGCTAGTTAGCTATTATTAGCCGAGTCTAGTTGTTGTTGTGGACGTTGATGATTCATTATTGTTTAAAGATCTGCGCCTTGTGGCAGAGTAATGCGCTGTGCTTCGTGTCTCAGTTCAGTTCTTTAGTGACAGCTCGGATCCGCTGATCTCAGCTAACCGCTATGCTAATAGTCGTCCTGAAAGTGTTTGTGTGTAATCGCTGGTGTTTCCCTCTTCATCTCGTCTTCATCACGCTCGTTCTCATGGTCTGTCACCGCGTTTCACTGTGACCGACCTGCAGGATTATGGCGCCCCGCATACAGCTGGAGAAAGCGGCTTGGCGCTGGGTGGAAACTGTGAAACCAGAAGAAATCAGACAAGTTCACATCGAGTTAGCGTACCGTATCAACCTGCCGGCCTGCCAGAGAGGAACCTGCAGGTAAGACCTGGACCAGCAGGTAACGATCTGGACCAGCAGGTAAAGATCTGAACCTGCAGGTAAAGATCTATATTTACTGGTTAAAAAAAACTAAAAACCTCGATATGCAAGTAAATACTGGGACCTGCAGGTAAAAGACCTGTGCCTGTAGTTAAAGAAGGTCCTGGACCTGCAGTTAAAGATCCCAAAGCAGTGTAAAGCCAGTCGCTGTCCATGAGTGAGGACTCAATGCTTGGACCAATGTCCAAAATGCAGAATTTGTTGTCAAAGGAGAAAATAGTCTAAAACTGATTTTCAAACCACAAGGGCAGAGTCAAAAATGAATCCAAAGGCAACACGCACAGCGAGTAAGACCTGGACCTCCAGGTAAAGTCAGCCCTGAACCTGCAGCTTATTTTAAAAGGTCTGCCGGCAAAAGTCTGACTCATTAAAGTCGCTTTGTTTGAGGTCGTCATGACCAGTTGCATTCAGATATTCTAATTGTCATCAGTTTTATTTAATTTCATGACTTGTATCAGAGCCGTAGTGATCAGAATGACCCTGAAGACTGTGTGAAAATCATTTCTTTTTGCTGGCAGTGCAGTTCCTGCTGCTCAAAGTGCATAAACGGTAATGAGCTCCGTACCTCTGCGAGGAATGCTATCAAACTGTCGCACTGTGGTTTTTCTTCAGTCATCGAAGGAGAACGGTTCACCATTCAGATTTTCTTCACAGGAGGAACTGCAAAGGAAATCCCAACTGTCTGGTGGGGATTGGTGAGCAGGCATGGCTCGGGGAGATCGATGAAAACACCTTCCACAATATTGACGACCCAAATTCTGAACGTCGTGACAAGGTATCAACGACCAGATCACTGGACTCAGATCAGGGGGAGAGGAGCAGCCGGAGCACTGAACCTCTCTTCTTCCTCCTCCAGAACACGTTTGTGGGCCTGACCAATCTCGGCGCAACTTGTTACGTCAACACATTCCTGCAAGTGTGGTTCCACAACCTGGAGCTGCGCCGGAGCCTCTACCAGTGCCACAATTCCCGAGCACAGGAGCACAACACGGAGTCAGGTATCAGTGGGAATCCTGTTGGGCCTCGTCTTTTTAACTGAACGGAGTTCAGCCAGAGGTCATTGGGTGCACGGGAAGCTTTGTCGTCCACCCGCCACCAATCGGAACGGTCCAGGGTTCCACTGGGATGGTTAACATGGGATATAAATGCACATATGACATCTGCATATACGTACAATACAAATCACTAAAGCCATTCAAACGGCTCTATATTGTTTATGCTTTATATTAGTTTGTTTTCTTCCATTGTTATGAACTTCATCAAGAATTTAGTGACGATCCGATTGAAATAATGTTGACTAAAGACTATTGTTGGCTGTTTGGCGGGTCGAAAGGCAGACTGACTGATGAAATCTTCGAAAAGTAATAGTTTCAGGTGTGTTCATGGTAGTTTGAAGTGGTTTTCAGCAGGGAGTGAACGGTCTTTAGGAAGCCTGGTCTCTCCTGAGCCTGCTGCTCGTCTGAGAAGACTTTAATATCTGCCGTTCACGCAGCCGATCAGGCTGAACAACACAAGAGTACAACTTCATATTGTGCAGCACTAACTTACCTTGCTGCACTTTGGGAATCATTTTAATGTGAAAACCTCGAAATGGTTTCTACAACACTTTTGTATCAGACAGGAGGAGAAATGAGACGTACTGTTAACATCATCCTGACAACATCCTCACTCCCTCCCTCCCTCCCTCCCTCCGTCCCTCCCTCCCTCACTCACTCCCTCCTTCCCTCACTCCCTCCCTCCCTCACTTCCTCCTTCCCTCACTCCCTCACTCCCTCTTTCCCTCACTCCCTCACACATACATACATACATGTGTTTCTGTCTGTTTCAGATTATGAACCTCAGTCGATCTGTGAACATCTGCAGTATCTGTTTGCACTCCTGCAGAACAGCAACAGAAGGTACATCGACCCTTCTGGGCTGGTCAAAGCATTGGGCCTGGACACGGGGCAGCAACAGGTACACACACACACACACACACACACACACACACACACACACTCACACTCACACACACTCTCTAGACAGCACTCATACTAATCAAATGACTTCCCTATACATATTTTGACTCTGGCAGAATAAAGTGCAAGTTTGTCACTTTTATTGTTCATACAGTCCAGGTTGATCAAATAATATATTTAAATACTGACAACTACAAATGGCTCCCTTTGTTTTAATGTAAAGACACAAACATGAAGTTAACATTTAAATGAAATTTGCAAAGGCAAATTAAAACTTGCTTTTCAAGTTAAACTTGAAAAGCAAGTGCAATTTCAACATCAGAATATTTTACTGTTTAAACTATTTGATGACCAAAAAAACATGGCCTCTGTCCCTGACTTGAGCTTAGTTGGATCCAAATATTGAACAAAAGCTTAATTTTGTGCTTCATTTCTGAAATCTGCAGAACCATTGTAAATCTTGTCTGTCAGTGTTTCTCTTTGGATTCTTAGTTTCTTCTCATACAAGTCAGCGAAGATGCTTTTGCTGCTTTGGTTTAAAAAAAACAACCAAATGAAACATCCAGTTCTCACTGCTGTATCACTGATCAGCTCAGTGTGTTTTGATCAACTCATCCCCAATAAAACCAGGTGTGGAGGAGTTGCACTGAGATTGACACAGGCTGTGTTCCTTTCTCAGGACGCACAGGAGTTTTCAAAGCTCTTCCTGTCTCTGCTGGAGGACACGCTGTCCAAACAGAAGAGTCCGTCGCTGCAGAACGTCATCCAGCAGCAGTTCTGTGGACAGTTCTCCTACGTCACCGTGTAAGAAAAGGCTCACAGGTTTCTCTAAACGTGGAGCACCTTTTGGATTACTGCATCGTCATATATCCGTTACGTGTTGCACCAATAAACGTTTACAGAAATCCAGTCAGAAAACGATCTAGTTCGTAAAGTTTATGTGATTTGAGTGAAATAAATGACTTTCGGGGCATTTTTTCCCCACATAACTTATACATCTGTACACAGATTAGAAGTTTTCACAAAAGCCAAAACACAGTTGTGTTTGAGGCTTTTGCTCCGGGAAAACATGTCATACCTCCAGTCAGTGGATCACTTTATGAACGTCTCTGAAAAAAATAAGAACAAAACTTTGTTTGAACACAAAACTCAGGTGAGAAACCTTGTGTGCTTTTTTTTTGTAAACATAGAACCAAAGCATCAAATATTTATTTTCTATGTAGAGTGTTCCTGTAGTGCTCACATGTGTTTTCTGTTTAAAGATTATTCAGGGTGTAAATGGTGAAAGATGTGTATTTTAATGATGAGTTGATGAAGCACTTTCAGTCAGTACTGACTGGGGTTGTTTTGTGTTTTGTGCCACAGGTGTAACCAGTGTGGACGCTCGTCTGCACTCCCGTCCCGGTTCTACGAGTTGGAGCTGAACATCCAGGGCCACAAGAACCTGACAGAGTGCGTCACAGAGTTCCTGAAGGTAACTTTCACTCGTTCATAATGACGGAGAAGAGCACAGCGGAGGAAGAACCGGCACACACACACATTTAGAGTTTGTGAAGAGAGCGAGTCACAAAGTAATGTGTTTTGTTTAACACGGGAAATGTTTCTTTCCTGTTTGAACTGTGATATTATTTTCAAAAGTTTGAAATGTGTAAAAAAGATAAAGTACAGTTTTGGATATTGACACCATCTTTACTGTCTTTAACCCTTGGATGCACAACCTACCAGTTCCTACTCTCTTCCACACCTGGGGTCAAAAATGACCCCAATTCAAATCAATGCGTTTTGGCAACATACTGGGTTGTTATTCTTCAAAATCATTCAAACAAAGAGTTGCAACATTTTCATATTCCAGGTATTCCTCAGAAAACTTGTTTGTGACATGAGGCCATTTGCATTTTTATTTATTTTCTTTCATTAATTTGAAGAAATTGCAGTTTTTGTCTTCTATGAAACTTAATTCTTAGCAACTCTGACTGTCTCACTTAAACATGTGATGTCAGCAGTCTCACCGCCCCGGAGGTCAGTTTTACCCAGTAACGTACATGTAAGTATTATCTCCATTTATGAACTTATATTTCATTGACAGATTATGATGTGTGATGAAATTAGTGATCAAATGTGTTACTTTGACCCCACTTGTGAAAGAGTGGGGAAGTGATACAAAAACAGCAATTTCTTAATATTTATGAAAAAAT
Organism: Blennius ocellaris; assembly: GCF_963422515.1. NCBI lineage: Eukaryota > Metazoa > Chordata > Actinopteri > Blenniiformes > Blenniidae > Blennius > Blennius ocellaris. The sequence goes on along the minus strand of NC_137653.1, from coordinate 27,947,450 downwards.
AAATAAAAATGCAAATGGCCTCATGTCACAAACATGTCTTATGAGGAATACCTGGAATATGAAGATATTACAACTTTTAATTTTAAAGATGTTGAAGAATAACAACCTGTGGGGTCATTTTTGACCCCACGTGTGCATCTAAGGGTTAAGCTGCGATCTGAGCGTATTTCCATCCACACCCGCTATCGCGTGTGTGCGTGGTCGCATTCCGTGACTGGTCATCTGTGATCCCCCGTGCAGGAGGAGAAGTTGGACGGAGAGAACCGCTACTTCTGCGAGAGCTGCCAGACGAAGCAGAGCGCCACCCGGAGGATCCGCCTCCACAGCCTTCCTCCAACACTCAACCTGCAGCTCATGCGCTTCGTCTTCGACAGGTCAGAGGCTTGGAGCAAAACCACACGTCTTGGAAATAAGCGAGAGAATTCTTTTCTGCTGTCAAGTGGCTTCAGCACCAAGCGAATACACGAAAGCCATGCGGCATCATTGCCTCAGTGTAAAGTACTTTATAATAGAGACTGACTAATTGAGAAGCTCCACAGATTGTAGGAACATAGTCGAGCGTGGAGCGAATTAATGGAGTAAGCTGTTTTTAAAAGGGTTGATGAACTTTGTTGTGTCCTGCAGACAAACGGGGCACAAGAAGAAGCTCAACACGTTCATCAGTTTCCCAGAGCAGCTGGACATGGGGCCGTTTCTGGAAGGAAAAGCAGGTAGGAACACGGGTCTCACTGATGTGTGACCAGTCCCGAGGGCCGTCCCTTTGTTCACCACCTCCTCCTCCTCCTGCAGATCAGAAGTGTGTTTACGAGCTGAGCGCTGTGCTGATCCATCGGGGCATCAGCGCCTACTCAGGCCACTACATCGCCCACGTGAAGGACGCCCGCACGGGAGACTGGTACAAGTTCAATGACGAAGAGATCGAGAAGATGGAAGGGAAGAAGCTGCAGCTCGGCATTGAGGAGGACATCGGTGAGTCAGACATGGTTTCAGGCCACGGAAGACTCTTCTGGTTCTCCCACACGTTCTCAGAGGTGTTGCTCTCGGTCCTGTTGCTCTCCAGCTGAGACAGTGAAATCCCAGGCACGAAAGCCAAAGTGTAGCAAAGGCTACCACTGCTCCAGAAATGCCTACATGCTGGTGTACAAAGTCCAGGAGGAGGAGAGTCCCGACGCCACCAGGAACGACGTGGACGTCCCCGGTGAGTGACGCAGTAACGGCATCGCCGCCGCCGCTTTCAAACCGCTGACGTTCCCCCTCTGGCCGCGACTCCCAGCCTTCCTCCAGAGGCTGGTGGACCAGGACAACCACAAGTTCGAGGAGTGGTGCAGCGAGATGGCCGACATGAGAAAGCAGAGTGTGGATAAAGGCAAGGCCAAGCACGAGGAGGTGAAGGAGCTCTATGAACTCCTCACCGCCAGGGACGGTGAGTCAAACCTCGTCGTTCACCCTCCTTATCGAAACAGGAAAATCTCTGTTTGCTTGGTGGAAGGTGCCGAAATGTCTGCGGATGTCCCCCGCGGGCCTCCGTCCTCCCTCTGCAGGTGAGCCGTTCGAGTTCATCCCCCTGGACTGGCTGAAGAAGTGGCTGGACGACTCCACGGCCACCAAAGAAATCGACTGCTCTGCTTTTCTGTGTTCTCACGGCAAACTGCACCCGGACAAGGTGGGGGACTCCAAGAGGGTCTCGGTCAAAGCCGCGCAGCTCCTGTACGAACGCTACGGCGGAGGACCTCGGCTGGACGGTCAGTCTCACACGCTCTTTACCGAGTCTGCAGGTCAGGAGGTCAAATCCTCATATCTCATACCTCACCTCCGCCCTCTGTCACTTTCATATTCAAAAGAGACATTTTATGTCTAATATTGACCAAAACTGCACTTTTATCTTGTATTTATGAAATCTGTAACCCACAATTATTAACTATTGACATTTTATTGTTGTAGTTCAACGTTTGAGTCACATGAGCGATGTAAACCTTTTAGCCGTCACTCTGGCCGTTAAAACCGTTTCACCTCTTGGAGGCTCGAGTAGTTTGAGTTGTGTTTAACCCTTAAAGTCATCTGAGTGGTTTAGTTCTCTCACATTGTCGCGTGTGGCGATGTGATGCTTATTTTAAATGAAACATTCTTTAATTTATTAATCCCGTTCGCCGAGAAGAAATCACAGAAATTCTTCAAATGTAATGAAAGAGTTTATAATTTAGACCTGAGGCCAGCTGACGACTGTAACTGACGTGTGTGTGTGTGTGTGTGTGTGTGTGTGTGTGTGTGTGTGTGTGTGTGTGTGTGTGTGTGTGTGTGTGTGTGTGTGTGTGTGTGTGTGTGTGTGTGTGTGTGTGTGTGTGTGTGTGTGTGTGTGTGTGTGTGTGTGTGTGTGTGTGTGTGTGTGTGTGTGTGTTCAGCCTCCTCTCTGTGTCAAGAGTGTGTGAGCCAGCGGTGCCGAGTGCTGCGACTGAAGAACCAACTGACTGAGGACTACAAAGAAGTGTCCAACCTGGTGAAACGCTCTCTCAGGTAAACACCGTCATGATGCTGTAAGTGGTGTGTGTGTCAGCAGCCTCTAATCCTCTCTCTCTCTCTCTCCCCCCCAGTGGTCAGGGCTTCTGGGTTGGTAAGGCGTCTCTGCGCAGCTGGAAACAGCTGGCTCTGGAGCAGCTGGAGGAGGACGAGCACGAGACCAAACAGAGAAACGGTCAGACCAACGGTCAGGGACCGCACAGCAACAACAGCAAAGGTGAAGCCGCGAGATGCTTGTATTTTTTTTATTTTATTTTTTTCAAATGAGGAAAACGGGATTGCGAACCACATGTTGTGTGATTGTAGAGTCGGGTGCGGAGAGCACCGAGGACGACATGAAGACGTTCAATGAAGACATCGTCTGCAGCCACGGTATTCCCCCCCCCCCCCCCCCCGCCCACACCGGACCCGTCGTTCTGATCCGGCCAGGCTCCCTGGACTGAAACGTGTGTGTTGCTGCTGCAGGAGCTCTCAGTATTCTGGAGACGGAACGGAAGCTGGTGACGCCAGAGGTTTGGACCAAGCTGAGGAAATACTTCTCCAAAGCCCCCGAGTTCAACCAGAGCAGAGAGGCGTGTCAGCAGTGCCTGGTGAGGAGACGCCCGCCTCATCTGCTCTGCAGCAGGCTCAACCTCAGCCTTCCCTCTGTTTCGTCATCTGATGATGTCAGTGCTTCTTCCCACACGGGTCGCTGCTGCATCGGGATTCTACCTGGCTCATGTGAACACGGCAGAACTTCGTCAAACTGCTGCAACGAAGCTGTTTTTCTTATATCAGACTGAATGAGCACGGACTATAAATCACAGGTATTTGCTGATGTCTGTGTGTGTTCATATGTGTGTGTGTGTGTGCAGACATTAGAGCAGGAGGAGAAGGACAACGAGGCGGTCAGTAAGATGATGGCTCTGGACCAGAAGAACCAGCTGCTGAACCTTTTCCATGAGAAGAACCGGCCGACGCTCACAAAGTGGCCTCAGGTCAACACACTGCCTCCTCCTCCATGTCCACCTCAGGACTCTTTACATTCTCATGAGGACAAGCAGTTATTGTTTCGCCCCGATAACAGACAGTTACAATAATCTCATCTGGATGCAACGAGTGCATGGATTAGTTTGCCAGCGTCACTCTGAGTCAACATGTTTAATGTGGGAGTGGAAGGAGGATTTCTGGTCAAAACGAACTCCCAGGTTCCTCTCAGTGCTGCTGGAGGTCAAAGTAATACAATTAACATTGAGGTCCTTCTCTCTCGGATGTTGTAGGCCTGTGTAGAAACTTTTAACACGAACTGCTCAATCACAGTACTTGTTACATCATAATTAAAGGTTACTAGTAATTCAGTTTTGTTATTGTTAATGTCGTCGACTAATATTTAAAACAATGAACAAATAACTCAAAGTGAAGTGATTTTAAAATACTGGAGGTCATTTAACAAGCAGAGGAATCTGCTGATCAAACTGTTCCCCTCTTGAGAAGAGTCCTCGGCTTCCTGTGCCCCGAACAGGCTGAACGTTGATCATTGTTCCAGTTTGGTTGTAAACGCGGAGTGTTTGGTCCGTCTGCAGGGTACGGACATGCTCTACATCGTCCCGCTGTTCTTTGTGGACGAGTGGAAGAAATTCATCAGGTAAGTCGAAGCAAATCAGGGAGAAATGACTGAAGGAGGGTTTAGTCTCCGAGTGTCGTCACTCAGCGTGTGTGTGTGTGTGTGTGTGCGTGTGTGTGTGTGCGTGTGTGTGTGTGCACTCCAGACGGCCCACCAAGTCGTCTCCCGTGTCGAATGTGGGCAACACTCTACTGCTGTGTCCACATGGAGGCTTCATGTTCACCTACGAGTCTCTGATCAACGGAGACGCTCAGCAGTGAGTTTCTACACACACACACACACACACACACACACACACACACACACACACACACACACACACACACACACAGCTCAGGTTGCTCCTTGGTTTTAGTAGCAGCGTAAAGTGCTGAGGTGTCATGTCCGTGTCTGTTCTGCACAGCGTAGCTCTCCTCTGGCCCAGCGAGTGGGACGTGATCAGCAGACTGTTCATCGTGGACCAGCCCATCTCCATCCACTGCTTCCAGCAGAACACAGCCAGCGGCTGCACCACCCAGTACACCACGCAGCCCGGTGAGACGGCCGGCGCAGCCTCAGAACCCATGAGAATCCTCGCTCCACACCATCAGTGACGGGGTTTTAGATGTACATGAGCCTAGTTGTGCCCCGACACGTGTTTTACTGCTTTAGATTGCAGCTTCAATCGCTCACATTCTGACTATTTCTATGTGCAGTGGATGAGAGAAGTAAACAATAAACAAACACCCCCCCCTCGGTGTTTCACTGTGGTTTACTGCTGAGACGGGTGCTAATTCAGACGAGTGCAGTTAAAAATTCGACCATTTTAAATGAACTTCCTGCTGAGAAGAAGTGAAATGTCCAGAAAGCAGGTTTACTATGTCACTACTTTCTACTAATATTGTATCTATAGATGCATAAATGTGTGATTACCTCCAAGAACGACGGGCTTCAGGCTCATGCTGCTTCATTTACTGTGTGAATAAACCGGAGATCCCTTCCATTCGTTCATTGTGACTTGTGTGTGTGTGTGTGTGTGTGTGTGTGTGCAGATCTGTGCTGGGAGTGCAGAGAGAGCTTCCTCTTCCAGCAGCAGAGGGACCTCAGAGAATACACACAAGCCACCATCTACATCCGCAAAGTGATGGACGACAAGAGGGTGTGGAGATGAGCGTCCACCGTCACACAGCATGTGGTCTCCCCCTCCCCCACGCTGAGCGGGTGTCTGGTCCTGTGTGCAGATGGCGAAGGAGGCGGCTCCGGAGCCGACGGCCAGCAGCTCCGAGACCGAGGAGGACCGAGACGAGCCCCCCAAGGTGGACGGAGAGAGAGACCCCGACTTCAGTCAGGTGACGGACGCTGGTTTTACACATGTGAGCCAAACCTTTTCAACATTACGGTAAAACTGTAGGAAATCTTTCACACGGGTTATATTCGGGATATTTTCTCCTTGCTTTCACCTTTTCAAGCCTTTTGAGCAGTTTCAGTGATTTTTCAACACGTCCAGTTGCTGCGTGAGGATAGAAGAGAACACCTCTGAAGAAATGTTTAGTTTATGAGCGTCACGGGAATCTTTGCAAATCGTAGAAAGGACGTGATTCGAGGTGGACTGAGGCATAAAGGGCAGCTGTGTCACCGTTTCAGTCACTTTCGCCACTTCGATCAGATTCAGATGTTCATCCTCACCCTCCAGTGGTTTTGTTCACGTCTCAGAGCTCCAGGCGAAGCAGCAGGTCCTGAAAATGAGTGAAACTATTGTCTTTATTTGGATTTCATCCTGTGTGCTTTATCAAGAGGAGACTTTTCTCAGCTGAGGGGAAAATCTGGAGGGAGAAGAGAGAGTGTGATGTGTGCATAAAGTAAACGTTTGAAAGTGCATTTCCACGCGATGAGAGGTTGTTGGGAACACTGGTCTCACACCAGGACACCGATGTGTTGAGAATCTACTTTATGGGCGGTTTGGCCGTCGATAATGATTAGTGAGTATCAGTTATTAACTATTTCATTAGAAATGGGGTCTGATTTGCATCCGATAACTTCGTGGCGCCACCAGTTTAACAGGAAAGGATCGCCGATTCGTTTATATCAGTCTCATGAGATGTTCTACACCAGTGGTTTTCAACCACTGTGCCAGTGGAGATCTAGTCAGGTGTGCTGTGGGAAATTATACAATTTCACATTTTTTCTCAAAAAAACATTTGCTCTCACAGCCCACAGTGTGTTGCAGAGTAATCATGTATAAATACTCTTCACCACTAGATGGCAGCACAGAACGTTGCCGGTGAAATGAAACTTAAAGGTGTACAGGAGGATTTTCCCAAATTTTAGGAAAGAACCGCCCTCTCCACCTTTTGAAAAAATGCACATGCTCAACGCTCTACCTGCTCCCGAGACGGAACGCCTACTAAAACGTGTGCGAGAGACACGCTCTGTTGACAAGTCACAAGTCGGCATTAGGAAATGTTAGCAGACCTGTGGTCACCGTAATAACTACTGACGATGCAAATTACAAAACAAACTAATCAACCCTTGAAAGTTACAATATAGACGTAGATCACTTTTACTGGAAGTGATTTGAAATGGATTTCTCCAAATAGAAGCCAAACTTTACCTGTGGAGTAGAAACTTGGCGACTGAAGCGTCAGTGGGAAGCCCAACCTGGGCTTTCAGCGCCATGGTGTGAAACAATCTCCCAAAAACACTCTGGTCTTGTTTCTCTCTTCCGAAACCTTTCTCTTCTTCTCAAACACTTCGACGACACTTGTTCTCTTGCGACCCTCTGCCATTTTCAAAGTACCCGGTGAGAACCGCGAGCTCGCTGAAGGCGTAGCTCACCATATACACCTGAAAGCGCGCATGCACAGAAAGTGAAAACTAATAGATCCACGCTACCTAGGGACGAGCACGTACGACTGCCTTACGTAATATATCACCAGAATGATTGACAATTGGGAGGACCAATAGTCTTGATGATCCACCCGGAAAAATAACATCCTCCTGTACACCTTTAACAGAGTCAGTGTGGTTCATCTCCACCTCCTGCTACCATCTTGTATCAAAGTACTGTGTCAGTGACAGTGATGGAGAAGTTTTAGAAAAGGAAGAATGTGAACCAGGATCTCAGCTCTTCATCCATCAGGTCCAGGTTTCACACTGAGGGAGTACAAATAAAAAAAAGAAATTGGGAAATACTTTTTTCTGTATTTATTTAATTCCTGTTGATAAAGCATTGATGAGAATGACTTTATATTGTTAATAGAGGCTACAGAGCTTCACATTTTAACATTTTCGGGTGGTGGTGTGCCTCCAGATTTTTCCAAAGACAAAAGTGTGCCTTGGCTCAAAAAGGTTGAAAACCACTGATCTAAACCATGAACTTCCTCCCAGACTGAAGATGGCGCCAAGCGTCTGAAGCTGAGTGACGACGGCAGCACGGCAGCCCCCGCAGCCACGGCGGCCCCCGCGGCTCCTGCCGCCAGCATGACCCATCTGGGTGGAATCAGGAGGAGCACTCGGCACCGGAAGCTCCGCGGCGAGAAGGCGCTCATCGTCTCAGCCAATCAGACGCTGAAGGAGCTGAAAATACAAGTGAGGGGGGGGGTGAAGTCTGGTCTCCGCGGGGTCGTCCCGGAGTGCGCGTCTCTAAACGTCTCCGTGTGGTTGTAGATCATGCACGCCTTCTCCGTGGCGCCGTTCGACCAGAACCTCTCCATCGACGGCAAGAACCTGACGGACGACGCGGCCACGCTGGGCAGCCTGGGCGTCATCCCGGAGAGCATCATCTGTCTGAAGGTAGCGCCGCGGCGCTCACACGACGTGACCCTCTGGGGAGTCCCGCCGTGTGACCACTGAGATGTTCTCTCTCCTCACAGGCCGACGAGCCCATCGCAGACTACGCCGCCATGGACGACGTCTATCAGGGTGAGCGTCTTCCTCCCTCATGTGCCTTCAGGGTCAAACAGGTCAGGAATGATGACTAACTGCTGATTTGTCCTCTCTCCCCGCCACTTCCTGCACAGTGAGGATGCCTGAAGAGGGATTTAAAGGTGAGATACCACCAGCAGACCGCTTTGGCCCTTTTCCACTCATTCCTCCTCAGCCTCACTCGACTTGACTCCACTCGCTATAGACGCTCTTCCACTACTCGTTCGTCCCACTACCAGGTACTTTCGTGGTTCCAAGCGAGCCGAGGTGAGTAGAAAATGTGATGTCGGCAGACGGCAGGCCCCCGATTGGCCGGCGCGTCACGACACAGATGAGGCAGAAGGCGACTCAATCTTTAAACCGATCACTGTCATCATCAGACAGATGCACAAATGTTTTTTTTATCTGGTGGCGACTAGAGCATTCAGGAGCTCCACGGAGCGACCTGCTACGAGAATGAAGAAGTCTCTGAGCCACGGTGTTTTGGATTAACTGGTTTCCCTGTTAACTGGTGACGGGCTTCCCGACTCCACTGAACTCCAGAGCTGTCCTGGCAAACGCTGTTTAACCACGTTTCCATTAAAGTTTAAAGTGCCGTACCATTTGTCTTGTTTGAACATCAGCTGCTGCTAACGGCTCGTAGCAGAAGTCACCAGTTAACAGGGGCACCAGTGAACCCGAAACACCGGACAGTGAAGCACCATCGTCGTAATCCACATTTTGTAATATTATTAGTAAACATATAAAAAGAGGGTGAGGGTGATTAGTTGTGCACGGCGGGGAAAAGCTCCGGTGACTCCGTCGACGCTGTGTGGTACTGTATTACCATGGAAAAGGAGCGAGGCTGAGGAGAAGCGAGTGGAAATGCAACACCTGTGATCCGATCTGCTCCCTTGGCAGATAAACCACGTGTGAACTTGGTGTGATTGTTGTACCGGCTTCTCTCTGCAGGCACTGGACTTCTCGGCCACTGAGGAAAGCTCTGCTGTAGCTACGCTTCAATCAAATACATTAATATTTTTTTTTTTTTAAAGCTTGAATTTGTCAAGTGTCCATATATTAAAAAAGTGCTTTAATTTGTTTTTACAGAAAAAAAATGTTGTTTGAGTTGCTTTTTTTTATTTGTTTGTTTTTGATGAGCTGTGCACTGTTGTTTTCCCACCTTAAGGTTAGCTGGTCTATTTAAAATCACTGAAGGACCCTCTGGTAGCACTCTGTTGTACTTCGCCGCCTCCTTCAGATGCGCTCTGTTAGTTCAGATCTTGGCCTTTGTTTTTTGACTCTTTTAAATTATGAGCAGAAGAACTTACACAATGTTATTTCTTTCCATTTTGTGGAAGTGCGTGTTCTCACTGCAGAGTTTTCAGGTTCGTCAAAGGGGTGCACGAGTTACTGTTACATATTTGAAATGGAACTGCTCCGAAATGCTCAAACATGTGATACCTCGACAGTAAATCTAGAAATGTGGGACTTCCAGCCTCATAGACGGTGAACAGTGGCTGATCCCCGCAGTGCAAAACCTTGTGAAGAACAGAATGCAAGCAGTGATTCCTTCTCTTCTTTTCACTGTTATTTCTTATCAACAATAAAGTTATTTTCAAAGCACTCCGTCCTCAGGGGCTCGTATGTTCCACCTCGAGGTGTGACTGTCAATATCTGCACATTCTCAACAGACGATAATATAATACATTCATTGTAATATTGTAACAACATATAATCAGTAGGGTCAAACTAAGCTGTCTCACGACGGTCTAATCCCAGCTCACGTTCTCTGTTCCTGGTGAATTCTGCTCTCATATATTATATTACTTCACTATATTTATCAACACTACAATGTATGATATGAGAGAACATTTTGTAGCCATCTCAGCAGTTTTTACTTAATTATTTAGAGATCTTCAACCGTTTTTAGCTTTTCCGTTTTATGTGCCTTCACCATAGTGAAAGGAGATTCATGCTTGAGTTGACCTTTCAGAGGCCACCCGGAAATATGGACACTGATGTCAATTTCATGGCTTTTGAACGGTTTTTCCGCACATGTTGGCAGGTTGAATAATTAGATTCCATCTTGGCTGAAGAAATATTAAATAAACCACTGAATTTTTTCGCACAAATGAGAACATTCCCGAGAAACAAGTCAAGTGTTAATATGCATACAATTATAATTCTGACTTCATCTCTAAATTTCCATTTTGGAATTTGAATATGGACTTTTATTTATAAGAACTCTGACATCTCAGATTAATCAGACGTCATCTCCCAAACACACTGCTTGGGTTTTGACCGGTCCAATATGGCGGACGCGTTGACGTAGCAGTGGCCCATTGATGTCCGTGTTCTTAACGTGCTCGTGTTTACGGCCCGGAGCTATGAAGCCGAGGCTGTGTTTTTTTTTAGCAATAACTTTTATTGACCCACTCGTGACACTTTGCAGTCAGAGACCGTGATCTAAAACTATAATTTAACACGGAGCGAATCACGTTTCCCTGACCGGAAGTGTCCTATTTGACTGCTGCACCGCCTTACGCCATGTTCAAAAGCCTCAATCTTTATTAGCAGAGCTGTTAGCTGTTCGTCACAATAGTTTAAATAAAGACTCGAGCTGTTCGCCAGCGGAGTTTAAATAAAGACTCGGAGCGTTTCAATCCAGACCGGGAGCGTCCGGATCGCAGGTAAAGTGGGGTTCGAACCCGCAGCGAGACTTTACCTGCAGGTTTACATCCGCGTGATGTTGTGAAGCTGCAGCAGATCATCAAGATGTTTGGGATAAATCACCCTCATTCAATTCAACTCATTCAAACGGATCCGCTTTAAAGTCTGGACGAGCTTTCGCTCTTCTAACATGTTTCTCTGGACACGATGGAAATGATCTCAGGCCGCCAGAAACTACATTAAACACAAAATCTGAATTTTGTGAGATAATTGAAAGATTTCATTTAATCTTTCAAATCATTACCATTAATTCCGCTTTAACCTCATGCTTGAATTTGTTGCTCAATGAAAGTTTAAATCTGCCCCTGAGGTCCGACTCACAAGCAAATTAACAACTTACATTTCATCATTATTCATTTCAGAAATGTTGCCAATGTTTTTGGGGATATTTTACTGGATTTTACATTTAAAAGTAATTTAAAAAAATAAATAAATATATATATATTCAATGAAGAATTATGAATTAGTCCAAGTTTTTGTGGAGATGAGATCAGATTTAATTAATCCCATATGGGGAAATTTGGTTCACATATTGCATTAAATCAATATAATGTGTTTGTCCTTTTGTCAGACTAAAACCAATGTTCAACCATTATTTGTTTGTTTTATCTTCTCTGGTTTGCACCTCACACAAAAGTCCCTCCTATCACTTTATCTATGGACTTTGGCTGAACCCCGTGGATTAAGGTAAAGGTGTTGGGAGGCTTCCTAAAGGAGTTAGTGAAAGGTAATCACCTTGGTGTGGCAGTTTGACTGCATTTTCACTTAGTGATGTCATAACAATGCGACGGCGGCGCAAGTTAGTGAAAAAGTGCATTTAGGTTGTAAATGATTTAAAGTTGTTCAATGCAGATTATTGCTTTGGTAACTTACATGCGTCCTTTTTTCACCATCATGACTTTCCATAAACGCTCGGATGAGCAGGTCCCTTTAAATATTGTCGCCACAAGGAATTGTGGGGCAGCATGAGCTGTTCTCCTTTGGTAAAGCAAGCATCAGTGTTTCCTAGGCTAAAGGAAGCATCAGTGTTTCCTAGGCTAAAGGAAGCATCAGGGTTTCCTAGGCTAAAGGAGGTTCTAAAGGAAGCATCAGTGTTTCCTAGGCTAAAGGAAGCATCAGTGTTTCCTAGGCTAAAGGAGGTTCTAAAGGAAGCATCAGTGTTTCCTAGGCTAAAGGAAGCATCAGTGTTTCCTAGGCTAAAGGAGGTTCTAAAGGAAGCAACGAGCCTCCTTTCCTTAGCTTTTTGAGAATTGAGACAGTCCTTATCATGGCCGCAGGACTTTAAGTGAAGGTCAATAGACAAGGAGTTCGGAGGGACGTTTCAGACGTGCCCTTTAAAGTCAGTCTCACAATCACAGGAAGTCCAAAGCGCACCTTTTGAACTGTTAACGGTTGTTTTTAACTTGATATACTTTGTGTGTGTTTAAACAGAAAAATCAAATCCTGTAATTATATTCTGTGTTCTATCCAGCTGGTTGCTCCCCCAAATAAAGAAACGCTCTGTCCTTCTTGTGAAACCAGACTTCTGTGAGCAGTCCTGTTTGATTCTTTTGTCTCCACGTGGTGATGGCTGAATATTCTGTCAACACTTGACTGAAAGCTGAAGTTTTAGGATTATAAAAGATGCACTGTACCTTTGTTTTTTTTATCAAATGATCACATGCTTTGTGAATGTGTGTTTGATGCAGCCTCTCCCTGATGACCTTTGACCCCCTCAGGGCTGCAGGAGCAGAGGGGGCTGGACACCATGATGGAACTGCCGAACTACAGCAGCCAGCTGATGCAGCAGCTGTGGAGCCTCAGGAAGGAGGGTCTGTTCTGCGACTGCACCATCGTGGTGGGAGAGAGTCAACACCGGGCCCACAAGCTGCTGCTGGCCGCCTCCAGCATGCTCTTCAGGTGCACTGACACACACCTGCACTCATCTACACACACCTGCACTCATCTACACACACATGCACTCATCTACACACACATGCACTCATCTACACACACCTGCACTCATCTACACACACCTGCACTCATCTACACACACCTGCACTCATCTACACACACCTGCACTCATCTACACACACCTACACTCATCTACACACACATGCACTCATCTACACACACCTGCACTCATCTACACACACCTGCACTCATCTACACACACCTACACTCATCTACACACACCTGCACTCATCTACACACACCTGCACTCATCTACACACACCTGCACTCATCTACACACACCTACACTCATCTACACACACCTACACTCATTTACACACACCTACACTCATCTACACACACCTGCACTCATCTACACACACCTACACTCATCTACACACACCTGCACTCATCTACACACACCTGCACTCATCTACACACACCTACACTCATCTACACACACCTGCACTCATCTACACACACCTACACTCATCTACACACACCTACACTCATCTACACACACCTACACTCATCTACACACACCTGCACTCATCTACACACACCTGCACTCATCTACACACACCTGCACTCATCTACACACACCTACACTCATCTACACACACCTACACTCATCTACACACACCTACACTCATCTACACACACCTGCACACACCTACACTCATCTACACACACCTGCACTCATCTACACACACCTACACTCATCTACACACACCTACACTCATTTACACACACCTACACTCATCTACACACACCTACACTCATCTACACACACCTGCACTCATCTACACACACCTACACTCATCTACACACACCTACACTCATTTACACACACCTACACTCATCTACACACACCTGCACTCATCTACACACACCTGCACTCATCTACACACACCTGCACTCATCTACACACACCTGCACTCATCTACACACACATGCACTCATCTACACACACCTGCACTCATCTACACACACCTGCACTCATCTACACACACATGCACTCATCTACACACACCTGCACTCATCTACACACACCTGCACTCATCTACACACACCTGCACTCATCTACACACACCTGCACTCATCTACACACACCTGCACTCATCTACACACACCTGCACTCATCTACACACACCTGCACTCATCTACACACACCTACACTCATCTACACACACATGCACTCATCTACACACACCTGCACTCATCTACACACACCTGCACTCATCTACACACACCTACACTCATCTACACACACCTACACTCATCTACACACACCTGCACTCATCTACACACACCTGCACTCATCTACACACACCTACACTCATCTACACACACCTACACTCATTTACACACACCTACACTCATCTACACACACCTGCACTCATCTACACACACCTACACTCATCTACACACACCTGCACTCATCTACACACACCTGCACTCATCTACACACACCTACACTCATCTACACACACCTACACTCATTTACACACACCTACACTCATCTACACACACCTGCACTCATCTACACACACCTGCACTCATCTACACACACCTACACTCATCTACACACACCTACACTCATCTACACACACCTACACTCATCTACACACACCTGCACACACCTACACTCATCTACACACACCTGCACTCATCTACACACACCTACACTCATCTACACACACCTACACTCATTTACACACACCTACACTCATCTACACACACCTACACTCATCTACACACACCTACACTCATCTACACACACCTGCACACACCTACACTCATCTACACACACCTGCACTCATCTACACACACCTGCACTCATCTACACACACCTGCACTCATCTACACACACCTACACTCATCTACACACACCTGCACTCATCTACACACACCTACACTCATCTACACACACCTACACTCATCTACACACACCTACACTCATCTACACACACCTACACTCATCTACACACACCTGCACACACCTGCACTCATCTACACACACCTGCACATAGGTGCATCAGGCATGTGTGTCAGCGAAAGGGGTTGTTTGAGGTCACACATTTATTTATTTATTTATTTAGTTGTGTGTGTGTAGAGTGGTGGAAACAAGGGAGGGATCTTATTATGATGCTGGCGGCTGTATGACACGTATCAAATACAAATGCTCACGTCATCAGACGGAGGTTTACATTCGGGGAAATGCTGAGGAAGGTCTCCAGGTAGACTCTCCTCAGCCTCCCTTCAAGTGTTTCTATACAAAATACGGGCGTAGCTGCTTGCGCCGCGTTGATTCCGGCGCTGCCCAACAGAAAGATGCCCCAACCAATATGGCGGCAAATGAGGCATTTATGTTTTTCATGTCTATACCTACACATCTACAATTGGCTTGTTTGTGCTCCTCTGCAGTGGCTCCATGAAGCGTTCACCACTTTATATAGAAATACACAATTTCACATGATTTTGTTGCATTTTGTTGAGTAAAGCTGCTAAAAAGTTCTAAACATACCGAAACACGTTCTGTGACTAACTGTGAATTTTCTTTAAGTGAAAGAGTCGCAAATGTTTATTTGAATCATGAAGGCATTAATGGTGAAGTTCCTTCAGTAAGTCGGTTTGTAGTCCAGGAGTTTGTTCTGCTGACGAGAGGTTCAGTGACTGGATGTGGTCTCCAGGTCTCTGCTGGACCACTCCGACACCATCTCCATTGACACGGCGGTGGCCTCGCCTCAGGAGTTCGCCTGCCTCCTGGACATGATCTACACCGGCAAACTGCCCTTGGGCAAACACAATGTGAGCCGCATGGTGGCGGCGGCCGACAGCCTCCAGATGTTCGACGTGGCCGTGGGCTTCAAGAACGTCCTCACAAACCTGGTGACCAAGCAGACGCCCGTCTCCATCCGCCCTGCGCCGACCTCCGACCTCCCCACAGCTTCTACCCCGCCCTGCGGGGGGCGCTCTCCGTCACACAGGCCTGAGATGAAGACGGAGTTGAAGGAGGAGCTCGGTGAACCACAGGATCCAGAAGAACCGCCCTGCAAAAGAGTCTGCAGGGCCTCTGCTGATGTCTCAGGTGAGTTCCACCTGCTTTACAGCTCAACCCACCATTAAATCCCCATCAGGGGGATAAAAGAGAGTTGAAATCACTGAAAACCTGCTGCCCTACCTGGAGCCTTCAGAGTGTACTTGGTACCAGAGCTGCTCGGGTCTCAGGTTGTTGTTTTACCCGACCTGAGACCATGCCTTCTGAGCACTCGGGTAAAGAGAGGTGCAGAGCTGTCAGCTGATCACCACACGGTGGTGAGTTGGATCAAATAATGGGGAGGACTCTGGGGAGGACTCTGGGGAAGACTCTGGGGAAGACTCTGGGGAAGACTCTGGGGAGGACTCTGGGGAAGACTCTGGGGAGGACTCTGGGGAAGACTCTGGGGAAGACTCTGGGGAAGACTCTGGGGAGGACTCTGGGGAAGACTCTGGGGAGGACTCTGGGGAAGACTCTGGGGAGGACTCTGGGGAGGACTCTGGGGAAGACTCTGGGGAATACTCTGGGGAAGACTCTGGGGAGGACTCTGGGGAAGACTCTGGGGAGGACTCTGGGGAAGACTCTGGGGAAGACTCTGGGGAAGACTCTGGGCCAGACCCGGCAGAGCCACGTGCGTACTAAAGGTTTGACTGAAAAGGCTAGGAGGTGAGCCCCAGTGGACCCTGTTCATGGACGCCGCTGTGGAAGCGGAGGGTTGTATCTCAAGATGAGCTCAGCAAGGGTGAACGTTCTCTGACTGAATGAGTACTTCCTCCAGAAGTGGAAGGAACACTTTCGCCTCGTTGCATTGGTCCATTGGGTGCGGTTCTTCCGGTATCATCCACAACTGTCTTTGTAGATGACGTTGTCCTCCTGGTTCCATCACATAAGTGGCTTCAGTGTTCACTGGAACGGTTCGCAGAGTGTGAAGAAGTTGAGACAAAGGTCAGCACCTCCAAGTCTGAGTCTACGGTTCTCTTACAGAAAAGGATGGTGTGCCCTCTCTCGGTAGGGTGGAGAAGCAAATGTGGGTTTTCAGATCTGAGGTGTAATGTGGACTCCTCCGCAGAACCCGGAGAGGTCGGACCTTCAGAGTCTGGAGAGGGGGAACCCTCAGAACCTGAAGAGGCGGAACCGTCAGAACCTCAAGAGGCAGAACCATCAGAACCTGGAGGGGAAGGACCCTCAGAACCTGGAGGGGCGGGACCCTCAGAGCCTGGAGGGGCGGGACCCTCAGAGAGACTCGCTTCTGTACTGAAACACTCCTCCAAGCTGAAGCTGCTCCTCTCCACCAGGCCGTCTGTGGTGGAGCTGCTGAGAGAGACCGCCCACAGCAGCCTGGACCCCCAGGACACACAGGTACACACACACACACACACACACACACACACACACACACACACACACACACACACACACATTCATTGAACATCCTCCAGCCTTTACAGAGTTCTGCGGAATTCACTGAGCTGATGGAAGTCCTGCTTTTCCTATGAAAGACTAAATGTGCCAAAATGCAGTAAATAAATACATCATTCAATAGCTAATTAAATATATCAATAATTAATTAAAATTGGAATGGAATATATACATGTATCATTAATTATTAAAATACCTATTTGTTTTATGTAAAAACATATCATTATTTTACTATATAATTAATTATTTCATGGTCCTGTCTTGTCTTCATGAATTTATTTTATCTGTCAATCTGATCGAGTCACATCCATTGCTTTGGTCTGCGGATCTGCAGGAACTTTCTAGGTGCTTGATGAAAGACGCTCCAGTGTGTAAACTATCTGTCACCACTGAGGTGTTTAAATAGCAGGATCAAATCTTCCTCTTGGTCTTTGTTGGTTGTAAATAAAGGTTGGTTAAATGAAGTATCCAAACCACCGGAGAGATCTATAATATAGCACTAGGAACCATAGATGTTTTACGTGTTGCTCTAGGGACATGTTTATGTGCGACACCTGGGATACCCGACCAAGCTGAATATAACCTCAAGCGCAGAAGTTAAGAAATAAAAGTTAAACACCTGTCGGGTGGAAACAAGACGAGTCTGGAGTTTTACTGTGAGTAAAGAGCAGAGTTTAACATCGAGCGCCACCCAGTGTATCAATATATTCAAGAGCGCTGCAGCGATCCTTTATCTGGGATCGATTTGTTATGACTCGATGTGCAGGGCAACCAATCAGGTGAAAGGATCCGCCCACTGACTTTGACGGGTGAGTTTGACAGATCAAGCTCAGAATCAGACTTTCCTTTATTGCCATTGTAACAGGTACAGGTACAACGAAATTTCATAGAAAGTTTGGGGGAAATAAGCTCATTAAATAGTGAAATAATTATACGTTTGTTACATGAAATGATTTGGTAATTTACTGAATTATGACACTTTTATATATTTAATTAATGACACATTTCATAATTATTTAATGGTGTAATTATGTATTTAATTTCAGCACATTTAGTCCTCCATACCCTTCAGGGTGAGAGGTTTATTATGAAAGTCACAATAAAAGAGGAGCAGTCTCATTTTTGTCTCAGATTTTGTAGAAAAGAAAAACATGACTTTTAATAGACTTACTAACCAACTGAGCCTTGTTGTTTTTTTGTTGTTTTTTACAGTTTTCATTACTGCCTATTATATTATCATGCACTACATTTCTAATACAAACTAAACTACTGCTCTGCAGTTTTATCACATCTTTTCAGGCCATGTTTCACAAGTTCAGGCAAAGCAGTAGACTTTTTTATTTTTTTTACATTTGATTTTGAGACGTTTTGGAAATCAGTACAACTTCTGTGCTGCTCTCAGTTTCCACGTAAACATGAGAGACACTACATTTGTGAAACGTGCAGTTCATGATGACGGCAAATATTTTGTTTCTGCTCGATTCAGAATGTTTGTTAGAATTTAACGGAGTGAACGCTTCCCAGCGTTCACGGCAACATCGTCATCATCTGCATACGTGGATATAGAGATACTGAGTGGACCTGTACCACGAAGAAGGGCCGAGGAAAGGAGCTGACAGGGTTATTTATATATATATATATAAATTGTGTGTGTGCGTCAGGTTGTGTGTGAGAGCTGTGAGGAGTCCGACCCCCCCTCAGTGCTGGAGAGACTGTTCAGCAGGGCGGAGGAGGGGCTGGTCAGTGAGGGGGGGCTGCTGAAGCTGCTGAGGGCGCTCCAGGACGCGACCTTCCCCCCAACGCTGATCCCTCTGCTGGAGGAGGCGGAGCAAAGCTCACCTGTTGGGGGCGGAGCCACAGGTAAACCAGCACTGTTACGCACTCAGACCTGATTCCTCGTCTGAACCACTCCTCTGTGCCGCAGGCGGCAAAGAGCAGGAGGAAGAGGAGGAGGAAAAAGACGAGGAGGAGGAGGAGGAGGAGGAGGAGAAGGACACAAAGGAGGAGGCTGGAAACGATGCCGGGGTGCGGTCCTCTCCTCCGCCCTCCCCCACCAAACCCTTCACCTGTCGCTGGTGTAAGAAGAGCTTCCACTACAAGTGTCGCCTGGCGACCCACACCAAGCGCTGCTCCATGTCCCAGGAGTCCCAGCAGCAGTGTCCCGACTGCCCCGAGAAGC
This sequence comes from Blennius ocellaris, assembly GCF_963422515.1. Lineage (NCBI taxonomy): Eukaryota > Metazoa > Chordata > Actinopteri > Blenniiformes > Blenniidae > Blennius > Blennius ocellaris. The sequence continues at coordinate 27,928,148 of NC_137653.1, read as the reverse complement.
TGCCCAGCCTGCGGGCGCTGCAGCGCCACCGCGCCGACACCCACCACCACGCCGCACACAACAAGAAGAAGGTGTCCTGCGACCTGTGCAAACGCACCTTCGCCCACCCATCAGGTGAGAAACCCCCGGCCCAGACACCACTGCACACCTGGGACCACATTATAGAGCATCTTCCTCCTCCAACACCACATTATAGAGCATCTTCCTCCTCCAACACCACATTATAGAGCATCTTCCTCCTCTGACATCACATTATAGAGCATCTTCCTCCTCTGACATCCAGATTATAGAGCATATTCATCCTCTGACATCACATTATAGAGCATCTTCCTCCTCTAACATCACATTATAGAGCATCTTCCTCCTCTGACATCAGATTATAGAGCATCTTCCTCCTCTGACATCAGATTATAGAGCATATTCATCCTCCAACACTACATGATAGAGCATCTTCCTCCTCTGACATCACATTATAGAGCATCTTCCTCCCCTGACATCAGATTATAGAGCATCTTCCTCCTCCAACACTACATGATAGAGCATCTTCCTCCTCTGACATCACATTATAGAGCATCCTCCTCTAACATCACATGATAGAGCATCTTCCTCATCTGACACAACATTATAGAGCATCTTCCTCCTCTGACATCACATTATAGAGCATCTTCCTCCTCCAACACCACATTATAGAGCATCTTCCTACTCTAACATCACATCATAGAGCATCTTCCCCCTCTAACATCACATTATAGAGCATCTCCCCCCTCTAACACCACATTATAGAGCATCTTCCTCCTCCAACACCACATTATAGAGCATCTTCCTCCTCTAATGTCAGATTATAGAGCATCTTCCCCCTCTAACGTCAGATTATAGAGCATCTTCCCCCTCTAACGTCAGATTATAGAGCATCTTCCTCCTCTAACGCCAGATTATAGAGCATCTTCCTCCTCTAACATCACATTATAGAGCATCTCCCTCCTCTAACATCACAGTATAGAGCATCTTCCTCCTCTAACATCACATTATAGAGCATCTCCCTCCTCTAACATCACATTATAGAGCATATTCCTCCTCTAACATCACAGTATAGAGCATCTTCCTCCTCTAACATCACATTATAGAGCATCTTCCTCCTCTAACATCCAGATTATAGAGCATCTTCCTCCTCTAACATCCAGATTATGGAGAATTTTCCAGCGGTCAGGGCCGTAAAGATCCGTAAAGCGTGGACTGTGGGTGTTTCAGGGATGATCTACCACAAGCGGACGGAGCACTTTGAGGAGAAGCCGTTTGCCTGTGAGGAATGTGGGGCCAAGTTCGGCGCCAACTCGTCCCTGAAGAACCACATGAGGCGCCACACGGGGGAGAAGCCGTACCAGTGCAAGCACTGCGACATGAGCTTCAGCGTGGCTGCCGCTCTGGCCTACCACACCAAGAAGAAGCACTCCGAGGGTAACCAGGGACACCTGCAGGGACGAATAACATAACTTGCCTAAATGAACAGTTGTATATTTGTTTTGACCTCTTAAATCATAAGATAAGATAAGATAAGATAAGATAAGATAAGATAAGCCTTTATGGATCTCACCAAGGAGAGATTTACTTGTTACAGCTCTTAAGGACACTCATGAGTAGGAAAGACAAGAAATGTGCAAACAGTTAGATAAGAATAGAGGTATCTTATATACAATGACTATCAAGAACCCTAAGGACCAAAAGTATTTACAGTAGAAAGTAATAATAAGGACATTTAAAAAAAAAAAAATAGGACTCAAATAAAAATAAGATAAGCATCACAGACTATAATAAAGTATAATAAGTTCTAAGGGGAGCAAAGTATACAGTAAGATGAAATACAAGGAAATTAAACTATGATGGAGGGGGGGGGGCAAAGTGTAGAATAAAAGTACAATAAACATACTATAGTAAGTCTATATAGTGGCAGTCTTGGCTGTTTCACCATATTTTGTTCGTGTGTGTGTGTGTGTGTGTGTGTGTGTGTGTGTGTGTGTGTGTGTGTGTGTGTGTGTGTGTGTGTGTGTGTGTGTGTGTGTGTGTGTGTGTGTGTGTGTGTGTGTGTGTGTGTGTGTGTGTGTGTGTGTTCACAGGGAAGATGTACGCGTGTCAGTACTGTAAAGCTGTGTTTGCACAGTCCATCGAGCTGACTCGTCACGTGCGCACACACACCGGCGACCGGCCGTACGTGTGTCGGGAGTGTGGGAAAGGCTACAGCCAGGCCAGCGGCCTCACCATCCACCTGCACACCTTCCACAGTGAGAGCACAGACCTGAGTACCTCTTTCTGCCGCCAAACTCCTCCACCCGCAGCTCCTCTGGCTCCTGATGCAGATCCATCAAACAGGAAATAACTCACATGAACCCGGCTGAGGCCTCTGAGACTATTTACTCCATCTCAGCCCGTCTCGCTGCTTCGTCCTCTTTTGGCCCTTTTACAGACATTTATAGTGTTAAAAGTCTCTTTGAACAACACAATTGTGTCCAACCTCGGTCCTGGAGGGACCAGTGTCCTGGATGGACCAGCGTCCTGGAGGGACCAGCGTCCTGCAGGGACCAGCGTCCTGGAGGGACCAGCGTCCTGCAGGGACCAGCGTCCTGCAGGGTTCAGCTTGGTGATGACATCATCATTAGAGTCAGGTCTGCTGAAGCAGGGAGGGACTAAAACATGCAGGACGAGTCCTCCAGGACACAGTTTGGACACCCCTGCCATAGAGGAGCTGTAGAGCCTCTGTAGAGGTGCTGTAGAGCCTATATAGAGGTGTGTAGAGCCTCTACAGAGGAGCTGAAGATCCTCTACAGAGGCGCTGTAGCGCCTCTACAGAGGATCTGTAGAGCCTCTACAGAGGTGCTGTAGAGCCTCTGTAGAGGAGCTGTAGAGCCTCTACAGAGGTGCTGTAGAGCCTCTGTAGAGGAGCTGTAGAGCCTCTACAGAGGAGCTGTAGAGCCTCTACAGAGGTGCTGTAGAGCCTCTGTAGAGGAGGACCATGCTGATCGTGTGTGTGTGTGTGTGTGTGTGTGTGTGTGTGTGTGTGTGTGTGTGTGTGTGTGTGTGTGTGTGTGTGTGTGTGTGTGTGTGTGTGTGTGTGTGTGTGTGTGTGTGTGTGTGTGTGTGTGTGTGTGTGTGTGTGTGTGTGTGTGTGCGCGTGCGCGCGTGCGCGTGTCCTCCCTCCCAGAGTTGTCGGAGCCCCACGACTGTCAGAAGTGTTGCCTGAGCTTCTCGTCCCTGGAGGAGCACCAGCAGCACATGGAGGAGCTCCACCCGAAGGAGGTGTACAAGTGTCCGTCCTGCAGCAAGCTGTTCTCCAGCCCCGCCCAGCTGGACAAGCACAAGAGCACACACACCGGAGCCAAGCCCTTCAGCTGCGACCTCTGCAACAAGTCCTACCAGGTGTGACCCCCTTCTCTCTTCTCCCCGTCACTCGCCTGACACCGTCTGACCCACCCCACTGAAGATGACGCGTTGACGTACGTCTCTCTGTCGCCGTAGCAACTGTCAGGCCTGTGGTACCACAACCGGACGAACCACCCCGACATCTCGGCCAGCCACACTCGGCAGCTCAAAACTCTGGTGCAGTGTGACGTCTGCTTCAAGTTCTTCCCCAACGCCGCCACGCTGGCCAAACACCAAGCTGCCGATCACCAAGGTGAGGATCCACACGCGGCGCTGCACCTGCCCGTGGAACCCTGACGTACAGGGTGTGGCAGGAAGTGGCAGCGTACGGTAGGGAGTGTCAGACTGGTTCTGCAGGAAGTGAGTGGCAGGGAACACGATGGAATCCGCGGCGTGTCTTCTGATCTGACGGCGAGGTCATGTGACCGCCCCGCAGGGCCGGAGGTGGCGGTGGCGGCCCGCTGCCCGTTCTGCCCGGCGGTGCTGGGGGCCGAGGAGGAGGTGCAGGAGCACATCAGCAGTCAGCACGTGAGTCAGAGCAGCGAGGCGTTCAGCTGCCCGCTCTGCTCGCTGCTCTGCGCCTCGCTGCAGGAGCTGCAGGAGCACCTGGTGGCCTGCCACATCGAGACGCCGCAGGAGGAGGAGCAGGAGGAGCAGCAGGAGGAGCAGCAGGAGGAGCAGCAGGAGGAGCAGGAGGAGCAGGCCTCCACCTCCTACACGGTGAGAAGCACCTCCACTGCTTTACTTGAACAAAAAGTTAGATTTAAAGAAGTAAAATATCTCAAACCACGAAGAGAAAAACAGAACAGGAAAAAAGAAAATGCGTCTCTGTTCCACCAGGTGATCTCAGCAGAGCCTCCGGGGGCCCGGGTGGAGGCCCCGGAGCCCCACGCTCCCCCTGAGGACCAGGGGCCTCTGGCAGGCGGCCAGCCCCTGCTGGTGGCCATGTCCGGGGGGCCGGAGGTCCGGCCGGCCGGCGAGGTGGTGGAGGTCAACATGTACGAGCTGCTCAACAACTCCGTCACCTTCATCTGTGAGGACAAAGCTGCTGCCTCGCCCTGACCTGGGCCACTGTAGGGTCATTGTAGGGTCACTGTAGGGTCACTGCAGGTCTCTGTAGGGCCACTGCAGGGTCTCTGTAGGGCCACTGTAGGGTCACTGCAAGGTCACTGTAGGGTCACTGTAGCATCACTGCAGGTCTCTGTAGGGCCACTGTAGGGTCACTGCAGGTCTCTGTAGGGCCACTGTAGCATCACTGCAGGTCTCTGTAGGGCCACTGTAGCATCACTGCAGGTCTCTGTAGGGCCACTGTAGCATCACTGCAGGTCTCTGTAGGGCCACTGTAGGGTCTCTGTAGCATCAATGTAGCGTCACTGCAGGTCTCTGTAGGGTCTCTGTAGGGCCACTGTAGGGTTACTGCAAGGTGACTGCAGGATCACTGTAGGGTCACTGTAGGGCCACTGCATGGTCACTGCAGAGCCACTGTAGGGTCACTGCAGGGTCCCTGTAGAGCCACTGCAGGGTCAGTGTAGGGTCACTGTAGGGTCAGTGCAAGGTCCCCGCAGGTCACTGTAGGGTCAGTGCATGTCACTGTAGGGTCAGTGCAAGGTCACTGTAGGCCACTGAGCAGAGTGGAGCCGCTACTCAGATTTTTTTTTGTCTTTAATTTTAATTGTTTCTACCAAACCGCTGGAGGAAGTGTGTGGCTTCCTCTGCAGAGCGTTACTAAAGCCCGGTGTGTTGGAGCAGCTGAACATTGAAAACATGCAGGACTGCAGAGCTGCAGTTTGGTCGAAGAGTGACGACCAGCACACACACACACACTGTGAAACTGCACTGAGAAGTCCTTGAAACACAGTTTGACCCTGGAAGACGCCCCTGAGGGGGCGGGGCTTGTTTTCTCTGTTGGTTTTCTGCTCAGACTTCAGTCACGTGGAAAAGATCTCAAACATGTTCGCTTTCAATAACAAGTGCATAAATCTGTTTTTTTCCCCCTCCCATTTAATCGATTGATGTCTGAATTTATTTACAATTTATATAATTATATAACAGAAGAAATAATTGCTTTTGCTTTAAAGCTGATGCTAAATGAAGCGCAGATTGTTAACTTGTCTGTAGAACATAGAATCGATATAAATGTAGGGTTTATTACACTATAACACCAGTGTATTGTGGTGTAAGGCGATCACTGCAGAATCGGGGGGAGCAGCTCCTGCTTATAGATTTAATAAACAGACACAGACAATAAAGTACATTTTTAGCTCTGAACAACACCACAACATCCTGACCTTTAACTATTCCTAAATCTGAAATGTCTTTCTTTTTAAAGTCCTAGTGAAATGAAAATTCGACCTCCAGAACACTCTGGCTGTCGCTTCTCGGGACATTTTTATGCCAACTGGCCAATGGGTTAAATGTTAAAACACGGCAATCTGCGAGAAAATAGCTGATAAACAGGTATTTCCTCTGCTGGGCGGAGCTTCTGACAATAATAGTGACATCACTGGTTGTGCACACGCCCAAGTTGTGTTTACATTATGGAGGATCAGAGTTTTGACGACGAAGAGGCTGAATTTAACCATATTTCATCATCATCATCATTTCAAACCCAGTGATTGATGAAGAAGACACAGAAGGTGGTTCTGCCATCGGTGACCCCGTCTGGAACATGTTTGAGGAAGAAGACGCTTCGTCCTCCATTCGTCCTCGTCTCCTCGCCTCAGCAGCCGCCAGTTTTCACCTTTGAGGCTCCTGACTTTTGGCAGGACGACCGGCTTCCTGGATCATGTCGAAGCGCTTTTCCCACTGCGAGGAATCACTGAAGACGAGTCCAGGTGTTACCTGATCGTCGCAGCCTGAGACCAGCAGTCCACTCGTCGGGCCATACAGCTGTTGCTCCCCCACATCTTGGGCAATGCGCCGCTCTCAAGCAGCTCCTGCTCCGGAGGTACTGCCTCAATGGCCACGAAGGAGAAGGATTCCCCCGATGTCGTCGGTCCGCCATAATGTAAACACAACTTGGGCACAGCGTGTCTCCAACTCGTGACGTCACACACGTATCGTCTGCTCCTTCCGGTCTGGTCACAATCAGTTCACCCAGCAGGGAAACTGGCGCTGTTTATCGGCTATTTTCTCGCAGATTGCCGTGTCTTAACATTTTACCCTTGGGCCAGTTAGCATAAAAATGTCCTTAGAAGCAATAGCCAGAGTGTTTTGGAGGTTGAATTTTCATTTCACTAGGACTTTAAAGTTGTCAATAAAAGCAGCCTCGTTCACCTGACGGAGGCTGAGGAACCTGCTGGAGCTCCACGGCTCAGCGATGCCGGGGTCCACAGATAAACATGATTGAATTCACAGCCATTTAAAATGCTAAGAGGCTCATTAAAAACCCTTTTGTTTAGCATTATTATTATTTCAGAAGGACCCTCGTGGAGCTAAACCGACGAAGGACAAACATACTTCAAAGCTCAACGACAAGATTTGATTTCATATGAACTCAATAGGATTTAGTTGATAGTGGGGAAAACGTATCTACTGTAATGTAGAAGGGATCTCCTAAGACCAGGCAGGTCATTTTCCAAGAGATCTGATTGGTCAGGGGGGCGGAGCTTTTCTACTGGTTGATCTCTTACCCAGAACATGTTCTGCCTGGACGAAGTGAACCAGTGTCACAGGACAGAAAACCCAGGGTTGATCCTGAAGCTCCCTCCACAAGAGAAAGTCCTGCTTGGTGGGATGCAGGCCTCTACAGGCCTCGCTGTGTCTCCGCTTAGAAAACAAAAGCGTGACTCACCTGACGAACAACAAGAAGCTCAGGCCAAAGGGAAGCAGAGGAGTGGTGCCAACCCCATAATCTAGTGTGTGTATGTCACGGGGGAAGTTAAAATCTGAGGGAATTTCAATTTCCTCCAGGGGAAGTTGCTTCCAGACAGTGCACCACCCCATCCAGCATTGTTTCTAAATGCCATAATGACTGTAATGGTATATTATTTTGAAAGCCGTTAGCTGGTGGCACTCTGCGTGTAGAGTTTGCCGCAGAAAACAAGTCAGAGCCTGACTTGTTTTTGTTAAATAATTTGTACAATTACACTCCAACATTTGCTTTCAAGACGCACACATTTGCATGGGATGATAGTGTTGTTTTTCTCGTTCAAGGTAACATAAAATGGTCCAAGAAGGAATGCACAAGTTTCTGATTTGATACCACAGGAGATCCTTTCTTAACTAGGTGATAAACAATTGTGCTCTTCTTTGTGTAGGAAAGGCATTGACCCAACCACTTCCAATAACTCCTCCAGGTTCGCCTGGGAGGTACGAGGGCTGGCTGCCCTTCCTGCTCCCAGACCTCCTCACTGCTTGTCTGGGACACTTTGCTCAAGTCCCACGTCTTCGTATCGCGTACCAACTAATAGGGTGACGAAATGGGACGTGTTTATACTTCTCATCCAAACAAAATTAAATCCATTATCTTGAGGGTGCGAGTTATCTGTATGGGATTTCTTTTTAAAACCGATGATTATCCCATAAAACACACCGAAATGAAACAAGAGTAACGAAGCTGTTTTCTTGTGGTAATGTAGAGAGTAGAAAGTACAAGTAATCACTTGAAAATGGAAGTAGAAGTAAAAAGTAGGCTGAAACATAATTGCTCCAGTAAAGTATGGATACCTAAGATTCTTCATGAGGTAATGAAGGAGTTGTACTTTGTTACTTTCATTGACACGACAATGAAAATGGGCAAAGCGTTGGTCACAATCGTGACTCTGTTCTGAAAGCAGCTGCAGACACTCAAACGTTGTTCTGTCACTGGAAATAAAGACAACCTGCAGATAACTTAACTGTTTATTGGAGGAAGTTCACACACACACACACACACACACACACACACAGAAAAGTGAACAGGGTTTGGGATTCAAAGGAAACTTGACCCGAAAAAAAAAAAAGTAAAACATCTCTGATACATAAAAATCCAGTTTTCAGAGAACCCGAGAGAAAACTCAGTGGGACGAGTGTCAAAATAAAGAGGAGTCAATAAACGTATAAAGGCGGTTCCTAGTTTGTCCACTAGGGGTCATACAGCGACTAAAAGTAGTGGAAACAACAGTGAAGCAGACCTGACCAGCAGGGGGAGCTGAGATAACGCGGCGGCAGCGTGAAGAACTTGATACTTCGTCGTCACTGATGAACAAGCACATGTTGTTTATTTTAAACTTCATCCACTGTGGACGTGTCCGGAGAATAAATAAAGTTTGTCACAGAGCTGCATGTCGCAGTCTGAACCTGAGCCCTGATCCCTCCTCCCGGGCTGGGAGGAGACGCGTCCTGAGCAGTTTGAATCCTGAGCCGAGTGAAGCAGCAGACGGTCTCAGTGCCACAGGGTCCACCACAAGGTCCACCACATGGTCCACCACATGGTCCACCACATGGTCTACCCCAAGGTCCACCACATGGTCTACCCCAAGGTCCACCACATGGTCCACCACAGGGTCCACCACATGGTCCACCACATGGTCTACCACATGGTCCACCACAAGGTCCACTACATGGTCTACCCCAAGGTCCACCACAGGGTCCACCACATGGTCCACCACAAGGTCCACCACATGGTCTACCACAAGGTCCACCACAAGGTCTACCACATGGTCCACCACGAGGTCCACCACAGGGTCCACCACAAGGTCCACCACATGGTCCACCACAAGGTCCACCACATGGTCCACCACAAGGTCTACCACATGGTCTACCACAAGGTCCACCACAGGGACCACCACATGGTCCACCACAGGGCCCCTTTAGGTTTCGGGAACCGCTGGAGCTTCTGCTATTAGACCGTCTTCAGTGGGTCTGACTGAACAGTCCAGCTCTCAGGACACAACCGGACGTCACCATGACAACATTCAGAGTCGGGAAGGTACCGAAGTGCAAACTGTCTTTTATTTTATCGATACGTGATGCCTGATTATGTTTTCTCAGTTTAAAAAATATCCATTTCATTTAAAGCTCTTATTTAGGGTTCGGGTTAGGAAGTCTGGATGCCCTTTAGGAATTGCGGGTGTAATCAGATTACTTCTCCAGCGTCAGTGCTTCAAAAATGACGATGGTCCTCGGAGGTGACAAACCTTCAGAGGCCACTCGCTGAAATACATTTAGACATTTTAAAGTCAGTGAAAATAAATATACTTGTGAGAAAACGTTGAACTGAACAAAATCCCCCATTCTGTTTTATTTATGGCTTCAAAAGTCTTTTCCTGTCCTGAGCACCAGGACTCTCCTGTTCCCACTGCTAGTAGTTAACAGGTGCAATAGTTTAAAGTGTTTAACAGTGTTTACAATCATGATTCTGTCAATGTCATTCATCTTAAAGTGACCAAATATGGTCATTCTCCTAATAAAAGCTTCAGACAAGAGGACAGTTGGATGGAAGAGGAAGCAAGTACCTGAAAGATCTGGGTTTTGTTGTGGAAACGTTCAGTTGGTCGGTCGGACGGAAACGTTTTGAAAACCCTGGAAAGTCTGTAGTTTGGAAGGCCTGTAGTTTAAAAAGGCCTGTAGTTTATGAAGTGTGTCGTTTGCACACAAGGCCACTAGTTGGTGCTGTTTTTGCAACACAACCACACACACAGATTAGTGTGATGGAAACATGTCAGCTTCTGTCCTCTGTCCTTCATAGTGTCGGTCCACTCAGTGTGAAGACGTGTGTATCCTGTATGCAGACGATGTTGTGGTGAGTGGTAGTACATCGTAGTGAGTGGTAGTACATCGTAGTTGGTGGTAGTACATCGTAGTGGGTGGTAGTGAATGGTAGTACATCGTAGTGAGTGGTATCACATCCTAGTGAATGGTAGTACATCGTAGTGAATGGTAGTACATCGTAGTGAATGGTAGTACATCGTAGTGAGTGGTACTACATCGTAGTGAATGGTAGTACATAGCAGTGAGTGGTAGTACATCGTAGTGAGTGGTATCACATCCTAGTGAATGGTATCACATCCTAGTGAGTGGTAGTACATCGTAGTGGGTGGTAGTACATAGCAGTGAGTGGTAGTACATCGTAGTGAGTGGTAGTACATCGTAATGAATGGTAGTACATCGTAGTGAATGGTAGTGAGTGGTAGTACATCGTAATGAATGGTAGTACATCGTAGTGAATGGTAGTGAGTGGTAGTACATCGTATTGAATGGTAGTACATCACAGTGAGTGGTAGTACGTAGTAGTGAGTGGTAGTACGTAGTAGTGAGTGGTAGTAAATTATATGCAGCTTGCCATTTCTTCTCCACAACATTGTCAAGTCAACTGAGCTAAAACGGGGAGTATTGAACCAGAGAAATATGAAACCTTGCAGGAGGGTGGAGGGACACCACCACCACCACCACCCGAGTGCACACAAAGACACATTGATTAACGGTTAACATGATTGCAGGTAGGCCAGAGTGGGCGTGGCCATCAGTTTTGGCTTCACCGTCATGTTTGTCTGGTTTTCCTGGAGGGACTCTGGGGGCTTCAGGGGGGTAAATGGTTTTGAAAATCCTCATGGACTAAAAGCAGAAAAGAATAAATAGAGTTTAGGGGCTGGTTGGAGACGGGACGCTGCTCTCCACGTCCTCCACGTCCTCCACCTCCTCCAGCTCCCTAGCTGCTCATCTTCTTGCGGGGCAGGTAGGCGCTAGTGATCTGGTTCATCACCACCAGGGCGGGGACGAGGGGCAGCAGCAGGAAGGCCCACCACGCCGCCCCCTTCACCGTGGCCTGGAACCAGTCGGAGAACATGGCCAGCATGACGGTGCCGGTGGCCAGCAGGTACACCACCAGGCCGCAGGTGGCGTGGTAGAGCCGGAGGCGGGGCTGGGAGGAGGGGCGGCGCAGCAGCCGGGGGCAGCTGACGCACAGGCCGCAGCCCGCCTGCAGCACCGTGGTGCACAGGGTGCAGGCGCCCAGCACGCTGTGCCAGCTGGCCAGGTGGGGGCGCTCCGACACGTTCTTGCTGGCCACCATGAAGCCCAGGCCGACGGCCGCGGCCATCAGGACCAGGGCCTGGAGGAACCAGTGGAGGCGGACTTTCCCTTTACGGGACTTGAAGCAGAAGAAAGATCCGTCAGCCGAGAGGAGGAGGACGCCTTCCGTCAGACACAGGCAGTACTGTGGGGCGACCATACACACTCATTAGAACACAACCAGGATGTAAGGCAGTGATGGCGCTCCTCCTCAGCCCTACTCCACTCCACTCTACTCGCTACAGATGCTTTCCCACCACATGTGAGCCCAGGAGGTCTCTGAGCCGCGGTGTTGTGGATTAACTGGGTTCCCTGTTAACTGGTGACCAGCTTCCCCGAGTGGCCCCTTTTCACAGCAGTTGTTCAAAACCCGTAGCTTCTGCTGGCGAACACCGTTTAGCCTTTCCATTAAAGTATCACAGCGTTTGTTTGTTGTTGTTTTTTACATCAGCTGCTGGCAAAACCCCAGTGACTTGTGCTAGATCGTAATGGAAAATGACTGAGGCGAGGCCAGGCAAGTCGGGTAGGGCTGAGTAGGTGCCAGTGGAAAAGCACCATAATAAAGCTTCATGATGAGAACTGTCTCTGCAGCATTCACACTGCGAGTGCTCAACACTTGACTGGTGGTGTTCAAACCTTATCTCCATCTCATGTGACTGATTTCAGTCTGTTTTTAATAAAAGAACGTCTGTGTGTGTGTGTGTGTGTGTGTGTGTGTGTGTGTGTGTGTGTGTGTGTGTGTGTGTGTGTGTGTGTGTGTGTGTGGCTGTCATGCTGCTCAGTCTGCCTCTCTGACACAGTGACTGTGTGTAAGACAATAGCTGTCAGAGCTTTCATCTATTATTCAGAGTGGAAGGAAGACGAGGAGCCGTTAATATTTAACCTGGAAGAACTGGCTGTGTTTCTCCAGCAGAGCGGCGCTACACTCGCCGTGCTTTAAGGTACCACGGACAATAATTAGTCAGTCACAGTAGCTCCATAGCTTTAGTAAAACCTGCAGCTCTTCAGCTCCTCGAGTGGCTGTTCGGCTCCTCTAGTGGCTCTATAGATCCTCTAATGGCTCTTCAGCTACTCTGCTGACTCTATAGATCCTCTAATGGCTCTTCAGCTACTCTGCTGATTCTATAGATCCTCTAATGGCTCTTCAGCTACTCTGCTGACTCTATAGATCCTCTAGTGGCTCTTCAGCTACACTGGTGACTCTACAGCTGCTCTGGTGACTCTATAGATCCTCTAGTGGCTCTTCAGCTACTCTGGTGACTCTATAGATCCTCTAGTGGCTCTTCAGCTACTCTGGTGACTCTATAGATCCCCTAATGGCTCTTCAGCTACTCTGGTGACTCTATAGATCCTCTAATGGCCCTTCAGCTACTCTGCTGACTCTATAGATCCTCTAATGGCTCTTCAGCTACTCTGCTGACTCTATAGATCCTCTAGTGGCTCTTCAGCTACGCTGGTGACTCTACAGCTGCTCTGGTGACTCTATAGATCCTCTAGTGGCTCTTCAGCTACTCTGCTGACTCTATAGATCCTCTAATGGCCCTTCAGCTACTCTGCTGACTCTATAGATCCTCTAATGGCTCTTCAGCTACTCTGCTGACTCTATAGATCCTCTAGTGGCTCTTCAGCTACGCTGGTGACTCTACAGCTGCTCTGGTGACTCTATAGATCATCTAATGGCCCTTCAGCTACTCTGGTGACTCTATAGATCCTCTAATGGCTCTTCAGCTACTCTGCTGACTCTATAGATCCTCTAGTGGCTCTTCAGCTACGCTGGTGACTCGACAGCTGCTCTGGTGACTCTATAGATCCTCTAATGACTCTTCAGCTACTCTGGTGACTCTATAGATCCTCTAATGGCCCTTCAGCTACTCTGCTGACTCTATAGATCCTCTAATGGCTCTTCAGCTACTCTGCTGACTCTATAGATCCTCTAGTGGCTCTTCAGCTACTCTGGTGACTCTACAGCTCCTCTTCAGCTGCTCTGGTGACTCTATAGATCCTCTATTGGCTCTTCAGCTACTCTGGTGACTCTTCAGCTACTCTGGTGACTCCACAGCTCCTCTTCAGCTGCTCTGGTGACTCTATAGAGCCTCTAGTGGCTCCAGGAAGCTTTTGCAGAATCATGTAACGATCTTACCGCTCCACAAGATAAATATGACTTTGAACTCAGCCATGTAAATCTGCTGCTTTTCACTAAAAATGTTCACTAAAAGTTCATGGCCTCTCAGAAAGTTAACATCTCAGAATTGGGGGGGGGGGGGGGGGGGTGGAAGAGGGGGGGGGGGTGGGGGGGCTTGCAAAATATCAACAGAAGGTGTTAAATTGCAGAAAAGGAGCAGAGACTTTCAATAAATGCAGCTAAACTCCAGATCACATCAATATGAGCTGTTTTACTGCAGTTCAAAAGGTTTTACACTTTTCTTTTCCAAATCAGGTGGAAGGTGGGAAGAGACTTCCACTCTGTGTGTGTGTGTGTGTGTGTGTGTGTGTGTGTGTGTGTGTGTGTGTGTGTGTGTGTGTGTGTGTGTGTGTGTGTGTGTGTTATAGACTTACAGCAAAAGACATGCAGAGTGGATGCCAAGAGAACAGACCTGTAACAGACACAACAGTGAGAATCTGCCTCATATTTCAGATCCACAGTGGATCTATTGTGTCTATAGATCTACTGCTCCATGTCTATAGACCTAGAGGATCTATCCTCCATGTCTATATATCTAGAGCATCTACTGCTCCATGTCTATAGATCTACTGCTCCATGTCTATAGATATAGTTCTCCATGTCTATAGACCTAGAGGATCTACTGCTCCATGTCTATAGACCTAGAGCATCTACTGCTCCATGTCTATAGATCTAGTCCTCCATGTCTATAGATCTAGTCCTCCATGTCTATAGACCTAGAGGATCTACTGCTCCATGTCTATAGACCTAGTGGCTCTAGTGGCTCCAGCCCCCCATGGTGGCTCTACTCACTGGTTCCGGGTCTGGACAGCAGGGAGATGATGAGGGTCAGACCCAGACCGGTAACGTGCGCCGCTACGACGGCGGCTCTCCGCAGCCACACGTAGAGCCAGAAGTCCCGCATGCCGAGCCCCTCTTCCACCGGGCTGTACTCCACCTCCGACCGCATGCCGCGCTCCATGCCCGGCTACCTGCAGCCGAGCCCGGCCGGGCTCACCGCGGGGGGGCCGGAGGAGGGGAGAGCCATGGCCGGGAGGGCCACCGTCAGGGACCGGGACCGGGACCAGGGGACCTCCCGGACCAGGGGACCTCCAGACGAGCTGCACACTTCAGTCCGTTTCCTTTAATCTGACGCAGGGAAGAGTCGTTAATCCCTCGGAGTCCGGAGGATTAGAGTCCGGGGGGGGGGGGGGGTCACCTCCTGTCAGAGAGCAGAGACCTGGATCCGTCTGTAGACCAGGAGCAGGAGCAGGACCAGGAGCAGGACCAGGACCAGTGTCTCACCGGGACAGGTTCACTTCCTGCTGCGCTCTAATCTAATCCCCGTTTTTAACCCTTCAAATGCCACCGTGCAGTCTGAACGTGTTTCTAGGTCAAGCGTTCATTTAGTTCTTAACCCTTTAAATTAAAACTACAGTGTGAAAATAGCACCATTCGTTTTGATATTTCTGGACACTTTATTATGAATAAATCAATTGTTTTGATTCATTGTTCTACTGGGTTCATTTAAAGAATGTCTAATCACGTCAAACTGTAATTTCTAACCCTTTAAATGCTATATTTACATTTTATTTTAATCTAATGATTAGCAGCAGCATTGATCTATATTATTAATTGAAACATTCCTCTGCAATTTATATCGTATTTAATATTTACGGACGTTTCTGAGCTAGCTTGTGTTGTGAAGCGTCGTTTCCACCAGGATGAACGAGACCCACTCTGCTCCTCAGAGAACCAGGGTTACACACGTTTCTAGAAGGTTCTACGTTTGTGATCATGATACACTGAGGGGACATTTAAAATGTAGAAGAACATTGTATGAAACAATGTCCCTAAAATATCCTCACAATGTTGCACCTAAAACATTCTTCCTCTGTTATCAGTTATGATTAAAATGTTTTTTTTAACTCCACTTCCAGCGTCTTTTCTCTGACAAACCGTTTTTCTCTCCCCGCCGTGATTTTTAACCAATGTTCAGCTACTTTTTTTCAAAGGAAAAGTCTTTATGTTAAAAAAAATACATTACTATTCATCCTCTCTCACTGAAGTGTGACTAATAATTAACTTATTATAATCAGGCATCTAAATAAGAAGCTTCTTTCTGGGATGAAACTTTTCTTCAGTGCATTCACATGAGAAAGAAAACTATTAATGGTTATGAGAGAAATGTAAAATCAAATGTATAACATGCTGCAATCAATCATTTACATGTTTATCAATAAAGTTCAATGTTTGTCTGTCTGTGCCACATATAGAGAACTGAAATTGCATTTCTCTTCTCACCGACACTTAAAGAAGAAAATACAATATACTGCACAAGAAATAATTGAGGTACATACCTGCTCAGCCTTGTTTGCGTCGAGTTTACATCAACATGTAACACACATGTACCATCAGCTCTCATCCACCTACAGAACCACTGACATACTGGATCATCAGGTTCTTTGGTCTCTGCCTCGTGAAATGATGTTAGAATTGCTTTGTCTCCAGCCATTGGTTCATAATGTGTGTGTGTGTGGGAGGCAGATAACTAGAAGATTGTTCTCCCTTTCATCCATTCATATTACGTTGTTTCTTGTCCATATCTTCAATTTATTTTAAATGAAATTAACAAAATACACTGAATACACCTCTCGTCTTGCAGGATTTTCCATCCAGACACAGAAATGCTGGAATAGATGCAATAAAAACTTTGCAAAGGCTGGCTGCATGTCGGTTGTGCTTTCAAATCCCACAAACATCTGGACGAGTCATCCAGCTGTGGCTGCAACACAACAAATGATGAGGATATAACACGTCAAACAGTAAAAACAGGCCGACACTCATAACCCTAGTAAAGTTTGCACGTCAGTGATTTTCCAGTGTAACTTGCAGAACCACTTCTCCTCAGTGACCTGGTGAAATGACATGAAGGTACAATTCAAAAGAAGCTCGGCTCTAATCCAGCTTCCTGTGACGGGAGAATTCCTCTCATCAGATTCCAGCATCACGTCACTGATGGTGACGTCACGGAGAGCTGGTCGACTGCAGCTCTGCTTTCTGCTCCGGCACAACAAGGTCACAACCTACGATCAGGTAACCGTTTAAGGGTTAGAGGACTAATCTGAAATAATTACAACTTCACTTAAACCACAGGGGAGATTATTTATGAAACAATAGTAGTAAATGGGTTGAAATCCTGGAAAAATTGAATATAGTTGTAAAAATGAAGCAAAAAAAATTGTTTATATTTCTTAAAGCAGCCAGACTTGGGTGGAAGTGTGTGAGACTACTGTTGAGGAGGAAATGTGATAATTTCTCCCTTCAAGAAATCACATTGGACATTTCCGTGCAATGCGGCTGAACGCAGGTTTTTCCATTTCCCACCGAATCAAGCTGGGAAAAAAAAAGACGACGACACAAGCGATAACGTTTATTTTACTCTAAAGGTTCATGGAATTTCACCTGGTTTTCCTTTTCCTGTGCTTTAGCTAGAATGGCCATTTTAAAGTAGGTTTTATCCGTTCCATAGTTTCGTCTGTTTTAGCTTCAAGCTTTTTTATGTAAATTCATTTTCCTCTTAGACTTTTCTTTACTTGGATTTAATCCTGGCGATCTTACTAGCAGGAGACTGAAGTGACAGGAAAGAGACCGGAGAAGTTTCTACCTGGACGTTGACACGCTAACGTGGATCAATCATGTGCCAGAGACAAAGAGTGAAAATGAAATTTTTTAATTTCTTTTTTTTTATAAACAACATATTTAATTTAGCAGCATAACCGGATGGTCTTGAGGTATTTCTAAATCCATACTCTGACTTTCATCCTCCCAGTCCTCCCTCACTCTGACACACACACACACACACACACACACACACACACACACACACACACACACACACACACACACACACACACACACACACACACACACACACACACACACACACACACACACACACACACACACACACACACACACACACACACACACACACACACAGCCTCCCGTTGGCTCATGGTGGGCTGAGCAGAGCAGAGCGGCTCCTCGTAGTGGATTTTGTAAGGCAGGCACACTTAATGGTGCAGTTTTGGCTGAAGACAGAAGAAACGTTGGCCATTAGTTTGTTGGACAGCAGGAGGTCAGAGTTCACACACATTTCATGTCGAGTCGCTCTGCAGGTGATCACTTTCTCACACATTCACCATCTTTCATATGTTGGCAGATTTGGACAGATTCTAGTGATTCGTTGTCTTGTAATTCTAACTGGATGTGCCGTGTGAATAAAGTATGATTTACTATCATTTGCTTCTCAGCTGATATTAAGGAGACCCACCTGGTCCAGGCCTTGGAGGGATTTGACAAACCTTCAATGTGTAAACTAAACTTTGTGTGACATCCTGCCATGAGCCGTGTTTACATGGACCAGAATTAATCACATTAAATGCCTCCATCCGACTGAAATCTTAGGCGTAGTCCGGGTTCTGATCCCGTCACGGTCCATGTAAACAGTTCAGGGGATTATTTCCTACCGTCAGATCTTAGTACACGTTTGTGACGTCAGACGGCGGCGTGATCACCTCTGATTTTCAAAACACACACAACGTACATCTCTTTACCGATCTACACTGTGTGTATATCAATCCTGGCAATTTACTCTTTTTTTAGAGGATTTTTCTTTTTCACTGGATTGTTTTCTTTTTAAATTTTTTTACAAATTCTATTTTTTGTGCTCTTTTTTTGCTCGTTTAGATTTTTACATATTTTAATTCCTTAACGTTATAAGTTCTGCACCTTTTTACCTTGAGCTGTTGCAAGTTTGTGTTTCCCCCTGGAGAGGAATAAAGCTCTCTACTACTACTACCAACTGAGCAAGTATCCTCAGCTCACCTTTCTGAAGCTAAATTGCTCCCGATTAAAAGAGTTAATATTGATGCTTTCAGGAGAATCTTATTGTACATTGAAAATCAAAACACCCACCTAAAGTGTCAATGTGGTTCAGTCACTTGATGCTTTTCAGTTAGAAAATACTAAATTGTCAATCAAAGTGACAACCTGACACTTTGCCTGATGACTTGAAAAAATGTATCTTGAACTGAAAATAGTTTTGGTTCTCCATTTATCTTTGCATTATAATATATGTATAACATATTGTATTTATGCAATATGTGGAGTGGTGCAGGCCGGTGCATGGAGGCAGTGTGTGTCCATCTACTGTATTTATGTGTTTGTTTACAGTGTGTGTGTCCATCTACTGTATTTATGCGTTTGTTTACAGTGTGTCCATCTACTGTATTTATGCGTTTGTTTACAGTGTGTCCATCTACTGTATTTATGCGTTTGTTTACAGTGTGTGTGTCCATCTACTGTATTTATGCGTTTGTTTACAGTGTGTGTCCATCTACTGTATTTATGCGTTTGTTTACAGTGTGTGTCCATCTACTGTATTTATGCGTTTGTTTACAGTGTGTGTCCATCTACTGTATTTATGCGTTTGTTTACAGTGTGTGTGTCCACTGTATTTATGCGTTTGCAGTGTGTGTGTCTACTTTATTTGTTTGTTTACAGTGTGTGTGTCCATCTACTGTATTTATGCGTTTGTTTACAGTGTGTGTGCCCATCAACTGTATTTATGCGTTTGTTTACAGTGTGTGTGCCCATCAACTGTATTTATGCATTTGTTTACAGTGTGTGTGTCCATCTACTGTATTTATGCGTTTGTTTACAGTGTGTGTATCCACTGTATTTATGTGTTTGTTTACAGTGTGTGTGTCTACTGTATTTATGTGTTCGTTTACAGTGTGTGTCCATCTACTGTATTTATGCGTTTGTTTACAGTGTGTGTGTCCACTGTATTTGTTTGTTTACAGTGTGTGTGTCCACTGTATTTATGTTTGTTTACAGTGTGTGTGTGTGTCCACTGTATTTGCGTTTGTTTACAGTGTGTGTGTCCATCTACTGTATTTGCGTTTGTTTACAGTGTGTGTGTCCATCTACTGTATTTATGCGTTTGTTTACAGTGTGTGTGTCCATCTACTGTATTTATGCGCTTGTTTACAGTGTGTGTGTCCATCTACTGTATTTATGCGCTTGTTTACAGTGTGTGTCCATCTACTGTATTTATGCGCTTGTTTACAGTGTGTGTGTCCATCTACTGTATTTATGCGCTTGTTTACAGTGTGTGTGTCCATCTACTGTATTTATGCGCTTGTTTACAGTGTGTGTGTCCATCTACTGTATTTATGCGCTTGTTTACAGTGTGTGTGTCCATCTACTGTATGCGTTTGTTTACAGTGTGTGTGTCCATCTACTGTATGCGTTTGTTTACAGTGTGTGTGTCCATCTACTGTATTTGTGTTTGTTTACAGTGTGTGTGTCCATCTACTGTATTTGCGTTTGTTTACAGTGTGTGTGTCCATCTACTGTATTTATGCATTTATTGACAGTGTGTGTGTCCATCTACTGTATTTATGCGTTTATTGACAGTGTGTCCATCTACTGTATTTATGTTTGTTTACAGTGTGTGTGTCCATCTACTATATTTATGTTTGTTTACAGTGTGTGTGTCCATCTACTATATTTATGTTTGTTTACGGTGTGTGTGTCCATCTACTGCATTTATGCGTTTGTTTACAGTGTGTGTGTCCATCTACTGCATTTATGCGTTTGTTTACAGTGTGTCCATCTACTGTATTTATGCGCTTGTTTACAGTGTGTGTCCATCTACTGTATTTATGTGTTTGTTTACAGTGTGTGTGTCCATCTACTGTATTTATGCGTTTGTTTAGTGTGTGTGTCCATCTACTGTATTTATGCGCTTGTTTACAGTGTGTGTCCATCTACTGTATTTATGCGCTTGTTTACAGTGTCTGTGTCCATCTACTGTATTTATGCGTTTGTTTACAGTGTGTGTTCATCTACTGTATTTATGCGCTTGTTTACAGTGTGTGGGTCCATCTACTGTATTTATGCGCTTGTTTACAGTGTGTGTGTCCATCTACTGCATTTATGCGCTTGTTTACAGTGTGTGTGTCCATCTACTGCATTTATGCGTTTGTTTACAGTGTGTGTCCATCTACTGTATTTATGCGCTTGTTTACAGTGTGTGTCCATCTACTGTATTTATGCGCTTGTTTACAGTGTGTGTGTCCATCTACTGTATTTATGCGCTTGTTTACAGTGTGTGTGTCCATCTACTGTATTTATGCGCTTGTTTACAGTGTGTGTGTCCATCTACTGTATTTATGCGCTTGTTTACAGTGTGTGTGTCCATCTACTGTATTTATGCGCTTGTTTACAGTGTGTGTGTCCATCTACTGTATTTATGCGCTTGTTTACAGTGTGTGTGTCCATCTACTGTATGCGTTTGTTTACAGTGTGTGTGTCCATCTACTGTATGCGTTTGTTTACAGTGTGTGTGTCCATCTACTGTATTTGTGTTTGTTTACAGTGTGTGTGTCCATCTACTGTATTTGCGTTTGTTTACAGTGTGTGTGTCCATCTACTGTATTTATGCATTTATTGACAGTGTGTGTGTCCATCTACTGTATTTATGCGTTTATTGACAGTGTGTCCATCTACTGTATTTATGTTTGTTTACAGTGTGTGTGTCCATCTACTATATTTATGTTTGTTTACAGTGTGTGTGTCCATCTACTGTATTTGTTTGTTTACAGTGTGTGTGTCCATCTACTGCATTTATGCGTTTGTTTACAGTGTGTGTGTCCATCTACTGCATTTATGCGTTTGTTTAGTGTGTCCATCTACTGTATTTATGCGCTTGTTTACAGTGTGTGTCCATCTACTGTATTTATGCGCTTGTTTACAGTGTGTGTGTCCATCTACTGTATTTATGTGTTTGTTTACAGTGTGTGTCCATCTACTGTATTTATGTGTTTGTTTACAGTGTGTGTGTCCATCTACTGTATTTATGCGTTTGTTTAGTGTGTGTGTCCATCTACTGTATTTATGCGCTTGTTTACAGTGTGTGTCCATCTACTGTATTTATGCGTTTGTTTAGTGTGTGTGTCCATCTACTGTATTTATGCGCTTGTTTACAGTGTGTGTCCATCTACTGTATTTATGCGCTTGTTTACAGTGTGTGTGTCCATCTACTGTATTTATGTGTTTGTTTACAGTGTGTGTCCATCTACTGTATTTATGTGTTTGTTTACAGTGTGTGTCCATCTACTGTATTTATGTGTTTGTTTACAGTGTGTGTGTCCATCTACTGTATTTATGCGTTTGTTTAGTGTGTGTGTCCATCTACTGTATTTATGCGCTTGTTTACAGTGTGTGTCCATCTACTGTATTTATGCGCTTGTTTACAGTGTCTGTGTCCATCTACTGTATTTATGCGTTTGTTTACAGTGTGTGTTCATCTACTGTATTTATGCGCTTGTTTACAGTGTGTGTGTCCATCTACTGCATTTATGCGTTTGTTTACAGTGTGTGTGTCCATCTACTGTATTTATGCGTTTGTTTACAGTGTGTGTGTCCATCTACTGTATTTATGCGTTTGTTTAGTGTGTGTGTCCATCTACTGTATTTATGCGCTTGTTTACAGTGTGTGTGTCCATCTACTGTATTTATGCGCTTGTTTACAGTGTCTGTGTCCATCTACTGTATTTATGCGCTTGTTTACAGTGTGTGTGTCCATCTACTGTATTTATGCGCTTGTTTACAGTGTCTGTGTCCATCTACTGTATTTATGCGCTTGTTTACAGTGTGTGTCCATCTACTGTATTTATGCGTTTGTTTACAGTGTGTGTTCATCTACTGTATTTATGTGTTTGTTTACAGTGTGTGTTCATCGACTGTATTTATGTGTTTGTTTACAGTGTGTCCATCTACTGTATTTATGTGTTTGTTTACAGTGTGTGTTCATCTACTGCGTGTATGTGTTTGTTTACAGTGTCCATCTACTGTACTTATGTGTTTGTTTACAGTGTGTGTCCATCTCCTGTACTTATGTGTTTGTTTACAGTGTGTGTTCATCTACTGCATTTATGTGTTTCTTTACAGTGTGTCCATCTCCTGTATTTATGTGTTTGTTTACAGTGTGTGTTCATCTACTGCATGTATGTGTTTGTTTACAGTGTGTCCATCTACTGCATTTATGTGTTTGTTTACAGTGTGTGTTCATCTACTGCATTTATGTGTTTGTTTACAGTGTCCATCTCCTGTATTTATGTGTTTGTTTACAGTGTGTGTTCATCTACTGCATTTATGTGTTTGTTTACAGTGTCAATCTCCTGTATTTATGTGTTTGTTTACAGTGTGTGTTCATCTACTGCATTTATGTGTTTGTTTACAGTGTGTGTGTCCATCTACTATATTTATGTTTGTTTACAGTGTGTGTGTCCATCTACTATATTTATGTTTGTTTACAGTGTGTGTTCATCTACTGTATTTATGTGTTTGTTTACAGTGTGTGTTCATCGACTGTATTTATGTGTTTGTTTACAGTGTGTCCATCTACTGTATTTATGTGTTTGTTTACAGTGTGTGTTCATCTACTGCGTGTATGTGTTTGTTTACAGTGTCCATCTACTGTACTTATGTGTTTGTTTACAGTGTGTGTCCATCTCCTGTACTTATGTGTTTGTTTACAGTGTGTGTTCATCTACTGCATTTATGTGTTTCTTTACAGTGTGTCCATCTCCTGTATTTATGTGTTTGTTTACAGTGTGTGTTCATCTACTGCATGTATGTGTTTGTTTACAGTGTGTCCATCTACTGCATTTATGTGTTTGTTTACAGTGTGTGTTCATCTACTGCATTTATGTGTTTGTTTACAGTGTCCATCTCCTGTATTTATGTGTTTGTTTACAGTGTGTGTTCATCTACTGCATTTATGTGTTTGTTTACAGTGTCAATCTCCTGTATTTATGTGTTTGTTTACAGTGTGTGTTCATCTACTGCATTTATGTGTTTGTTTACAGTGTGTGTGTCCATCTACTATATTTATGTTTGTTTACAGTGTGTGTGTCCATCTACTATATTTATGTTTGTTTACAGTGTGTGTGTCCATCTACTGCATTTATGCGTTTGTTTACAGTGTGTGTGTCCATCTACTGCATTTATGCGTTTGTTTACAGTGTGTCCATCTACTGTATTTATGCGCTTGTTTACAGTGTGTGTCCATCTACTGTATTTATGCGCTTGTTTACAGTGTGTGTGTCCATCTACTATATTTATGTTTGTTTACAGTGTGTGTGTCCATCTACTGTATTTGTTTGTTTACAGTGTGTGTGTCCATCTACTGCATTTATGCGTTTGTTTACAGTGTGTGTGTCCATCTACTGCATTTATGCGTTTGTTTACAGTGTGTCCATCTACTGTATTTATGCGCTTGTTTACAGTGTGTGTCCATCTACTGCATTTATGCGTTTGTTTACAGTGTGTCCATCTACTGTATTTATGCGCTTGTTTACAGTGTGTGTCCATCTACTGTATTTATGTGTTTGTTTACAGTGTGTGTGTCCATCTACTGTATTTATGCGTTTGTTTAGTGTGTGTGTCCATCTACTGTATTTATGCGCTTGTTTACAGTGTGTGTCCATCTACTGTATTTATGCGCTTGTTTACAGTGTCTGTGTCCATCTACTGTATTTATGCGTTTGTTTACAGTGTGTGTTCATCTACTGTATTTATGCGCTTGTTTACAGTGTGTGGGTCCATCTACTGTATTTATGCGCTTGTTTACAGTGTGTGTGTCCATCTACTGCATTTATGCGCTTGTTTACAGTGTGTGTGTCCATCTACTGCATTTATGCGTTTGTTTACAGTGTGTGTCCATCTACTGTATTTATGCGCTTGTTTACAGTGTGTGTCCATCTACTGTATTTATGCGCTTGTTTACAGTGTGTGTGTCCATCTACTGTATTTATGCGCTTGTTTACAGTGTGTGTGTCCATCTACTGTATTTATGCGCTTGTTTACAGTGTGTGTGTCCATCTACTGTATTTATGCGCTTGTTTACAGTGTGTGTGTCCATCTACTGTATTTATGCGCTTGTTTACAGTGTGTGTGTCCATCTACTGTATTTATGCGCTTGTTTACAGTGTGTGTGTCCATCTACTGTATGCGTTTGTTTACAGTGTGTGTGTCCATCTACTGTATGCGTTTGTTTACAGTGTGTGTGTCCATCTACTGTATTTGTGTTTGTTTACAGTGTGTGTGTCCATCTACTGTATTTGCGTTTGTTTACAGTGTGTGTGTCCATCTACTGTATTTATGCATTTATTGACAGTGTGTGTGTCCATCTACTGTATTTATGCGTTTATTGACAGTGTGTCCATCTACTGTATTTATGTTTGTTTACAGTGTGTGTGTCCATCTACTATATTTATGTTTGTTTACAGTGTGTGTGTCCATCTACTGTATTTGTTTGTTTACAGTGTGTGTGTCCATCTACTGCATTTATGCGTTTGTTTACAGTGTGTGTGTCCATCTACTGCATTTATGCGTTTGTTTAGTGTGTCCATCTACTGTATTTATGCGCTTGTTTACAGTGTGTGTCCATCTACTGTATTTATGCGCTTGTTTACAGTGTGTGTGTCCATCTACTGTATTTATGTGTTTGTTTACAGTGTGTGTCCATCTACTGTATTTATGTGTTTGTTTACAGTGTGTGTGTCCATCTACTGTATTTATGCGTTTGTTTAGTGTGTGTGTCCATCTACTGTATTTATGCGCTTGTTTACAGTGTGTGTCCATCTACTGTATTTATGCGTTTGTTTAGTGTGTGTGTCCATCTACTGTATTTATGCGCTTGTTTACAGTGTGTGTCCATCTACTGTATTTATGCGCTTGTTTACAGTGTGTGTGTCCATCTACTGTATTTATGTGTTTGTTTACAGTGTGTGTCCATCTACTGTATTTATGTGTTTGTTTACAGTGTGTGTCCATCTACTGTATTTATGTGTTTGTTTACAGTGTGTGTGTCCATCTACTGTATTTATGCGTTTGTTTAGTGTGTGTGTCCATCTACTGTATTTATGCGCTTGTTTACAGTGTGTGTCCATCTACTGTATTTATGCGCTTGTTTACAGTGTCTGTGTCCATCTACTGTATTTATGCGTTTGTTTACAGTGTGTGTTCATCTACTGTATTTATGCGCTTGTTTACAGTGTGTGTGTCCATCTACTGCATTTATGCGTTTGTTTACAGTGTGTGTGTCCATCTACTGTATTTATGCGTTTGTTTACAGTGTGTGTGTCCATCTACTGTATTTATGCGTTTGTTTAGTGTGTGTGTCCATCTACTGTATTTATGCGCTTGTTTACAGTGTGTGTGTCCATCTACTGTATTTATGCGCTTGTTTACAGTGTCTGTGTCCATCTACTGTATTTATGCGCTTGTTTACAGTGTGTGTGTCCATCTACTGTATTTATGCGCTTGTTTACAGTGTCTGTGTCCATCTACTGTATTTATGCGCTTGTTTACAGTGTGTGTCCATCTACTGTATTTATGCGTTTGTTTACAGTGTGTGTTCATCTACTGTATTTATGTGTTTGTTTACAGTGTGTGTTCATCGACTGTATTTATGTGTTTGTTTACAGTGTGTCCATCTACTGTATTTATGTGTTTGTTTACAGTGTGTGTTCATCTACTGCGTGTATGTGTTTGTTTACAGTGTCCATCTACTGTACTTATGTGTTTGTTTACAGTGTGTGTCCATCTCCTGTACTTATGTGTTTGTTTACAGTGTGTGTTCATCTACTGCATTTATGTGTTTCTTTACAGTGTGTCCATCTCCTGTATTTATGTGTTTGTTTACAGTGTGTGTTCATCTACTGCATGTATGTGTTTGTTTACAGTGTGTCCATCTACTGCATTTATGTGTTTGTTTACAGTGTGTGTTCATCTACTGCATTTATGTGTTTGTTTACAGTGTCCATCTCCTGTATTTATGTGTTTGTTTACAGTGTGTGTTCATCTACTGCATTTATGTGTTTGTTTACAGTGTCAATCTCCTGTATTTATGTGTTTGTTTACAGTGTGTGTTCATCTACTGCATTTATGTGTTTGTTTACAGTGTGTGTGTCCATCTACTATATTTATGTTTGTTTACAGTGTGTGTGTCCATCTACTATATTTATGTTTGTTTACAGTGTGTGTTCATCTACTGTATTTATGTGTTTGTTTACAGTGTGTGTTCATCGACTGTATTTATGTGTTTGTTTACAGTGTGTCCATCTACTGTATTTATGTGTTTGTTTACAGTGTGTGTTCATCTACTGCGTGTATGTGTTTGTTTACAGTGTCCATCTACTGTACTTATGTGTTTGTTTACAGTGTGTGTCCATCTCCTGTACTTATGTGTTTGTTTACAGTGTGTGTTCATCTACTGCATTTATGTGTTTCTTTACAGTGTGTCCATCTCCTGTATTTATGTGTTTGTTTACAGTGTGTGTTCATCTACTGCATGTATGTGTTTGTTTACAGTGTGTCCATCTACTGCATTTATGTGTTTGTTTACAGTGTGTGTTCATCTACTGCATTTATGTGTTTGTTTACAGTGTCCATCTCCTGTATTTATGTGTTTGTTTACAGTGTGTGTTCATCTACTGCATTTATGTGTTTGTTTACAGTGTCAATCTCCTGTATTTATGTGTTTGTTTACAGTGTGTGTTCATCTACTGCATTTATGTGTTTGTTTACAGTGTGTGTGTCCATCTACTATATTTATGTTTGTTTACAGTGTGTGTGTCCATCTACTATATTTATGTTTGTTTACAGTGTGTGTGTCCATCTACTGCATTTATGCGTTTGTTTACAGTGTGTGTGTCCATCTACTGCATTTATGCGTTTGTTTACAGTGTGTCCATCTACTGTATTTATGCGCTTGTTTACAGTGTGTGTCCATCTACTGTATTTATGCGCTTGTTTACAGTGTGTGTGTCCATCTACTATATTTATGTTTGTTTACAGTGTGTGTGTCCATCTACTGTATTTGTTTGTTTACAGTGTGTGTGTCCATCTACTGCATTTATGCGTTTGTTTACAGTGTGTGTGTCCATCTACTGCATTTATGCGTTTGTTTACAGTGTGTCCATCTACTGTATTTATGCGCTTGTTTACAGTGTGTGTCCATCTACTGTATTTATGCGCTTGTTTACAGTGTGTGTGTCCATCTACTGTATTTATGTGTTTGTTTACAGTGTGTGTCCATCTACTGTATTTATGTGTTTGTTTACAGTGTGTGTGTCCATCTACTGTATTTATGCGTTTGTTTAGTGTGTGTGTCCATCTACTGTATTTATGCGCTTGTTTACAGTGTGTGTCCATCTACTGTATTTATGCGCTTGTTTACAGTGTGTGTGTCCATCTACTGTATTTATGTGTTTGTTTACAGTGTGTGTCCATCTACTGTATTTATGTGTTTGTTTACAGTGTGTGTCCATCTACTGTATTTATGTGTTTGTTTACAGTGTGTGTGTCCATCTACTGTATTTATGCGTTTGTTTAGTGTGTGTGTCCATCTACTGTATTTATGCGCTTGTTTACAGTGTGTGTCCATCTACTGTATTTATGCGCTTGTTTACAGTGTCTGTGTCCATCTACTGTATTTATGCGTTTGTTTACAGTGTGTGTTCATCTACTGTATTTATGCGCTTGTTTACAGTGTGTGTGTCCATCTACTGCATTTATGCGTTTGTTTACAGTGTGTGTGTCCATCTACTGTATTTATGCGTTTGTTTACAGTGTGTGTGTCCATCTACTGTATTTATGCGTTTGTTTAGTGTGTGTGTCCATCTACTGTATTTATGCGCTTGTTTACAGTGTGTGTGTCCATCTACTGTATTTATGCGCTTGTTTACAGTGTCTGTGTCCATCTACTGTATTTATGCGCTTGTTTACAGTGTGTGTGTCCATCTACTGTATTTATGCGCTTGTTTACAGTGTCTGTGTCCATCTACTGTATTTATGCGCTTGTTTACAGTGTGTGTCCATCTACTGTATTTATGCGTTTGTTTACAGTGTGTGTTCATCTACTGTATTTATGTGTTTGTTTACAGTGTGTGTTCATCGACTGTATTTATGTGTTTGTTTACAGTGTGTCCATCTACTGTATTTATGTGTTTGTTTACAGTGTGTGTTCATCTACTGCGTGTATGTGTTTGTTTACAGTGTCCATCTACTGTACTTATGTGTTTGTTTACAGTGTGTGTCCATCTCCTGTACTTATGTGTTTGTTTACAGTGTGTGTTCATCTACTGCATTTATGTGTTTCTTTACAGTGTGTCCATCTCCTGTATTTATGTGTTTGTTTACAGTGTGTGTTCATCTACTGCATGTATGTGTTTGTTTACAGTGTGTCCATCTACTGCATTTATGTGTTTGTTTACAGTGTGTGTTCATCTACTGCATTTATGTGTTTGTTTACAGTGTCCATCTCCTGTATTTATGTGTTTGTTTACAGTGTGTGTTCATCTACTGCATTTATGTGTTTGTTTACAGTGTCCATCTCCTGTATTTATGTGTTTGTTTACAGTGTGTGTTCATCTACTGCATTTATGTGTTTGTTTACAGTGTGTGTGTCCATCTACTATATTTATGTTTGTTTACAGTGTGTGTGTCCATCTACTATATTTATGTTTGTTTACAGTGTGTGTGTCCATCTACTGCATTTATGCGTTTGTTTACAGTGTGTGTGTCCATCTACTGCATTTATGCGTTTGTTTACAGTGTGTCCATCTACTGTATTTATGCGCTTGTTTACAGTGTGTGTCCATCTACTGTATTTATGCGCTTGTTTACAGTGTGTGTGTCCATCTACTATATTTATGTTTGTTTACAGTGTGTGTGTCCATCTACTGTATTTGTTTGTTTACAGTGTGTGTGTCCATCTACTGCATTTATGCGTTTGTTTACAGTGTGTGTGTCCATCTACTGCATTTATGCGTTTGTTTACAGTGTGTCCATCTACTGTATTTATGCGCTTGTTTACAGTGTGTGTCCATCTACTGTATTTATGCGCTTGTTTACAGTGTGTGTGTCCATCTACTGTATTTATGTGTTTGTTTACAGTGTGTGTCCATCTACTGTATTTATGTGTTTGTTTACAGTGTGTGTGTCCATCTACTGTATTTATGCGTTTGTTTAGTGTGTGTGTCCATCTACTGTATTTATGCGCTTGTTTACAGTGTGTGTCCATCTACTGTATTTATGCGCTTGTTTACAGTGTCTGTGTCCATCTACTGTATTTATGCGTTTGTTTACAGTGTGTGTTCATCTACTGTATTTATGCGCTTGTTTACAGTGTGTGGGTCCATCTACTGTATTTATGCGCTTGTTTACAGTGTGTGTGTCCATCTACTGCATTTATGCGCTTGTTTACAGTGTGTGTGTCCATCTACTGCATTTATGCGTTTGTTTACAGTGTGTGTGTCCATCTACTGTATTTATGCGCTTGTTTACAGTGTGTGTCCATCTACTGTATTTATGCGCTTGTTTACAGTGTGTGTGTCCATCTACTGTATTTATGCGCTTGTTTACAGTGTGTGTGTCCATCTACTGTATTTATGCGCTTGTTTACAGTGTGTGTGTCCATCTACTGTATTTATGCGCTTGTTTACAGTGTGTGTGTCCATCTACTGTATTTATGCGCTTGTTTACAGTGTGTGTGTCCATCTACTGTATTTATGCGCTTGTTTACAGTGTGTGTGTCCATCTACTGTATGCGTTTGTTTACAGTGTGTGTGTCCATCTACTGTATGCGTTTGTTTACAGTGTGTGTGTCCATCTACTGTATTTGTGTTTGTTTACAGTGTGTGTGTCCATCTACTGTATTTGCGTTTGTTTACAGTGTGTGTGTCCATCTACTGTATTTATGCATTTATTGACAGTGTGTGTGTCCATCTACTGTATTTATGCGTTTATTGACAGTGTGTCCATCTACTGTATTTATGTTTGTTTACAGTGTGTGTGTCCATCTACTATATTTATGTTTGTTTACAGTGTGTGTGTCCATCTACTATATTTATGTTTGTTTACAGTGTGTGTGTCCATCTACTGTATTTGTTTGTTTACAGTGTGTGTGTCCATCTACTGCATTTATGCGTTTGTTTACAGTGTGTGTGTCCATCTACTGCATTTATGCGTTTGTTTAGTGTGTCCATCTACTGTATTTATGCGCTTGTTTACAGTGTGTGTCCATCTACTGTATTTATGCGCTTGTTTACAGTGTGTGTGTCCATCTACTGTATTTATGCGTTTGTTTAGTGTGTGTGTCCATCTACTGTATTTATGCGCTTGTTTACAGTGTGTGTCCATCTACTGTATTTATGCGCTTGTTTACAGTGTCTGTGTCCATCTACTGTATTTATGCGTTTGTTTACAGTGTGTGTTCATCTACTGTATTTATGCGCTTGTTTACAGTGTGTGTCCATCTACTGCATTTATGCGTTTGTTTACAGTGTGTGTGTCCATCTACTGTATTTATGCGTTTGTTTACAGTGTGTGTGTCCATCTACTGTATTTATGCGTTTGTTTAGTGTGTGTGTCCATCTACTGTATTTATGCGCTTGTTTACAGTGTGTGTGTCCATCTACTGTATTTATGCGCTTGTTTACAGTGTCTGTGTCCATCTACTGTATTTATGCGCTTGTTTACAGTGTGTGTGTCCATCTACTGTATTTATGCGCTTGTTTACAGTGT
The DNA here is from genome assembly GCF_963422515.1 of Blennius ocellaris. Classification (NCBI taxonomy): domain Eukaryota; kingdom Metazoa; phylum Chordata; class Actinopteri; order Blenniiformes; family Blenniidae; genus Blennius; species Blennius ocellaris. The sequence continues at coordinate 27,896,917 of NC_137653.1, read as the reverse complement.
CTGTGTCCATCTACTGTATTTATGCGCTTGTTTACAGTGTGTGTGTCCATCTACTGTATTTATGCGCTTGTTTACAGTGTCTGTGTCCATCTACTGTATTTATGCGCTTGTTTACAGTGTGTGTGTCCATCTACTGTATTTGCGTTTGTTTACAGTGTGTGTGTCCATCTACTGTATTTATGCATTTATTGACAGTGTGTGTGTCCATCTACTGTATTTATGCGTTTATTGACAGTGTGTCCATCTACTGTATTTATGTTTGTTTACAGTGTGTGTGTCCATCTACTATATTTATGTTTGTTTACAGTGTGTGTGTCCATCTACTATATTTATGTTTGTTTACAGTGTGTGTGTCCATCTACTGTATTTGTTTGTTTACAGTGTGTGTGTCCATCTACTGCATTTATGCGTTTGTTTACAGTGTGTGTGTCCATCTACTGCATTTATGCGTTTGTTTAGTGTGTCCATCTACTGTATTTATGCGCTTGTTTACAGTGTGTGTCCATCTACTGTATTTATGCGCTTGTTTACAGTGTGTGTGTCCATCTACTGTATTTATGCGTTTGTTTAGTGTGTGTGTCCATCTACTGTATTTATGCGCTTGTTTACAGTGTGTGTCCATCTACTGTATTTATGCGCTTGTTTACAGTGTCTGTGTCCATCTACTGTATTTATGCGTTTGTTTACAGTGTGTGTTCATCTACTGTATTTATGCGCTTGTTTACAGTGTGTGTGTCCATCTACTGCATTTATGCGTTTGTTTACAGTGTGTGTGTCCATCTACTGTATTTATGCGTTTGTTTACAGTGTGTGTGTCCATCTACTGTATTTATGCGTTTGTTTAGTGTGTGTGTCCATCTACTGTATTTATGCGCTTGTTTACAGTGTGTGTGTCCATCTACTGTATTTATGCGCTTGTTTACAGTGTCTGTGTCCATCTACTGTATTTATGCGCTTGTTTACAGTGTGTGTGTCCATCTACTGTATTTATGCGCTTGTTTACAGTGTCTGTGTCCATCTACTGTATTTATGCGCTTGTTTACAGTGTGTGTCCATCTACTGTATTTATGCGTTTGTTTACAGTGTGTGTTCATCTACTGTATTTATGTGTTTGTTTACAGTGTGTGTTCATCGACTGTATTTATGTGTTTGTTTACAGTGTGTCCATCTACTGTATTTATGTGTTTGTTTACAGTGTGTGTTCATCTACTGCGTGTATGTGTTTGTTTACAGTGTCCATCTACTGTATTTATGTGTTTGTTTACAGTGTGTGTCCATCTCCTGTACTTATGTGTTTGTTTACAGTGTGTGTTCATCTACTGCATTTATGTGTTTCTTTACAGTGTGTCCATCTCCTGTATTTATGTGTTTGTTTACAGTGTGTGTTCATCTACTGCATGTATGTGTTTGTTTACAGTGTGTCCATCTACTGCATTTATGTGTTTGTTTACAGTGTGTGTTCATCTACTGCATTTATGTGTTTGTTTACAGTGTCCATCTCCTGTATTTATGTGTTTGTTTACAGTGTGTGTTCATCTACTGCATTTATGTGTTTGTTTACAGTGTCCATCTCCTGTATTTATGTGTTTGTTTACAGTGTGTGTTCATCTACTGCATTTATGTGTTTGTTTACAGTGTGTGTGTCCATCTACTATATTTATGTTTGTTTACAGTGTGTGTGTCCATCTACTATATTTATGTTTGTTTACAGTGTGTGTGTCCATCTACTGCATTTATGCGTTTGTTTACAGTGTGTGTGTCCATCTACTGCATTTATGCGTTTGTTTACAGTGTGTCCATCTACTGTATTTATGCGCTTGTTTACAGTGTGTGTCCATCTACTGTATTTATGCGCTTGTTTACAGTGTGTGTGTCCATCTACTATATTTATGTTTGTTTACAGTGTGTGTGTCCATCTACTGTATTTGTTTGTTTACAGTGTGTGTGTCCATCTACTGCATTTATGCGTTTGTTTACAGTGTGTGTGTCCATCTACTGCATTTATGCGTTTGTTTACAGTGTGTCCATCTACTGTATTTATGCGCTTGTTTACAGTGTGTGTCCATCTACTGTATTTATGCGCTTGTTTACAGTGTGTGTGTCCATCTACTGTATTTATGTGTTTGTTTACAGTGTGTGTCCATCTACTGTATTTATGTGTTTGTTTACAGTGTGTGTGTCCATCTACTGTATTTATGCGTTTGTTTAGTGTGTGTGTCCATCTACTGTATTTATGCGCTTGTTTACAGTGTGTGTCCATCTACTGTATTTATGCGCTTGTTTACAGTGTCTGTGTCCATCTACTGTATTTATGCGTTTGTTTACAGTGTGTGTTCATCTACTGTATTTATGCGCTTGTTTACAGTGTGTGGGTCCATCTACTGTATTTATGCGCTTGTTTACAGTGTGTGTGTCCATCTACTGCATTTATGCGCTTGTTTACAGTGTGTGTGTCCATCTACTGCATTTATGCGTTTGTTTACAGTGTGTGTGTCCATCTACTGTATTTATGCGCTTGTTTACAGTGTGTGTCCATCTACTGTATTTATGCGCTTGTTTACAGTGTGTGTGTCCATCTACTGTATTTATGCGCTTGTTTACAGTGTGTGTGTCCATCTACTGTATTTATGCGCTTGTTTACAGTGTGTGTGTCCATCTACTGTATTTATGCGCTTGTTTACAGTGTGTGTGTCCATCTACTGTATTTATGCGCTTGTTTACAGTGTGTGTGTCCATCTACTGTATTTATGCGCTTGTTTACAGTGTGTGTCCATCTACTGTATGCGTTTGTTTACAGTGTGTGTGTCCATCTACTGTATGCGTTTGTTTACAGTGTGTGTGTCCATCTACTGTATTTGTGTTTGTTTACAGTGTGTGTGTCCATCTACTGTATTTGCGTTTGTTTACAGTGTGTGTGTCCATCTACTGTATTTATGCATTTATTGACAGTGTGTGTGTCCATCTACTGTATTTATGCGTTTATTGACAGTGTGTCCATCTACTGTATTTATGTTTGTTTACAGTGTGTGTGTCCATCTACTATATTTATGTTTGTTTACAGTGTGTGTGTCCATCTACTGTATTTGTTTGTTTACAGTGTGTGTGTCCATCTACTGCATTTATGCGTTTGTTTACAGTGTGTGTGTCCATCTACTGCATTTATGCGTTTGTTTAGTGTGTCCATCTACTGTATTTATGCGCTTGTTTACAGTGTGTGTCCATCTACTGTATTTATGCGCTTGTTTACAGTGTGTGTGTCCATCTACTGTATTTATGTGTTTGTTTACAGTGTGTGTCCATCTACTGTATTTATGTGTTTGTTTACAGTGTGTGTCCATCTACTGTATTTATGTGTTTGTTTACAGTGTGTGTGTCCATCTACTGTATTTATGCGTTTGTTTAGTGTGTGTGTCCATCTACTGTATTTATGCGCTTGTTTACAGTGTGTGTCCATCTACTGTATTTATGCGCTTGTTTACAGTGTCTGTGTCCATCTACTGTATTTATGCGTTTGTTTACAGTGTGTGTTCATCTACTGTATTTATGCGCTTGTTTACAGTGTGTGTGTCCATCTACTGCATTTATGCGTTTGTTTACAGTGTGTGTGTCCATCTACTGTATTTATGCGTTTGTTTACAGTGTGTGTGTCCATCTACTGTATTTATGCGTTTGTTTAGTGTGTGTGTCCATCTACTGTATTTATGCGCTTGTTTACAGTGTGTGTGTCCATCTACTGTATTTATGCGCTTGTTTACAGTGTCTGTGTCCATCTACTGTATTTATGCGCTTGTTTACAGTGTCTGTGTCCATCTACTGTATTTATGCGCTTGTTTACAGTGTCTGTGTCCATCTACTGTATTTATGCGCTTGTTTACAGTGTGTGTCCATCTACTGTATTTATGCGTTTGTTTACAGTGTGTGTTCATCTACTGTATTTATGTGTTTGTTTACAGTGTGTGTTCATCGACTGTATTTATGTGTTTGTTTACAGTGTGTCCATCTACTGTATTTATGTGTTTGTTTACAGTGTGTGTTCATCTACTGCATGTATGTGTTTGTTTACAGTGTCCATCTACTGTATTTATGTGTTTGTTTACAGTGTGTGTCCATCTCCTGTACTTATGTGTTTGTTTACAGTGTGTGTTCATCTACTGCATTTATGTGTTTCTTTACAGTGTGTCCATCTCCTGTATTTATGTGTTTGTTTACAGTGTGTGTTCATCTACTGCATGTATGTGTTTGTTTACAGTGTGTCCATCTACTGCATTTATGTGTTTGTTTACAGTGTGTGTTCATCTACTGCATTTATGTGTTTGTTTACAGTGTGTGTTCATCTACTGCATTTATGTGTTTGTTTACAGTGTGTGTTCATCTACTGCATTTATGTGTTTGTTTACAGTGTCCATCTCCTGTATTTATGTGTTTGTTTACAGTGTGTGTTCATCTACTGCATTTATGTGTTTGTTTACAGTGTCCATCTCCTGTATTTATGTGTTTGTTTACAGTGTGTGTTCATCTACTGCATTTATGTGTTTGTTTACTGTGTGTCCATCTCCTGTATTTATGTGTTTGTTTACAGTGTCCATCTCCTGTATTTATGTGTTTGTTTACAGTGTGTGTTCATCTACTGCATTTATGTGTTTGTTTACTGTGTGTCCATCTCCTGTATTTATGCGTTTGTTTACTGTGTGCAGAAGACACTCCGGCTCCTCCCCCTCCTGCTCTGCCGTCCTGCACACTGGACCTGTTGGTTCTGCTTTGACATTCACAGACTGGGTGCTGCTCTGCCTCTACTAAGGGCTGAACACCAAAACAATAAATGACTTTATGTCCACTGGAGCTTGCGCTGCCTTGTTGTGTCCTCCAGCAGAATGTCCTCCAGGGCGGCTGGAGGACATTCTAGACTGGGAGTTTGTTCACATGAAGAGTTTCCCCCCAAAGACTCACCTTCTGTGTGCCCAGTTTCTTCTCCACGCCCCCAGCGAGCCCTCCACTCTTACTGTCCTTCCAGGGGTAGAAGTTGGAGCGAGGGGGGGCAGATGAGGCCGAGCTAGAGGAGGAGGACGAGGACGAGGACGAGGACGAGGAGGAGGAGGGGGGGGGCAGACGGTGAGCTGTGGGTTTGGAGGAAGGCGAGTGCTCCTCCATGCCGCCCCCCTTGCGCTTCTTCACCAGCCCCTGGTGCTCGAAGGCCCTGGCGCCGCCCGGCCCGTGCAGTCCTGAGTCCCCCACGCCGGTGCGGCTGTGGGAGTTGGTGGCGGGGGAGGGGGAGGGGTCGGGGGGCGAGGAGTGGCCCAGGGGGGGGTGAGTCTTTTTGTAAGTCCACATCCCCTTGGCGGCCGGCGAGTGGGACTCCGAGGGGGAGGGCTGTGGGCGGGGCTTGCTGCTGGGAGAGAGCGTGCCATTGGTCTGTCCGTGGGGGAGGGGGAGTGGGGGAGGCGGGGGGTTTTTGGAGGAGGGGGAGGGGCCCGTGGAGGGCGGGCGGCCCCGGTCCTGGAGGAGGATGCAGTTCCTGTCGGGGCCCGAGTGCTCGCCCTCCTGGGACGGCGCCTTGCGTTTGCGCAGCGCGGCCGCCGTGGCCGCCTCCTCCCGCAGCCTCAGCATCTGCTTACTGGGACGCCCCACCGGATTCTTCGAGGAGGCGGCCTGACGCACCGCCCCCGGTTTCCCCGGAGACCCCGCGTGGCGGCCGCCCATGCCGCCGCCGCCACCGCCGCCGGAGTTCTCCGAGGGCACGCCGGGGGACGGCCGGCCCGGGCCGCGGCTGGAAGAAGACAAGGACGACGCGGTTTTGAGGGAGGAGCTGATGTGACTTCCTGTGCGGACCTTGGGGTGCAACGAGGAGGCGGAGCCGGTGGAGGACGTGCACGACGGCGTGATGGTCTTGGCTGAAGAAGGCGGAGACTGAAGGTCGGTGGCCTGAGGTATTTTCCTGGTGAGAAATCACAAACACAATCGTCATCCGGGAAACTTCATTCACCACTTCTAAACACTGCATTAGAAGACGGAACTTTATTTTTCTCATTTTTGGACCCAAAAGCCACAAAAGCTACTTCTGAGATTCACTGATGTTCCTGAACACAACTACAATCACACTACACTACAGCTCACACCAACATTCAGACACAGCTTCACTGTCTTTATAAACAGTTTATAAACTGCTGACAGACATTTTTCTAATCTCCACTTTCATTCAGTTTTGTTGTTGTACATAATGATGCTGATTATTTGCAACACATGAAGAATTCAAGCTGCGAGCAAATACACAAAAACAAGCTTCTGCGTCTTTTTGATGTTTCTTTTCCCAAAACTGTAAAGTTGATCATTACATTTGTGTTTCCATTTCGTTTATGACAATTCTTCTTGGAAATATCTTGTGGAATTTTAAACAGTAAACTGGTCCAGGTGTGGCGTAAGGACGAGGATGTCCAGTGGAAATGTCGTCCCATGTCCCGTTCTCATTGATGTCCATTTCCTCAGTTCAGCATTTTCCTCAGGACATTTTGAATAATGGCTTTTATTTGTGTTTACTTTCAGTCAATGTTGCAAAATTGAAAACTCAAAAAGCATCTAGAAAGGATGAAGGATCCCTCTCCTTCACATTAAAACACATTAACTAGACCAGGGGTCGGCAACCCGCGACTCCCTCGTCCCTCCACTGTGGCTCCTGGAGCCTCCGTCCTACTGCAGTTCATCCTGGAGGGACGTAAGGAGGCAAGGCCACCCAGAGAGGGACGTAAGGAGGCAAGGCCACCCAGAGAGGGACGTAAGGAGGCAAGGCCACCCAGAGAGGGACGTAAGGAGGCAAGGCCACCCAGAGAGGGACGTAAGGAGGCAAGGCCACCCAGAGAGGGACGTAAGGAGGCAAGGCCACCCAGAGAGGGACGTAAGGAGGCAAGGCCACCCAGAGAGGGACGTAAGGAGGCAAGGCCACCCAGAGAGGGACGTAAGGAGGCAAAGCCACCCAGAGAGGTACGTAAGGAGGCAAGGCCACCCAGAGAGGGACGTAAGGAGGCAAGGCCACCCAGAGAGGGACGTAAGGAGGCAAAGCCACCCAGAGAGGGACGTAAGGAGGCAAGGCCACCCAGAGAGGGACGTAAGGAGGCAAGGCCACCCAGAGAGGGACGTAAGGAGGCAAAGCCACCCAGAGAGGGACGTAAGGAGGCAAAGCCACCCAGAGAGGGACGTAAGGAGGCAAAGCCACCCAGAGAGGGACGTAAGGAGGCAAAGCCACCCAGAGAGGGACGTAAGGAGGCAAGGCCACCCAGAGAGGGACGTAAGGAGGCAAGGCCACCCAGAGAGGGACGTAAGGAGGCAAGGCCACCCAGAGAGGGACGTAAGGAGGCAAGGCCACCCAGAGAGGGACGTAAGGAGGCAAGGCCACCCAGAGAGGGACGTAAGGAGGCAAGGCCACCCAGAGAGGGACGTAAGGAGGCAAGGCCACCCAGAGAGGGACGTAAGGAGGCAAGGCCACCCAGAGAGGGACGTAAGGAGGCAAGGCCACCCAGAGAGGTACGTAAGGAGGCAAGGCCACCCAGAGAGGGACGTAAGGAGGCAAGGCCACCCAGAGAGGGACGTAAGGAGGCAAAGCCACCCAGAGAGGGACGTAAGGAGGCAAGGCCACCCAGAGAGGGACGTAAGGAGGCAAGGCCACCCAGAGAGGGACGTAAGGAGGCAAGGCCACCCAGAGAGGGACGTAAGGAGGCAAAGCCACCCAGAGAGGGACGTAAGGAGGCAAAGCCACCCAGAGAGGGACGTAAGGAGGCAAAGCCACCCAGAGAGGGACGTAAGGAGGCAAGGCCACCCAGAGAGGGACGTAAGGAGGCAAGGCCACCCAGAGAGGGACGTAAGGAGGCAAGGCCACCCAGAGAGGGACGTAAGGAGGCAAGGCCACCCAGAGAGGGACGTAAGGAGGCAAGGCCACCCAGAGAGGGACGTAAGGAGGCAAGGCCACCCAGAGAGGGACGTAAGGAGGCAAGGCCACCCAGAGAGGGACGTAAGGAGGCAAAGCCACCCAGAGAGGTACGTAAGGAGGCAAGGCCACCCAGAGAGGGACGTAAGGAGGCAAGGCCACCCAGAGAGGGACGTAAGGAGGCAAAGCCACCCAGAGAGGGACGTAAGGAGGCAAGGCCACCCAGAGAGGGACGTAAGGAGGCAAGGCCACCCAGAGAGGGACGTAAGGAGGCAAAGCCACCCAGAGAGGGACGTAAGGAGGCAAAGCCACCCAGAGAGGGACGTAAGGAGGCAAAGCCACCCAGAGAGGGACGTAAGGAGGCAAAGCCACCCAGAGAGGGACGTAAGGAGGCAAAGCCACCCAGAGAGGGACGTAAGGAGGCAAAGCCACCCAGAGAGGGACGTAAGGAGGCAAAGCCACCCAGAGAGGGACGTAAGGAGGCAAGGCCACCCAGAGAGGGACGTAAGGAGGCAAGGCCACCCAGAGAGGGACGTAAGGAGGCAAGGCCACCCAGAGAGGGACGTAAGGAGGCAAGGCCACCCAGAGAGGGACGTAAGGAGGCAAGGCCACCCAGAGGGACGTAAGGAGGCAAGGCCACCCAGAGAGGGACGTAAGGAGGCAAAGCCACCCAGAGAGGGACGTAAGGAGGCAAGGCCACCTAGACAGGGACGTAAGGAGGCAAAGCCACCCAGAGCGCAGTCCCTACAAAGAGTGGTAAAATGTAGGGTCGTGAAGGAGCAGCGATGTGACGTCATTACAACAATAAAGGATGAAGAACGTAGAATTGCGGCTGCAGGTCATGACAGCGGCTCAACTGGTGTCTGAAGCTGGGAGCTTCCTGTACCTTTCAGAGTAAAAGCGCTGCGCTGCGGAGCGCCGACAGTTCCAGGAGGTTCATTGCAGACTTGTTGAGAGTGACGGAACATTCTAGTGAATTACACAACAACTACAGGACATTAAAGACACACCATCACACTCATGGTTCTAACAATCCACATCTCCCACATTTATCTTCCATTTTAATAATGTGTAGCGATAAAGGAGCTGACAGCTGCAATGCATTGTGGGAGTTTCTGTTTGTCGCGTTTTAAATGTAATTATTGGGGGTTATGCTTATTAGTTGTAAGTTGTCAACCAGTAGCGAAGAAGGTTTTGTGTGTCGTGTCGTCCTGGCGTGGTCTTCCTGGGGGACTGTCAAAATAAAATGTGTTGGGTGTTGTGTTCAGTGTGAAACGGGACCAAATGGCTCTTTGAGCATTAAAGGTTGCCGACCCCTGAACTCGAGGTTGTTTCAGAACAAGAGGCGTCTTACTTCCAGAGGTGGGCGCTGATGTGCTGCTCCAGCATGCTGCTGAGCGCCGACCTCAGGTGGTGGAGCCTCCGGTCAAACGTGTAGATGCCGTGTCCCATGGAGTGGCTGGCGAAGGAGCAGACCTGCAGAGAACAGACGTGAGTCGCTCCATTGTCGCTGCTCGTCTGCTCACGCAGGAGCAGGAAGGACGAAAGCAGACGTAGCGGGACGTGGGGTGAGGGTTGGGTGGAGTTGGGGGGGAGCTTCTCACCGCCACTGGTCTGGGGTGCGAGGAGGATGAGGGGAAGTCGGCGGGCTCCTCGGGCGCCTCCGCCTCGCTCTCGTCGCTGGAGATGCGTCCGTGGACGAGCGGCGACGGCGCTCGCAGGCTGGCCTCGTCGTGGCGCTGCTTCTCCTCGTCGGGGCCGCTTTCTGAGGCCGTGGAAGAGCGGCTGGAAAACAACAACCACAGTCAACATGGAGAAAACAGCTTCCTGTCAGTTTTAGGTCACGTATCAGACGTCACATCTAGAAGACGTCACAGGGATCATTTTATTCCGTCTCAATCTCATTTTTCCTGCCGTTTTAAAATGTTTTTTCTATAATTGTTCTTATTTCAAGCCATCTTGTAGACATTTAACTATTCGTGCCACTAATCACATGAGATTAAGTTCCTAGGTATTATGATTGATGAACATTTGACATGGAAATCACATATTAATAATGTCAAAGTAAAGGGATCCCAAATAACAGCTGTGTTGCATAGAGTCAAAGATTCTCTAAATAAGAGTGCTTTGTTTTTGTTGTATGACTCATTGATTGTTCCATATCTGACCTATTGTATTGAAGTGTGGGGAAATGCCTGTAAAACATACATTAATCCAATTTTTCTTCTAGCCACTAGTGATTAGAGTCGCTAGTGGAAGTGGTTACAGAGACCATACTGATCCTTTATTTAGTCAACTAAAAACACTGAAAGTTAAAGATTTAGTGGATTATAACCTTCTAAAAACCAGGTTTAAAGCTCATGTGGAAAGTTTACCGAACAAATTGCAAAACAGATTGGCCAAGAGAAAAAGTAGATCTGAACTGAAAGGAACTGAGGTTTTTACAAAATCCAGGTATCAATCGGCCGTAATGGAAAAAAGCATCTCAATGGAAGGAGTCAGTCTGTGGAACATCTTGATTGTAAAATTAAAACTTCTAAATCCATTGATGTGTTTAAGAAACGTATTCAATTATCAATGTTACAGAAATACGACACTGCGGAGTAGCAGATCAACCTTATCTATTTATTTATTTATTTTGTGTTTGATGTTTTGGAAAAAGACGCTGCACGTGAATGAACTGGACCTGTAAATGATTTAGTGTTGATAAGGGGCAGACATACGTTTTACTTCTTTCTGCTCCTTTTCATTCATATGAAATGCTGTTGTCTTGTTTTGAATGAATGAAATAAATAATAAAATGAAAAAAATGAAAATGAAATCAGTTTCGAACCTTTCAGTCATTTTTATCTATTTAGTCAATTGTTTCTTAGCCGTTTCACCCATGTTGAGCTGCTTCAATGAGGCTACTGTTCCCACGGCCATGTTTAAAGGCAGCAGCCCTCAGTCCAGTGCAGATTCCTGCAGCACCGCTGGCTTCTTAACTTGTGTCTTTTACTTTTACGTGTTCGGGATGAATGTAAGTATGAAGAGCAGCGATCCTGGAGGTGAAGGTAAAGCTGCAGTGTGACATTAACGTTTTGCTCCGTGTGTTTGGTGCTCTGCTCACATTGATTTGACACTTCCTCCTTACAGCCAAACCCTTTCTGTGCAGCATGGACACAAAGAAGGAGCAACAGTGATCTCCACCTGAAAGCAGGGAGGCTGGCCAGGGGTCTCCTGCAGTGTGGCGCTCCGGCTTGTTCCCTGGGGGCCTCGGGGCTGGGGGAGCGCCCCGTGGAGGAGCCCCCCTCCAGGGCTTGGGCCCCCTTCTCCCGGACCTTGGTCTTCAGCTCGGCCACCAGCTGGTCAAAGTTTTTGCTGCGGCCCGCCACCTTCCTCCGCTGGTGGATGGAGTGGATCTGAGGACACGCCGCGAGTGTTTAGTGGTGACAAACTGACAGTCATCTGCTAGCAATCTATAACGGTGTGCTGGGGACAAACTGAAGAAAGGCAAGCTTCTCAGACCCGAGCAGTCATTTTCACAACTTCATAAAGAAAAGTCATCACATGTATAGATAAAATTATCTTTACATTGACTTTATGAAGTTCCAGAACTACAATTCATAATAGCAAACACTTCATACCATTTAGCCTTTTTAAAAACATTTAACCAGGATTAACCATGTTGGCAATTTCTCCTCTTTAGCCATTTCAGAAAAAAAATGTTGCTGTATTAGTCGCCTTTTCCTTTTTCCAGTAGTGTCAGTGAAATAACCTAGTTATTAACCTATAACCTAGTTACCTCTCTGTTTTCCTCTGACAATTGTCTTCATTTGGATTTAATCCTGGTTATCTTAACAAGAATAGACCTTGGAAACTCGACACTTTGCAGCTGCGGGCGACTAATTTTACTGGATCAAGAATTCAACCTTTCTTTACTTCAACCGGGCGGCTTTGAAAAAAAGAGCGTTTGTGTAAATGAAATAACAAGCAGCTTCACCAGGCAGGAAAAAAAAAACGTGTAGTTGGAAGTAAATCAATGCATTAAAATGTGTTTCCTGATGCTTGTTATCCAGGTGGGTGAGAAGTGGCTCCAGCAGATCGCAGCACTGCCACCTAGCGGTTTACAAACCACACTGCTCTCAAATTATTGATCTGACGGCATTATGTATGAATGCAAGTCCTCTTTTGTTCTACTGGGTGGAAGCAGTGTGGTTTTGTCACATGTGAGTTACAGCATCTATCCTTTTGACTGGAGTTTATTCAGCATTAATCAGCTGGATGTTCAACGAGGGGAACGTTGTGTATGACAGTGCTTGTCTGTGCCTCGTAGGACAGTGGCTTTGAGGAGTGTTGTGTGTAACGTGAGCCTCTGCATGGGGAGGCTGCAGGTACACCCAGCTGCTCTCTGCGCCGCTCTCCCGTCGTTTCCTGGTTAATCAGGTCATCCTGTCTCTCTCTCTCTGCCTGGATGTGGCCTCTCACACTCACTTCCTCCTTCACACACACCATATAAGGCCTCTTCCTGTGCCGGGAGCCATTTTCACCGCTCACTGTCAGTGGGTGCCGTTTCCACACATCTCTGATCTCACCGTTTCTCCCACTGAGCTCCTTCTGGGGTTTTTTTTCTCTTTTCATTTCTGACATCAGCTCCTTATCACGGCCATTTCAGGGAAATGGTCCAGAGATTCATCTTAGCATGTTACTGTGTGAGCGTGTGGCTGCAGAGTGCCGACATTCAACCGTCGGCTCATTCGCACATTCTGACTTTCACAGTTCTGCAAGATACTGGAGAAGTTCACAGCAAATCCTTGAAAGACAAGTTGACAACAGAGCAAACGGCTCAACTCCCCTTGCACTAACTGCACTCATCAAGGAGATCACAAATAGTATTGACAAGAAGAAATAGTCACACGCATTCATATATTACGAGAAAGGCTGGAGAGTTGTGGTATCAGGGCAACGGCACTGAACTGGTTAAAAGATTGTTGAAGACACAGGCAGCAATTTGTACAAATGGGACAGGACAAATCAGCATGTAGAAATATAGATTTGGTGTACCTCAGGGATCAGTGTTGGGCCTAAAACCCTTTATTTTATACAAAGATGGCAGTTGTCAACTTTTGGAAATTTTAAGATTTGTTCCGTTTTGCAAACATTTTCTGCCCTGGAGAGAATTTACTGCTGCTTTTGAAAGAAATCTCAACACAACTGGGTAAATTAAAGAGGCGGTTTTGATAAAAAAACAAAGTGCCACTAACTTGATGGTATTTGGAAATCGTAGAATAGACAATGAAGTTCAAATCAAGACTGATATTATTGAAAAACTGTATTTCTGGATGTGACACTGGACCACAAAATCAGTTGAAAATCAAACTAGGTCAAAGATGGAAAGGAGCATTGCAGTGTTGGGGGAAAAGCCTGAGACGTACTGGTGCAGAAAACCCTGATTATTATTCACCATTTACTTGTTTGACCATATGTGCTACTGTGTGGACGTCTAACATTACAATATAAAGCTGTCAGGACGTGATGCCGTCGTTTTAAGGTCTCATGCATTCAAATTTGAGAATCTGGACAAATTTTAAATGGCGCAAGGCAAAAAAATAATCCCGGATTCAGCCGAGGAGTCACATAGCATACTTATTTGTTAATTCAGAATTCTGCCTGGTGGAGATGAGGATGAGTTGAAAAAGTGATGTATTGTTGTTAATGCATATTGTGTTGTGAGTAAGGTGGATGTTCAAGCAGGTCGCTGGTGACGTTTAGGGAACTGCTGTTTGAATTTAAATTTAGGAAAAAAGCATCAGGGAGGTCTCAGATTCAGACAAACGTTCAGCGTCATACTTCACTCAGGATTTGAAGCATGTGAATATAAAATGCATTTCAAACGTTTGCATGTAAAGGGTGGCGTCGGTACGCAGTGCTCCACTACAGGTTAACCACTTGGAATACCTGCTGCACATTTCACTGAATCCTCAGAGATAAAATGCTCAGAAAGTTTCATTGAGGCTCCCTGAGGTGTGACGGTCAGAAAGAACATGAAGCTTCAATCAGACGTTTAACGGGAGCAGAAACCTGCAGTCAGCAGCTAAGATACGACGTGTCCTCGACTTCAGGGAGTTGATCGGATCACAGTATTTATTAGCTGGCGTCAGAAGAATGAAGACGATAACTCAGAAGTGTGAAGATCGGAGATCTGCAACTTTTATGACCAAGAGTCATTTCAATGATTCAATGTTTAACCTCTAAAATAAATAGAACACCGTTCATATATAACGTAGTTTTACCCTGTATAACAGTGAATACCACGAGGAACCGCTGTCATTTAACCCATAGTCTGACTTTCTCTCTACATAACATGCGACTTTCTACATTTAATTAAAAGTCAGAATGCGTGGTTTGTTCTTTAGTACAAACTTCTTTAACGCTTCATCTTGAGCTGCAAGATAATGGTTTTGTTTTGTTTGAGAGCTGATGTGGATAAAAGAAAAAGAAATGAAATGATTAAAAAAATGAATCTAATTGTGTGAAAGCTGCAGACGTCTGGTTTACAGAAACTTCACAACACAGAGGAACGTGAACAAGAGCGAATCTGAGGCAAGTAAACAACAACAAGTGTGTATCTGTGTGCGTCTTACATTGCATGTGAGGAGGCGTGTGCACACTTTCTTCCGGTCTGGGTCGAGGACGCCGCAGTGTTTGTCCAGGTCACACTCCCTCTCTGCAGACGCACACAACATCACGTCAGCCTCGAGAACTCGCATTCCTAGAATCGCACAGCGTCGGACGGAACCCGATCCAGACGGACATTGAACTGCTGGTGACCAGAGTTCAGGACAGAATAACATTTGAACCAGAGGAGCTCACTGCAGACTGCTGGACGAGCTCTGGGGTTCAGTTGTGTCTGTTCCCATGTCTGAGGAAACCAGATTCTCTTCTGGACAGTAAAACATCAACAATAAGAACAATGAAGCTCAGCTGTGGGACCAACCCTTTGGTGTCTGGGTCACTAAAAATAGACAAATTTCACCCAAAGACAATCTGACTTCAAACTAGTAAATGAATTGAGTTGTACATACGTCCTGCGTGTGAAAAAGAGGAAAAATGTTCAACCTGGAACTTATTCATTGGAACAAAATGTTCCTTTCTTTCACATTTCAACGGCAGCAAATGTCCAGTAAATGGAGACGTATTGTGATTTTGACTAAAATTTGCTTCAAATGTCATAGAAAATGTCTTTATAGTTTTTTTTTTTAAGGAGCATTATATCACACTTTATCAAATTCAGAAATAACTCTGGGCTGAATTTGACTTTAATGAATTACTGGCAACGACTAAGTTGGTTTTCAGACTCTCAGCAGGAGTTGACCCCAGATGAGCGACACTGAACAGGAATATTGAGGAATATTGATGAGGAACAGCACGCCACACATCTGTCAATCCGCCTGCCCTCGTCCTGCACTCACTGGAGGCCACTTTGTTGTACGGCCGGGGGGTCCGGTGGCCTTGTGGCGCCGGGGGCTGGGAGGGGTCCTTCCTCTGCGTGGGGTGCCTGTCGGTGGGTGAGGGGCGGCCGGGCGGGGTGCCTCCGTGCGGCCAGGGAGGGTCTCTGAGTGACGGGGGAGGAGAGGTGATGGGAGGCTCCAGAGGCGGCGGCTGCTTGAACAGCGACAGCTCGCTGTGGCTGCTGTGGGAGGACTTCTCCAGCGGGGAATGTCTGGGATGGAGACACAGGAAGCAGCAGGTCAAGTCAACTCCAGAAGAAGAAGAAGAAAACAACTAACTCTACACTCTCCTCCGAAAGCAGGCACTACGAATGACGTCGGGGAAATTCCTTCTCTGCATTTAACCCGTTCTATTCAGTGCTAACCTTAAGTCCAGTTACTGCTGGGAGCAGTGGGCCGCCACAGTGCGGAGCCCAGGGAGCAGCAGAGGTCAAAGGTCATGCTCAGTGATTCAAACCTGGGGTTACAATTCTGATCTCTAGTCCACCTCTCTAAGCTCCAGGCGTCCATTGGACCCAAGAAATGCTCTTGTGACCCTGCTACTTCCACCCTCAACCTCCCTGCAGCTCCGACTGCAAACTGTGAAACTAAACCCCGAGCAGAGGAGCTCAGTCGACCTGCCCCTGATGACATCACGCTCATAGAAACACTCAATATTCAGTGCAGTTTCACTGGTGGAGAAACTGATGAGAGCACATCTCAGGAAACATCCTTTATAAGTATTGTTTACAGTAAGAAGCTAAGACCTGCAGCCGTTCCTGGCAGTTTTACCTTCAATCATCCATCTTTGCTGGATTTAGATCTCCTGTTCACCTTCTGTGGTGGTTTTAGTGGGACAGGTTTGAGCTCAGGTGGTGGATCAGTCCATGCTTACCGTACTCCATCCTTGGAGTTCTTGGAGTGTCTGTACTGTGGTGGGGTGGAGGGAGAGGGTGGAGTAGCCCGGAGCTGCCCCGCCGCCGGCCCCCGACCCTCCCAGGAGGGGGTGGACGTGGTGTTGGTCCCGTGAGAAGGCGAGTGGCCGTGGTGGGGCCTCTGCTGGGGTGGAGGCGCAGGGGTGGGAGAGCGCAGGCGGGCGTACAGCTTGGCCAGGGGCCCATGTCTCCGCTCGCAGTGCTTCTCGAAGGCCTGCGGCTTCACCACCTGGCCACAGTGGCTGCAGACCACCAGGTAGAAGTCGTCATGGCCGGGGTACAGGCCAAAGATGGACATGTCTGGAAGACAGAGGGTCGATCCAAAACACATGGCGGATAAGAAGAAACCTAGGAGAGTTACTTCAAGCCGAGGAAATCAAGGTGACATTTCAGAACTCAGAGGAAAACGGTTAAATTCAACACGCTCACTCACTTTGACTGACAGCTTGCCTGCTGCTTTGAGATGAGTTCAGAAACTACTGAAACACTCAAAAACATAAAACCACAGGAAAAGGTCAAGGGAAAACAGCTACAACAGCTTACAACTGGCGAGAAGCGGCCAAGGAGTCAAAAAAATCACAACAGGCCAAACTGGTTAATAAAAAAGAAAAGCGAAGCCTGATTAAAACATCGAGTTAAAACTGAAAGACAGCCAAACGCTAAAATAACTTACTTTATCTAAAGGAAAAAAAAAAAAGATAAAATAGCCAAAGTGGTCCGAACCACTAAATGAAGCTTATAATAATAATAAAATATCTCCTATTGTGAAACCTCATGTTATATTAAAAAAAAAAAGTGCATGGAGAGCAAAACTATTTCTATAACCTTTAATGTTGAACATGTTTTTTTGGCTCCAGATGAGTTGTGTTCAGTGGAAAGTGGTGAAAACGTCTCGTTGGTTGACTAAAGTTGCAGAACTCTGGATGTGGATATTTATCAGCTAATCACAGGGGGGTGAACACACGCTGGACCTGTTGATGGTTTGGGTTTCTGCGTCCTCAGAACAGTCCAGGTTTATATAAAAAAACAAACAAAAAACAACAGTCATCCATAAAAACAACCAACCACCTGTCTCCATTTCTCACTAAACAGCCCACAACTATTGAAGTGTGGCGTCTCGTCGAGCGCTGAAGGCGGCTGTCCACTCAGATCATGTTTGCTCACATGAGATCTTGTGTTTTATTAAAACATTTGTCACCTCTTTCCTTTCCTCACACCACTTGTGCCAGATTCTGACCACAAAACCCAACAACGTGCGCAGGTTTACAGATGCTGCGACCCAATCATCGAAACGTTACAATTTTGTCCGTATCAATCTATTATTCCTGCTTCTAACTCAACTTTGAGGACCAAACGTTCCCTCGCTATTCAAAACCTCCAGCCCACAAACAGCTGCCATGTTGCTGGAGTTGTGCAATGACGCTCAGCTCAGATCCTCCTTTCGTCGTCTGAACATCTTTCTGTTGACTATTTCTGCACTTTTCCCACTGAACCCAAGTCAGGAGACTCAAGTACACTTTGTTGGTGGAAGCATGAAAAATCCAGAAGCCAGGCACAGAAAAGAAATCCACCAACAAACCAGGTTTAGTATAGTTCAACGTTCGGCGTCAAACTTCCTTCTCTCCGTGTTTTCAGCTCTTGGCGAGTTTTCACCATGATGACTGAAAAGAAAAATGCTTTCAGCAGATTTCTTCACGAGGTTTGGTCTGATGTTGACGCTCAACACGGCGAGCTGGACTCAAATGCAACGTTTTCCAACCGGTGGGTGCCAGAGTAAACACAACGCTTCTTCCTTCAGGCCCAAATCACCATCAAATCCTTCACAGTGCTCCAGCACGGCATGCTGACGTGGTCAAAGGTCACAGAGGGAAAAAGAAGGGGGCGTCTCTCCTAGCCTAAAAACGGGCCAACCTTTTTCTATCAGAAGCACCTGATGGTAAAAAAAAAAAAGAATGTTTGTCTTTGGATGCAGAAAGATTGTTGACAAAGGCCCCTCAAAGCATCGTCACTGCAGCAACTTTAAATGTTTACAGTGCGTCACAAAAAGACTTCATCACTTTGAGCCAAACGAACCAACAGGTTGGCTGATTGTTAAACTGCTGGTCTGGATCAGTGACAGGAGAGCTGAAAGACATTTTACAAACATTGTCTTCAGGTCTTCTCTCACAGGAGGAAAGGAGGACTGCACGAGGGCCACGTCTATCCTCCAATGTGAAAATGTTCATCCTGCACAGTTCTGATGGCTTCTAACAGAACTGAAATAAAGAGACAGTCTTCCTGCATGTTCCCTTCGCAGCCCAGTGGCGGACAGGAGGTTCTTCATTCAACAGAACAATGGACGTTCAGGTTGTGTGGAGATGTTCCAGTGGAACTCCGTCCTGAATGAGGACTCTGTAGCTTAACGCCCGCCTGGCAGACCACTTCCTCCTGAACAAAGACGTTGCTCTTTCGGACCATCCTGCTCGTCTTTCCTGAGGTTTGTCCCAATGACAGTGTTTTGTGATGGACCAGGACGACACTTCCAGACTGGAAGCCATCTTCAAACACACGGAGCAAGATTTCCTCCTCGACTCAAGTGTGACTGAACGGTCCATCAGACGGGCGGAGCCGCTCACTACTGACTCCTTCTTGAGACTTTACGTAAAAACATTTTGGAAGCAGAGCCGTGAGCCATTCCGACGTCCAACTGAAGGCTTCTGAGCCGCCGCTCAATACATCTTGACATGGAATTTACCACAAAAATGCCTTTAAAGTTTAACCTGGATTCCCCAGACTTTTTTGTGAGTTTTCTGCAAATATGAATTCCTTTGTTCAAGCTTGATAAGTAAAATGATTCACAGTCAAATACAAATACTGGCACAAACATCTATGTTAATAAAACTACAGGGGTTATGGAAACAAGGCTTTATGTTCTTTACGCCGCGCAAGTCTGTCTTAAAGTCTCCTTCCCAGCAATACAATATGTCGTACTATCCTGAATCGTCCTTCCTCAAGACACGTCAGATACACAACCATAGTAACTGGCATCAGGCCCCATAGAGAGAAAATCCTTGGCTTGGGGCCTTCCACTGGGTCATTTAGTGTCAGGTTAGTTGGTGTCCCGAAATAGCTGTTGTACGTGTGTGTGTGTGTGTCTGTGTTGTCCCTGTGACGTAACGTCAACCTCTGCTGTGAGGTGCGATCGGCTGCTACAAATTCAGAATTTAGAAACTTCTGCTCAGTTTCCTCCGTCGTGTTCGTGTGAAGGGACGTAGCTACGATCTGACAGAGCAGGTGAACACACATCCAGGTGCTTGTTCTGAGCCTCCAGGCCACGCTGTGACGCACACACACACACACACACACACAAGGTGTGTCCGCTGGACGGCTCAGCCGTGGACACCCAGAAGGTGCCCAGTTCCCTGGAAAGCCACAGCTTCATTGCATCACCGTAGCCAAGAGAGTGCGAGCGCAGCTCATAGGGCCAACAGGTCTGTACTTGTACATGTATCAGTCGTGTTTTCATGCATTGACAGATCCAAAAGCAGCGACTCTCGCCGCGTGGAGGTCGGTGATGTGCACACTTACCCTCTTTACTGAGCGACATGGCTTCTGCAGCCTTCTTGCCATTCTTGCTGCACTCGTCCAAATTGGGCCCTGAAACATGACATATCACACACGTGTTTCAGCAAGACGGGAAGATCTGCCCTTCTCCAACAACCTGGACACTTGCAACAAGAGGAATCGGCTCACTGGACAGATAATATACATTCGCAGGCCTTCAGCTCGGCCATACGTGAACACAGCCAGTGTCCAGTGTCTGCAGCTGACCTGAGGGTTACTCAGCCAGGTTGCCACCAGTCACCGCAGGCTGACGGAGGAGGAGGACCTGGTTTGATAGCTAGAGATGGAGGAGCTCTTGGAGGTTTGCCAGGCAGCATATTGAAAATGTGGGGAAGTGAAGGATCACTTGTCGGGGACAGGAGTGACACATTGGGGTGTCCTGTGGCCCGGGGGGTGTTACAGGGAGCAGAGGAGGGTGGGGGGGGGGGGGGGGGGGGGGGGGGGGGGCAGCCAGGTGGGCTGAGGGAGGAACTGAGGGACTGGAGCCAAAGGGACACAGGGTAACGTTAGCTAATGTGAAAGGCTGGGCCAGCTGGGCCGCCGGCAGCCTGACTCCTCCTCCGGACCCGGTGTCTGCTCTCCTCCAGACCCGGTGTCTGCTGCTGCCGCCGCCGCCTCGTCGCGTCCGGCTGGGCTGCTTCCCCTGCTAGCCGTTAGCCTGTTAGCCTCCTCAGCCAGAAGTTGCTCGCCCAGCCGTCCTCTCCACCAGCCTCCTTCCGCTCTGATGCCACCGCCACCCGGCTTCCCGCACGGAAACGGGACGCCTCCGTTAGGCGCTGGCAGCCGCTCTCGCGGCTCCCAGCGGCCGAACGGGCGTCACGGCGGCAGTGTTTTAGCCGCTATCGGTGATATCGGTGCTGTCTGCAGCCGGGGGAGGCAGGGAGCGACATGTTACCCACCCAGCGCTAGGACCCGGCAGGGTCTTTGTTTGGGTAACATGGTTAGCTCCGCGCTCCGTTTCCACGAAAATAAACCACGGCGCTTCGCCGAACCCGCTTCACGGCCGCCGGTGTTTGCTTCGACGAGCATCCTTACCCTCCGCCGCCGTCACGCCGGCCCAGTCGGCCCAGGCGGTCCAGCTCTGACCCACGAATTCATCGAGGCTAGGCACCCGCCGATCCAGAGCAGCCATTACTTTTACTGCGCGTTCACGCACCGCCATCATCACTGCGCGGCAAGCCGCTGACGTCATGAGGCGCGTTCTCGACAGGAAAGGAAGTTCCTGCGTGCGCGTTCTGGGGACACCCACACACTGTGAGGCCGGGGCGCGTGCACACGTGCAGCCTCCACTTTAAAGGGTACACATCACCAACAAACACATCGCCCGGTACACAATCAGCTCCTGATGATGCACACATCACCAACACACACATCACATCTCTCTCTCTCACACACACACATCACATCTCTCTCTCTCTCACACACACATCACATCTCTCTCTCTCACACACACACATCACATCTCTCTCTCTCTCTCTCACACACACATCACATCTCTCTCTCTCTCTCACACACATCACAAACACAAAACACATCACACATTGCAACAAAACATATCAAACAAACAAACATGAAACACGCACATCAAAAAATCACACACACGTCACAAACAACACGCATCACAAATACACATAAACATCAAACACATCATTAACATCAGCAGCAGACAAACATCGGGAACACACACGTCACAAACACACTCCATACGTAAATATCTCCAACACACACACACACGGATCATAAACATCACAAACACACAAAATACAACAAATCCAGTGTTTTGTGAAAGCAAGTAGAAATCCACGTGCTTCAACAAAGTGACCCATTGTTACATAATAGTTCGGACGCCAGGATCTGTTGTATGAACGAAATGTCTCCATTGATGCTGTAGTCAATAGTACGTTTCCTGTTTCACAGACTTTTTGAAAACATTGCAGTCTGGAAGCCATTTTTTGACAGAGAGAAAGACTGAGGTCTGAATGTATTTCTTTTATGATGGGAACGTCCCAGAAACTTAAGGAGTCAGCTTGTCTGCCACAGCGCTTATCATCAGGCTGCTTCTCCAACTGAGCTGAGAACGATTGGCGACGATAAGACTTCAGTCCAGATCAAACTGTCCACAGACCACAGGATGTTTGTCCGTGGGGGGGGGGGGGGTGATCCTCAGAGGTGATCAGAAGTCACAGGCGCACACACGTGAACACACTTCTAATCCCCGGCATGGTTAAGCCTGGCAGAGCTGCGATGGAGGCACAGACACCATAATCCTTTGGCCGGTCTGGAAGAGGAGCCGCAGATTGAGGAACACGTCGACGTGCCGGTCAGGGGGAACATCTCATGACCTGACCTTTACTGCTAAGCATTCACGCTGCCCTTGTCCGTCTCTTCACGGCCACAGTGGATCATCTTCTGATGGACACTTCCTGCTCACAGAGATCAAACCTTCTCAAACTGGTTTCTGTAAACCGACGAGTCCTCCGGACTCCAAAAGACCTCCATGGTCACAGAGCTCCTCCTGGAGCTGGAGGAACGGGGCTGGCAAACTGGGAGGGTTCTGCAGAGATCACGTCGAGGACATCCAGTGTTTGAGTCTGAGCCTGTCGGTGTGCGGTTTGCATGGCTCCTCGTGGGGAACAGTGAAAACAACCGGGACTCACTGTGACACAACAGGTTTACTGACCGACCGTAAAACTAGGCGAAATCTGTCATTTTGCTACACGATACCAAGACTCACCAAATCCTCCATTTTTTTCAGAGAGTTGACCATATAAGGTACCAACTGAAAGATGATTGTATGCCGAATCATTTTCCTTTGAAATAATGTGTCTATGTTAATAGTGTCTAAAGATATGCTTGAGTAAAATATGGCACAATATAAACAGCAACAACCAGTGGAGTTAAGATTCCTCATTGCACATGATGAGACATATCAAACATTGCATATGGGTGAAAATTCTGACAGACAAAATGTACATTTTAAAAGTGCAGGCCTGTTGATAACCAAAAAACATTTCAAGTTAAATAACATATTGGCTTCCATGGTTTATCCATCACTTGGTGAAACACATCTTCACTAATATTTGTCCAACTTGATTAGTTTTGGATGAGCTGAAAGCTGAAGTACTGAGCTTTCTTGTTGTATATATAGTTTAGAATTGTGATGAATAACCTTTTTTTGGGGGGGAGGGGGGGGGGGGGTGTTACTGTAAAGGTCCTGTAGCAGTGAGTCTGTGTGTCCTGAGGTGTCCATGTTTAGGGACCATTTAATAAGATGAAGATATATGAAGATACACTAATAGAGCTCAGGGAACAAAGAGGAACAGCAAACAGTGCCTCCACGCCACAACCGCCTGCAAAATAAAGCCACACATCACCAAGTATCAACTGGTTCAGACTCATCAATACGTCTTCTCCACTGCTTTACACAACTGATCGGTGCTGCCGCCCATAAAAGCAGATTTAACATTTAACATCGAGCTCATATTTCAGCCATTTTTGCCATTTTAGCCAAAAAAGGAGGCTTCCACCATTAATCAATGTCGGCTGTTTTAGCAATCATAGCAGTGATTGTTGTTTTAACAGTGATGAGCAGCATTTTGCTGTTTCAACAGTGAGCTTGTGTTCACATCTCAGAGCTCCAGACGAAGCAGCAGGTTGTCAGTGAAGGTCAATGAGTGAAAAGCTCTATTTTTCTTGATGTGGACTTAATCGTGGTTATTTTCCCAAGAGGAAAGTGAAGTGAAGCATCCCACGCTGAGGTGAAAGGCAGCACGCAGGAGACTCACATTTGAAACAATTCTTTCTTTTATGAGCACCACATCAGTTAAACCGCACAAAGACATTCAAGGTGGAAGGAACCATGAATGCTTTCGTCTGTCTGAACCCGAAGCTTTCAAAGGCTCCTCACCAACACAAACCCTAAGATCCAGCACTGTTTTACACACGTCAGCACAGAACAAAGACTGAATAAAACACATCAAAACCCGCTCACATCTTGATAAAAAAAAAAAAAAAATCCAATGTGTCAAATTTCACTTTATTGTGATAAAGTAAACTTTTTTCCAACAACTCCAACACACATTCTTATATTTCCGACAGAGGCAACATCCAATGTGCAGTTACTTCATCAAGATGAATCGTTTTCTCTTAGTGCAATGAAAATATTGACAACAGTCTTCAGCAGGAGTTCAGTACAAAAAGTGAACATGTGAGACGCCGGCTGGAAGCTTCCATGTAAAGCGGCTCCACAGGCCAAATGAGGAGGAAACAAAAATACAGCAGTTATGTCCTGTGTGCGCGGTGGAAACAGAAAACGTGTGGTGAAATAAACTGAAGGGAAGCTGCACTTCTCACTGGGAGAACAAAAACTCAACATCGGCTTTTAAAAATGGCTTTTGAACTGCAGGTAAATAACAACACTGAGTGCCATCGGTGCAAACGAGGGTCAGCCTGGTGCTGCGCTGAAACACAAAAGCAATTCAGAGTTCAATTTGAGTTCAGGCCGGCATTTCTTTAACATTAGACCAGAAGACGGCGACGCCTTCAACTCTCATGTGGAGAAATGTGTTGCAAAGTGATCGTTATTCAATTAAACACAGAGCGCAATATAGGCACGGCGGAGGCATCATGCTGGGAGGGCTGCCAAGTCTGGACAAGTGAAAAAAATCCAAGCTGCAGCTTTCAAAGTGTGAACGTGAATCTAGAAAATACTTGCATCTTCTGCAGAATGGATCGAAGCCTTACGATGGAAGAGTGTGAAAACTTCTCCTAAAATGTGTTTTAGTCTGCGTTTCATCAACTACGACGACATATTTAACCAGAAACTCCATCACGGACTTAGATTTGAAATGTGGTTTAATAGAGCTTTTCTGCTTGACTCAATGCCAACTAATGCAAGATTTAATGACTAATGTGAAGCTGGGGTGAGAAACAACATGCTGATTGATCAAAACTGGCTTATATGTGTGTAGAAATAAAAAAAAAAAAACATTAGTAAACTTTAATATTTCAACAAGAAGGCCGTTGCTGGGCTAATCCCCCGCCGGAGGGCTTTATATTTTCTCACAAAGCCAGCTCTAAGGCAGCACACTTGGTACACTAGAGGGTGTTCCATGGGTCCTAGTAGATAATTATGTAGAATCTGAAAGGTCTTCTTCATAAGCTATGTCAAAATACGTCTCCAGAGGCCAAAAGGGGTTTTTATGCACTTAGTGACCCTGTGACCTGATATGCAAATTAGGTCCTGGTCACCATGGTGCCCCTTCTCCCCAGGTGGAGTGTCCATGTGTGAAGTTTGGTGACTGTGGGCCCAGGAACTGCTGAGAAATGAGGAGAAATGTTTATATGAAAATACATGTATTGTGCAACCATGACGAGCAAACTTCAGACCCTACCAATCTTCAAGGTCAAGGTCAGGTCACTTGGTGTACTGGAGGTTATCCCTGGAGTGTGTATCATGTGTGTATAAAATTTCAGAGCCCTAGCTCAAAAACCTAGGCCTCCAGAGCCCAAAATGTGTTTTTAAGCACTTCGTGACCCTGTGACCTACTTAATATGCAAATTAGGTCAAGGTCACCATAGTATCCCTTCCCCCTCTGAGATGTATCCACATGTGAAGTTTGGTCACTGTGGGCCCAGGGGTTGCCGAGATATAGGTAGAAACGTACGGACGTACGGACGTAAGGAGACCGTTTCAAAATCCCCCTTCGGGGCCTATCAGCCACGGCGGGGGATAATTAAAGTAACTAAGGCTGCACCAAATGAGTTAAATATATGATACATAATAATGTTGTGATGATTTTAATATGACAATGTGGTAAATAAACCTATTTGAAGTGGCATTTATCATGTTTTACCTGCTTATTATTTAACGTTGCCTCCTGGTTTATGAGCCTCATGGGGCCTCACGGCTGCAGACCTCTGGTATAAGTTGGTTTAAATTGACATATTAACACAGATAAACAGATAAGATCATCTAATTTCATGCTTTAATGTTCAATAGGCACGTTTTCATTTGTAAAAAGTCATCTTAAAAAAAGAAGTAAACTGCATCTGGTTGGCCAGGATTCCTCCAGGTCCAGGACTGATAGTGTTAATTTGAAGAGTTCAACTTTATATCTGAAACACAAACTGGAGAATAAATGCATCACAGTCTGTTTCAGGTCTTCGTGTCATGTTTTACTTCTCGATGAGCTCATAAATAAACCACAATGATGCTTTACAGTGGCGTGTGGAAGGAGTGTTTCCATCTTGTGGCTGGATGATGAAAAGCCGGTGTAAACTAGAGAGAGGCTCTGCATTGGTGAAGCAGACGACCGAGACGTCCCATCGCAGTCGCCAGTGTAAACGTCTCTCAAACGGACGCCTTCGTTCAGTTTGTGTGTGACGAGGACGTTCGAGGATTTGGTCTGGTTACAGATCTCTTTCTGGATGTTTTTTACAGCAACACCGCCTTTAGTCATGTATGGAAAAAAAACTTTTTGGTTTGTGTTTTCACCTCGGCTGGAGGGCAGAACACCTTTTTGCAGCACATTTCATCACTTTGTGACGTGGAAAGGACTCGTGTGGAAGTGAATGCTGGATCTACAGTGTTCCACAGTAACAAGACAGTGTTCCCCAGTGTCACTCAGAGTTACAGTGTCTTGCAGAGTCACGCAGTGTTAGTGTTTCTCAGTTAATGTTACAGATTTACAGTGTCACACAGTTACAAAGTGTCACACACCATTACGTAGTGTTACACAGTGTTAATGTTACAGAGCTCCACAGGAAGTGTTCCTCAGTGTTGCACTGTGTAACAGTGTTACACAGTGTTACACAGTGTTACTCAGAGTTACACAGTGTTACACAGAGTTACTCAGAGTTACTCAGTTACACAGTGTTACACAGAGTTACACAGTGTTACTCAGAGTTACACAGTGTTACACAGAGTTACTCAGAGTTACTCAGTTACACAGTGTTACACAGAGTTACACAGAGTTACTCAGAGTTACACAGTGTTACACAGAGTTACTCAGAGTTAGTGTTACTCAGAGTTACTCAGTGTTACTCAGAGTTACACAGAGTTACTCAGTGTTACTCAGAGTTACACAGTGTTACTCAGAGTTACACAGTGTTACTCAGAGTTACAGAGTCGGTGTATAAAGAATTCTGCAGCGAGTGATCACGCTCAGTGTAATTCTGCCTGCTGTGTGGAACGTTGAGCGGCTGTGGAGAAATAGTTGAAGTGTTGCTCAGTGATTGGAGACGACTTGAAACTAACGATCGGTGTGACGGCCAGAACGAGTATTTTTGTGTTTGCTTTTTTTTCTGGGTTAACGTGAACGGGGCACGGAGGCGTTGATGGGCGGGTGCATGGCTGAGCTGTCAATCACCCTGAGTGAGGTGGCTGGTGGTTAGTGGCCAGGGACTCCGCCTTCCTCTACAGGGGCCGGCTGGTTGGGATCCTTGTGGAACGGCGTCTCCTTATAAATGAACCAGCAGTTTCCGGCCCACAGGATCAGGTTCAGGAAGCCGAAAATCTAGAGAAAGGTACAGAAACAGAAATAGAAATAGAAGCATTATCACATTTTAAATGACTCCACTTCAATAAAAATATCTAAACACTGTTAATCTACTTGGTAGGATATTAGCAGAGGACAAGTTTAAAGAACAGTTTGTCACTGGTTTAAATGACTATTTAAAACAAATTAAAAAGCCTTCATCAATTAAAATACTAAAATTAAAATCAAAGCAGAGCATGTATGCATATAAGCCTTTTTATTCTGAAAGATGTTTTTATATTTAATTTTCAACTGCTTCCAAGTCGCCTTCCTCCGGTTGGATTGCACCTGAATGAAAATCAGATTTTACACATTTATTATTTCTAACCATCTGCTGCGATCTTAAGTTAAAGGTTAAGTCAGTGGAGTAATGAGTTCAAACTTATGCATAAACTCTGGCAGCAGTTTTCTCCAGTCGTCTCTCTGCTGCTGCAGCCTTTTACAGCACAATAACTGGGTTTTTGGTCTGTTGCCATAGTGACTCATGATATCGAGGCTCCATTGATGATGGCTTTTTACTGTGGCTGTACACGCGCTTAACTCAAGATTCACATACTCAGAGTTGATTGAACTAATTCAGATCAGCTGTTCTGGAACCGGAAACTCTGAATTTCCCACCTCAGAGTCAGTCGACTCAGAGTTCAGGGAGAAACTCAGAGATTGTTGAACCTCCTTTCTGGAATACCTCTCTTTTAAGCGCCCCTTCATTTTATGCAGAACCTGTCAAATATATTCAGAAGTCAATAGAAAGACAGATCCTGGGCAGTGATGATGGCGTCCTAGCACTTCTTGTACCCATCAATCAGCTTCTTGCACTTCTCAGCTGGTATTTTCTTCCTTTGCAGTTTGTTCAAATTCTTCAACGTTTGCAGGATTGTTTTTCCCCCCCAGTGGCAGATTTCAGCTCAAACCAAAGATTTTCATTATGGTTCCTCCACCATGCTGGTAGAGTGTTTGTTTCTTTGTAGGCTTCATTGCTCCGCCTGTAAACTGTTCGCTTGTATTGACAAAAGCTCATTTGCTTCATCTGTCTACAAAACATTTTCCCAGAAGGACTGAGGTTGCTTCAGGTACTCTTTGGCATAGAACCAGGGCTCTTTTTTCATGTCTTTTCCTCATCAATGATGTCTCCCTTGGCCTTTGCCCACAAAGCCCTGGTTGGTTTAGTATGCGGTGCATGCTACTTGTGGAATCCATGACCCCACGCTGTTTTTCCACCAGTCACCCTCGTCAATTTTTCTCTGACCTCCACGTTGCCGGACGTTCTTTACAGCTCCGTGCTTGGAAAACTTCTCAACATTACACAATGTTTAAACATGTTGGAAAAGGTAGACCGATGTTTTAGGAGATGAACTTCCGATGTCCTTTTGTCTTCACCTTTGTGACAAACGACCATGGAATAACTGGAGAACGCATCATTCGTTGGTTAATTTAAGTCACATGGGCACAAACAAACGATCACACGTGATTCTGAGTTGCGATCCATCACAGGTGAGTCTTAATGTGAACTGGGATCAGCTCCCCCCGTGACTCTGCTTCGGATTAAGCCGTATACAAGATGGATGGAAGCTTTAAGTTGTTGTTTGTCATTTGCTCTTTGCATCAAACAAAAGTTCTTTGTAGAGAAGAAATTGCTTGACTCGATTGATTTTTTTCAGCAGATAATCCACATTATGTACTGAAACGTGATGGGAGCAGGACTGTATGACGGGTTGAAACCAACACCTTTTACTGCTTGATGGGAAATATCATATACTAAAATGGTTTCTCTTCTCCTTAAAGAAGTGTGAGGAGAGCAGTGAGTGAGACGAATGTTTTCCTGGACTTTTCACTTTCTGATGCTTGAAATGTTGAGATGGAGGCAGTCTGTGCTGGAACATGAAGATTGTCGAAGCAGACCTGTCTGGATGCGTGCTCAAGTTGCTCTGAAACCTGAGTGTATGTTTCAGTGTTGATCAAGCTGTTCTCGCGCCGCAGGCACTAATGTTCCCTCATACCATCACCGATGCTGAGAACAACCTTCAGTCGTCAGAACAGAGCCTCCACATGAGGATGAAGGTGGATTTGAATTATTTTGTATCTACATTGAACCATTTCCCAAGCTCGCTGTATTCCGTCTTCCTGTATGAGTTGACTGAAGCAGGAGGCGGAGCTTCGTCCAGGAGGGACGTGACAGAGACCGGCTGAAAGCCCAGACGACGAGCTGCTCTGCATCGTACGTCTACTACGTTTTAGCTTGGCTTTGAACTCTGTCTAGGACAGTGTATTTATTCTGTATGCTCTGTTTTTATGAATCTCTGGAAGGCTTCACCAACCTGCAGCACCGTCGCTCCTCCCACAGTCAGCACCTGTGTTTTTTATTGTTTTTATGTATTATTCTTGTATTTATTTCTTAATGTATTGTTTTTATAGCTTTGTTGTAAAGCACTTTGGGTACCACTGGGTTATTGTAAAGGGCTATACAAATAACATTTGATTGATTTGATTTTTTGATTTTACAGCAAAACCTTTCAAATGAAGAATGTTCTGATTGGATGGACAGAATGGCATCAGGAAAGACTTTAGTGTTTTCTTTAAGAATTGTAAATTGATGCAATAGCTCAGTGTTGTTTTTTGTCTTTTTCGATGGGTATTGTTTGCGATGAACAAGAAACCAGTGAGTGACGACGACCTGTTATCAAACCAGGTCCACAACACCAATTCAACAAAACTGAATCAGCTTCCACTGACGTGTTTGAGGAATCATTGATCGATGATCAGGACCCCGTTTGTTTGCTCAGGGTCTTTCCACAGGACATAAACATTACTCCACTCACCACAGAGGCATTGAGGCGGCCCATGGAGGGAAACTCTCCGGCTTTACAATCGCTGCTGCACTGCTCCACCAGGTGGTTGGGGTTGGTGGCCCATTTGATGTCCGTCAGTCCTTTGCCCCAGGCCGAGGAGGACACCAGCCACAGGAAGGCGAAGGCGGCGGTCACCACCAAGTCCTGCAGAAGACACAGCGGGTGGACGTTAGCTGCAGGCTGCTGCTGCTGAGGGCAGCGCCCGGTGGGGGGGGGGGGGGGAGGACTCACAATGATGGGGCCGCGGCTGGTCTGGCGGTACACGTGCTGGAAGCCCAGGTAGAGGATCAGAGTGGCGGTGCAGTAAAGGAAGCCGAACACCCCCACACATACGAAGAACTCGGCCGAGGAGGAGAAGTCGCCCTGCAGGAAGCTCTCCACTTTGGTGGTGTTACACAGCACGATGCTGTACTCGCTTTTCAGCAGCCTGGAGGAGCAGGGGGGGGGGGGGGGGGGGAGTCAGGAGCAGATCTGATGGCTCTGCACGAGGGAAGTCAGAGAAAACAAGGCCTCACCTGGCTCACTCCTCTGTCCAACGCAAGCAGAGGGAGAGAAGGTCAGAGCATTCAGAGACAAATCAACAGCCAGAGGTTCCCTGCACCTTCAACATGAGGAAGAGTCTCCTCCGACTCTTCCTTCACTGATCTCTTTGCACATTCACTGGAGTGACACTAAAGTCGTTTGGACTTTCATGACAGCTGATCTCATATGTGCGCTGCTTCCAGTGGTGTATGTTTATATCAGGGCTTTAATCCAATGCTTCCCCCAGTCATCATGTGTTGACAGGGTTGAAAACATCTGGCTTGAGGGGCTTCGCTGAGGTCATGCAGCTGGAAGACACCAAGGTCCTCTTATTGGACTGTCAAATCTAGCACTCTGCATCTGGAGCACTCTGCATCTGGAGCACACTGCATCTGGAGCACTCTGCATCTGGAGCACTCTGCATCTGGAGCACACTGCATCTACATCTGGAGCACTCTGCATCTGGAGCACACTGCATCTGGAGCACTCTGCATCTGGAGCACACTGCATCTGGAGCACACTGCATCTACATCTGGAGCACACTACATCTGCATCTACGTCTGGAGCACACTACATCTGGAGCACTCTGCATTTACATCTGGAGCGCACTGCATCTACATCTGGAGCACTCTGCATCTGGAGCACACTACATCTACGTCTGGAGCACAATACATCTGGAGCACACTACATCTACGTCTGGAGCACAATACATCTGGAGCACACTGCATCTACATTTACATCTGGAGCACACTACATCTACATCTGGAGCACACTACATCTGGAGCACACTGCATCTACATCTGGAGCACACTACATGTACATCTGGAGCACACTACATCTACATCTACATCTGGAGCACACTACATGTACATCTGGAGCACACTACATGTACATCTGGAGCACACTATATGTACATCTGGAGCACACTACATCTACATCTGGAGCACACTACATCTACATCTGGAGCACACTACATGTACATCTGGAGCACACTACATGTACATCTGGAGCACACGACATGTACATCTGGAGCACACTATATGTACATCTGGAGCACACTACATCTACATCTGGAGCACACTACATCTACATCTGGAGCACACTACAGCTACATCTGGAGCACACTACATCGACATCTGGAGCACACTACATGTACATCTGGAGCACACTACATGTACATCTGGAGCACACTACATCTACATCTGGAGCACACTACATCTACATCTGGAGCACACTACAGCTACATCTGGAGCACACTACATCGACATCTGGAGCACACTACATGTACATCTGGAGCACACTATATGTACATCTGGAGCACACTACATCTACATCTGGAGCACACTACATCTGGAGCACACTACATCTGGAGGAGGATTCAAACAGTGGATGCTAATGGCTGCAGGACTAAAGAAATAAAGGGTGAAGCAGAGTTCACATCTTGGAACAGATTTCTGGAAGCAACTAAAGAAATAAACTAAAATAATAACTTTGAGGTGTTTTATTGCGTCGAGGGGCATCAATAAAATGTTTCCATTTTGAAATGGTCTTAATTTGACTTGACAACCTTTTAAGAATTTTTTTTTGTGAATGTTGGAGAGATCAGAGAAGTGTTGGTTCTTCAAAGGTTTCTGGAGTAACTGAACTGATGTAGGCTCCTGCTTTAAAATGTGCTGTGGTTCGTCCTGCCAACAGAGAGGTGGAGTCACTCCTCTTCTCACCAGACGATGGCAGTAAAAACCAGCAGCAGCTTCTCAGCCTGCAGGCTGGGATCCCCTGCTGAGCGTCCTCCATCCCAGGGAGGGGCAAGGCGCCTCTGACTATCTTGAGGCTGGCAGATTAAATCTGAACATCATGTTTAACACATTATTACTTCTCTGTTTCTCTGGTCCAATGTAAATCTGCCCTACAAAAACCCAACACATTATGTCATCGTTTGTCTACTTTAAATGAAATAAAGCCATGATAACCTGCCAAACGTATTGAGAAATATTCCAACCAATATCATAGTAGCATTTAAAACAAATATTTATTAACTTTAATCTATTCAAATCAACCCAATTTACATTAATATAGGTAATTGATATACACACTTTGAATCTCATTTTGCCACCTTCAACTGTGTCCTTTTCAAGGAGAGAAACAAGAACAGAAATGATTGATTTATATTTTCTGAGAGGTCCATGGAGCTTCTAAATGCTCGCAGTGAGCAGGTGTTCAAGAAAGGAATGTACATGTAGATACTGCCTGTAAGGCAGTTATTAGACAGGAATTCTGTGATTGGTGAACCTCATATTTTGTAATAAAAGAAAAGCAGAGCTTGAACGTGGAGGAAGGCGCTGCAGGGTTGGGTGTTGGGGGGTCGGGTGTGGGGGGGACACGGCTCTGCAGTGGGACGGTACCTGAACGGGTAGGAAAAGGACACGGAGAGGTTCTGCGTCTGCTGGACACCGCAGTTCACCGAGAAGTGAGTTGTCCCGGAGTAACCTCCTGCGGTGCCAAAGGCGAAGATGGTGAAGATCTGTGGACACACCGGGAGTTAATCAGGGCGAACACACACACACACACACACACACACACACACCAACACACTCCACCTCCACCATCCTGACACACCGACACTGCTGCCTGTGGCCATCAGATCACAGGGAAGTTCCTCTTCCTGTCTTGACTAACTGCAGGAAACAGACTGAGGAAAAAGGAAGGAAGTGACTCTACAGCTCCTCTGTAGCGGCTCTATGGAACTTTCACCGAGTTATGCGGTGATAAACATTGTCAGCTCCAGGAGAAACATGTAACACCTAATGTCAACTCAAATCTGCCTTTCACTCCCGGGAGTGTCATTCAACACGCAAAGGGTTTTTACGAACAACCACCTCCACACTGACACACTCTGTGACCTCACACACACCTGTCTACTTGGTGGGCGGGGCTCTGGACCAGCAGGACTCATCTGATTGGTTAGAATGTGTAGACCTCCAGAGCATGAATGTAGTGCATGGAAACAAAACCTGCACTGTAATTTTATTTATTTATCTATTTATTTGAGCATAAACATTCTGCTCAAAAGGAGCTTCTGAGCTCCGCCCCCAAACTCAACGCAACAAAAAGTGCATTCCACACTAGAATAGAAAGAGCAAAACGTCAACAACAACAAAACATTAACAAAAAAGAACCTCCCACATTTCATACGACCATATCAACACGGACTAAACTTACGACACACACACTCACACACACATGCACATATACGTTGATCCTACTTCTCCCCCTAATGCATTTCTTCTTCTCTGTATGTTTCAAAAATCTTTTGTTTGTATTTGTATTTGAACAGGTTGATGTTTGGACATCGTTTCAACTCCATCTCCAATTTGTTCCACAATTGAACACCATTAACTGTCGGGCTAAAACTTTTCAGGGTTGTGCTGTTTCTGAGTCCTAAAGTTTAATTCATCACGTATTTCATAACGGCCAGTAGGATCTGGGAACCTTGTAATAAAGACAAAGCAGTCCCAATGGACAGATAGAAGGAAGCTTCAGTTTTCTGACGTGTTTGTCGTAGAGTCACTGATTTGACAGAAGTAAACAGGTGTGTAAACTAACGCCAACCTTCTAACAACCGACGTCTGTGTACTTTTGTTCGTGTGGATACTGGCGCATCAGCTGGAAGGACTTATGACCACATGACTAAATTCCTCCACGTTATCTCGTGAAAAAGTGAAGCGTGTACGAGTCACATGACAGAGTGTCCACTCGGTGTTTGGAGGCATTTGGCAGCAGAGCAGCTGCGGCCGACATGTTAACCCGGGCGTGAGAGGGGTCAGATGAACCACACTTCATTTTCCGCATGTTGGAGGCAAAGCGCCTGTGGCTGCCGAGCAGACCGACGGCAACAGTTGTTCTTAATTGATCATCTGGAGAAGAAGAAGTGTCAAAGTCTTCAGTTCAGAAGCCACATTCACACACACTGGATGACCAGTGGAATAACGGCATGAAGACCCGGACCTCACAACACCTCTCTTAAAATACATTCTAAATATGTCCACATGGTCTGAGCGTTTTTTTTTGTTTTTTTTAACAGAACATGAGAACATGAACTTAAGTTCATTGCAAAACCCTGATGTTAATAATAACCAGTTACTCCTGTGAGGTTCCTGCAATAACAACACACATTAAACCTGAATGACGCCTTCACTGCTGTGGCATCTATGTGTTTGGAGAGAAATACTAAGACAAGGAGAAGCACATGGATGCGGCCGTAACTTGGGATCATAATTTTGCCAAGGGAGCTTGAAATAAGTTCTTCTACTAGCAGAATCTATGAGAATTGTACGTGTGACACCATGTGACACCTGTTGTCTGCGACGGCTCAACATCACAGTGAGTAGAGGGCTTTAGAAGAGTCACGTCATCACCACACTCACAAACTAGAGCCGTCAGAGACCTCTCCCAAACGTTACAACAATCAGTGGTAAAGAATGTGGTTAAAATTTGTCACGTAGTTTTGACATAATCCTTAAAAGCCGATAAAATAAAACCCGGATCCAGAACCCAGATGCGGATCACCTCCAAAATTCCATGGAATCTTCCACGGCCCAATATCGATTTGTGATTAAAATCTAGACAAACTCCGTCCAGTAATTTTGATGTAATCCTGCTAACAGACATACAGACCAACACATATATGCAGATGACTTTATTACGTTATTGCGTAATAATCTTTGAGCTCCTGTTAAAGGATCTAGTTGGACTGGGACGAGGATCTAGTCATACTGGGACCGGGATCTAGTCAGACTGGGATCTAGTCAGACTGGGATCTAGTCGGACCGGGACCGGGATCTAGTCAGACTGGGACCGGGATCTAGGCGGACTGGGACCAGGATCTAGGCGGACTGGGACCAGGATCTAGTCAGACCGGGACCAGGATCTAGTCAGACCGGGACCTGACCCGAGCTGCAGGGTCGTCCTCCAGCTGCCTGTGTGATGCTGAAGACCGTCATACCAGAGATGTTTACCGAGCTGGGAAAGACAGGACAGAAGCTAAATCTGTAAACAGAGTCCAACTCCACCACAATGATGCTTCAACCTATTTTTAAAAGACACACACACACACACACACACACACACACTAGTGTGTGTGTACTCGTACAGATTCCTTTGTAAACACACTGTACACATTGGGAACTCTGTGTCTCATGACTCCATCCAGCCGATACATTTCTACACAGAAGGTTTAGACAACCACATCTCAGGTTGTTTTAACTCACACTCTTCTTGGCAGGAGGCTCGTGATGATTAAAGGTCATGTGTGGTGAACCGCTTTAATAAAACTACATTCCAATGATGTCATGTTGATGTAGAGCTGTTAGCAGCATTGGCTGCACTCATCGCTTTTCACCAGGTTCATAAAATAAAAAGCCATCTCTACAACAGAGCTGTGAAACATTGACCTTAACCTGAGGAGAAATACTGCGACAAAGATGATGTCACATCTTTCTGATTTAGACAAAAAGGGTCACATTTAATTTACTGGTTGTATTTTTACTTCCTACAAGAACATTGGAAAGACAAACAATGTTGAAATTGTAAAATCTTTCAGGTTTTTGTATAAATGTACAGTGGTTTTTTTACAAAGTCAAAACAAAGGGGAAATATTTGACAGTTTCCTTTGTTTTCACGCCAGTCGAGCAAACGCCAGATGCAATGTCAGCTGTAAGTGTTCTCCCTGTGCTCTAGAACAGTGGTTCCCAACCTTTTTTGACCAGTGTACCCCTTGAGCTGGTTTCCATGTGAAAAGTACCCCCTCTCTCGTGTGTGATTATTCGCCTTAATGTGTACTTATATTTAACCCTTTGTCTTTCTATCTATCCAACTGCTCATTTAAATAAAACAATTATTGTGAGTGTAAAAACATACCTTTTAATGAGACACTTGCTCTTGCTTGTCTTTCATAAGTCTTTCCTAATTCCTTTTTTCACTGGGCTCCCCTGTGCCTGCGTCCGAGGCGACGGTAGCAGTAGCGGTAGCTGGACGTTTACTCCTGCCTAGCCATGCATCCATGTTTACAGTCGGTATGCAGCTAGAGTTAGCTAGCTTCGCGAATCGTGCGCGCCCGCAGCAAGAACGTGAACCTTTTTTTTTTTTTTTTTAAAGCGCGCCACTTTATAGTCTTTTCATATTATGTGCATTGTAGTGTTACAATCACTGTGGACGAACTGCTACTCATGGAAAATAAACGTATGGCCTTACTAAAATTCATGATATAATACAATATAATATAGTATAAATTATTTTTTTGTGTGTGTGGATACTGTAGGCTAATTTATAATCTTTCTGCGTACCCCCTGCAATACCCTCGCGTACCCCTAGGGGTCCGTGTACCCCCGGTTGGGAATCACTGCTCTAGAACACCGTCAGCAGTACCTCCTGTTAGCATGTTAGCATGAGAGAGCTAATTTAACCACTTTTCACTGGTACACATGAGAATAAAGAAATGGGACAATTCCTCGTATAGTTGAAAAACATGCGCATTTTCAAACGATGTACTACATTTGTGTGGCTGATACGATCATCCCTGTTGATGTGAGCTCCAATATATTACTGTTTAACTCTGGCTTCACCGGGGAGATCAAGTTTGTGTTCTCACAGCACAACTCACTCGTCCACTGAACTTTACTTCTATTGATGTTAAAAAGTCCATTGTGATGTTTTGAAAAACCCTTTGTAACTTTAAAAGTTGAGTAACAAAGAGATCATCAAACGTGTAAATCGTATGAGGTTTTGTGATCTTGTTCACACTGAACTTCAGCTCAGCTGCTTCGATGTGGTTCAAACAAATCCTCACCCTCACCAAACTTCACTTTTGTTTTCTTGATATGAAGCAGTTTATTCGGAGCAGTGCAGGTCTTTCACAGTGCTTTCAGAAGCTCAGGTTTCAACACTGGACGCTCGGCCACCATAACAGCAGGGGACAGGAGGACCTCGGCTCTCAGGTCCTGTCTGTGCTTCCAGACTGGTTCCCACAGACCTGATGTCTGTTAGAAGATCTGCTGCAATCACGCTTTCTCATTTTCTGCCCCGTTTTGTGTGCCGTCTTTGACTCGTGACTTGTTTTACATTGCTTGTTTTACAGTGGCATGTCCTGCGCTGCAGCTTCCTCTTCCTGTATTGCTGGACTTATCAGGCAGAGTGAGTTCATTAACCTACAGGGAGCAGTGGAAAAATAATTGACCTTCACCGACCTTCCACTTTCATTTCAGGAGAGTCGTGTTCATGCGACAGCAGTGCTGTTACAAGGTCTGTCTTGTAAAGTTAAATGATTGACCAGAACGAGACATAAAACGTCATGTGACCACCGGAGCACACAGCTCTGCCCTTCCCAGCCAATCAAAAGCCCCGAGACACGTGATCCCTGCCCCTGTACACTTCTTTTCTTTTTCCACCTACTGAACTTCACACAGAGCCTCTATCAGCACAGTGAGGCCAGCACCTTTTCACCGCCCACTCAAAGCACTTGACATTAAATGATAAATATGACACAAGACATGACATCTAGATTTAATATGAGATATGATACATAAATTAGCAACTATAAATCTACCCCTGTAAGCAAAAGTATTGGAGACATGATACATAATAAAGCCATGATAAAGAGACTAAGTCACTTTCAGATGTATTGCTTTTCCATATGGCACCATCAACCCTTTGTATTCTTCAGCCTTCCACCTCTTCAGTCTGAATTGACGCTCCAGGGTTCAGTTCTGTAAATTCACCCTGCTTGTGAGGACGAACTTGTGAGTTTATTTTGCTGCAGCCATCAGGTGAAGCATCATCTGCCCCAAAAGAAGCACCGACTCCCTGAACAAGAGCAGATCCTTTCTTTCTTCCACCACTTTGCCAACGGTTCATCTTCCTCTCAATACATGAAACTTTATTTCCGGTAGTTTTGAGGCTGATCGTTGTAACTTTGTATATTCAAGCAAGTCTTCCTATACTTCTTGTTAATGGAAGGTGTACATCTGGTGGCAAAGCCTCGCTTCTTTTCTGCACTCTGGACGGTTTTACTGACGTCACTCAGTTGTTTCTCACAACTTTTCTGCTTTTTCATCGACTCATCGTCTGGTACTGGGCACACCAGCAGTTCCTCTCTGGTGTTTCTGCTTTAAATTCAGTCTGCACAACACCAAAACCCAAAATATCAATGTTAGAGCCAGTTTGTTGACTGAATAATCACCTGTCATTCACATGCTGCAATACTTTCGCTCAAATGAAAAGATCTTCTTAAATTATGATCCAGATGTAAATACCTGAAATCAAAGCTGCCAAGTATCTTTCAATATCAAAGACAAGTGTTTTGAGTCACTAGCAAAGATGAAGCAATGAAAACTTTTCAATGCTTTTAGAAGGGGGAGACACACACACACACACACACACACACACACACACACACGGGAGAGCAGGATTTAGCACGTATCAGGCCAGCTGAGGATTTTCAAGAATGGGTTTCGTCTTCCAAGGATCTCTGGAGCTCCACAACATTTCTCAGCTTTCATCTCAGCCCTGTTTGACCCACCCGGGCCAATCTGACAGGACCTCAAATAAACCCTCCAGACAGGGCGGGGACTCCCTGGACAGAGTCCACAGTCTCCACCCGACTCCCGCTGCCTCAAACATTCCTCCTCTCCTCTCCTGGTCAGGGAGTGGCAGGGCCGATAACGACCCCGTACAAGCTGCGCAGCATTAACGTGAAGAAGATAGGGGTTCACGATGATCAAGCAAGCGACCGTCAATGGAAAAATAACCACGGCCTCCTGAGACCGTGAAACACTGCCGTTACTGGACGGCGTCCATGTTTAGAGGCTGAGCATACACACCAGCTTGACACGCAATAGGATCCATTATAAACATCTTTTAAGTGAGTCTGAAGGACGGAGGCGAAGTGGCTCTCAGCCATGCAAAGAATGTCTCAGACTCAAACACAGCAGCAACAGACTGACCAGGGAACCGTCCACAATGTCCTGCAGGAAGATCAGGCTGCAACAGAAGAGCAAAGACCATGAAACCCACAACGACCAACCTGACGGGCACGTTTAGGCCCCATTTACACCACAACGACGACACAAGACGGCATCGTTTTTGTTTCAGTTTGACGACACTGCAGTTTGCAGTGTTTTTGTAATATACCCATGCATGCACACACATCCCTCTGTCCCTCTTCATGGTACTGAGATTCTCAGTATCTGTATGAAGAAATGTCCCTCACATATGCAGATGACAGTGTGGTAGAAATGTTAAGTTCTAACAAACGCTCTGAATCCTCCATTATTATTGTACCTGCTCACACATGAGCACAAAACTCAACTCGAACTGGAGAAACCAACGTTTCAGAAATGTTTTGCAAACAACAAAGCATCAGTGACATGCCACACTCTGGAAGACGCTTTATTTTCAGAGACTCATGAAACAAACAGCGAAAACACAACAGACGTTTGTTGTTTTGCTTGAAAAAAGATGTTGAATAAACAGGACCTCGCCTAGTCAGAAGATATCGATACCGTCAACTGTTGACAAGGCGAAGAAAATTGAGAAGCTTGAAAGGATTGGGACTAGAAATGCATCACCATGTGAATTACACTGTGTGTAATTACTATGCAAGTTGGATTTTCGAAGATTTATTCCATCATTGAACTCTCAGTCAATTCAAAATGGTCGGAAACTTCAAAGTGAACATTAAGGAAAGTGGAAGCGATGTTTTAGATTCGTTATGAGAAGATCTGATTATTGGTCAAATGTTAGTTTGCAGAGTCGTCTTGTCGCCGACGGAAATGTACCCGTTTCACTTAAGTGTGAATAATAATGGAACGATTCACACATTAAGATGACATTTCCCCCCAATTCAAAGAAAAATAGAAATGGTTGAAGTAAGTAACATGGAGTCTGTGAGGAGCGAGTCATTTCCACAATATTCTCTTTCACTCAAAATCGTTCATTTAACACTTTGAGTGCTCAATTCCAATGTTCAGAAATGGGAAATGACAGGTAAACAAAAAAAAGTTTTAAGACTTGGTAGAAATCGTCTTTAAAAAGGAACCTCCATGTTATTTAAAGGCAAGAAAAATGTGTTGGAAAATGAAAAAAAAACGTCCATAAATATACCATAATTCACCACTTGGACGAGTGGACGAGTCTGATGGACATGTTAGAGCATAAGACTGAAGTAAAACAAACCTTTGTCTTGTTAAACTGACTGTAGGTTTGTTGTTGATCATTAGTTCGACTTGAAAAGTTCCACCTCATAAGATCTAATGGTGAAGCTCTCCATATGCATCACTTAATTCAATTTGAGGTATTGCATCGTCTTCGTCCCAAAGGACGAGCTTGCAAAAATATATCCTGCTGAAGATGCCAACAGAGTTAATCTTCCACAGGCCACACGTTTTGGGAGTGCCAGGCTTTAAATAGTTTCTCTGAGGTCCTTTCATACATGCATTAGGAAATGAATATCACCTTCCTCTCTCGTCTCCATCTTTGCAGATTGTCTCCACACCACATGCCAAGGCCACAGCCTTTGACTCATTAATGACACGCAGACTTTATCTTTCTCAAAAGTGTGGATGTGGCCGAACGGTCTAAAGGAAGGAGAGCCTGTTAGTTGTATTCACTTGTTTCCAGGCTGATCTTAATACACATTGCAGGTATGGATTCATGTATCTCATAAATGTGATTAGTTCCATTTCTATTACTTTAATATATCAGCATTTCTTTTCAACTTAGTAATTTATCTGTTATTATCCTTTTTTTTTCCAATGTCAGCGAGAGGAGGGAGGTGGAGGTGGAGGGTATTAATCACTTTATGTTGTTCGCTACTGCAATTGTAATACATGTTATAGTTCCACCCAGCTCATCACTAATACGACTAAACTGATCTGGGGTTGGTTCAGACCCAATGTGACCCCGTGGAGGATGGACGGGGGTGTTCAGAAGAGAGGCGACAACTTCTGCTAGTCCAAACTGGTCCAAGCCAGTTCTGTCTTCAAATGTAAGGAGGTCTTTACACAGACCGATGTGTACATGCTGGTTTACCCCGGGGGGGGATGTGTGCAAGACACTTACACCAGGGCCGAGCTGGCCGGGGAATGTGGCCTGCAAGCAGCCGGCGGGATTGACAGTCAGTTTCCTGAGACGAGCGCGCACGGCTCACCAGCGCTATATCCAGCAGGCCCAGTCACCAGCGGGAGCTCTGAAGCTAGCTCACCTGCGCTTCTCGTTTCCACGACTCGCGATCTGTTCGGGTTCAGAACCCACCTTGTCTTCCTGCAGCGCCGAGTCACTGAGCGTTAGGAATTACACCGGCGAGTCAAAGAGCGCTCGCTTGGGG
This sequence comes from Blennius ocellaris, assembly GCF_963422515.1. Taxonomy (NCBI): domain Eukaryota; kingdom Metazoa; phylum Chordata; class Actinopteri; order Blenniiformes; family Blenniidae; genus Blennius; species Blennius ocellaris. Next base: position 27,854,715 of record NC_137653.1, on the reverse strand, counting down.
AAGTGTCAACGGTGAGCGAGAAAGACGAGCGGCGGGATTTTCACACATGCTGCCGGTTGGCTGAACGCGCGCGGCAGAAAGATGCGAGCTAGCACTGGAGTGAACCCGCTTCAGACCGGCTCGACCTGCTGGACTGGATTCATCATCTCAACTGACAGATTACTGTTTGACTGCAGATGACAATAGAGCAGTTTTAATTTCAGTTTCAAGGCCAAATACAGAGAGTGCAACTTTTTGAAAATGGCTATAAGGTGGAACTTTTTGAAAAAGAAAAAAAACAAAACAAAACTGCAACTGGGTGGAAAATGCAGTGATTTGAAAACGCCTGGCTCTGTCTTCATGTAGATGGTGGAAACGCTGCTACTGCACATGAGCTCCGTGGCCATATGTCACTAGCTGTTCTGCACATGCTCAGTCCATAGACAATAAGAATGTTTAACTCCACACACGTCTGTCCATGAGAGTTCTCCCCTTGTTAAAGGGGTCATATTGTGCAAAATTCACTTTATAATGGTTTTCCAACAGCAATATCTGTCCCCAAACCTGGAACGACGCCCCAGAAGAGAAGAAAGTGTGTCCTCTCTCTCCCCGGCTTGTTCCAGGTTTTAAAAAGTGTGTTGCTCCAACCAGCCAATCAGAAATCAAACCCTATGTAGTGTCATCGGGGGTTTAGCCAATCACAATCCCAGTTCTCTGCTGCATGTGTGATTTCATTACAAAACACAAATAAGAGAACAGCACCTACTAGAGGCCTAACATGAAAACTACATTGTCAGCAGTTCTGCCACTTTCACAATGTTGTGTAAACATGACATTTTTCTGAAACGAAAACTCTAAATCGATGTGTTTTCACTTGAAACGTTGTGTAAATGGGGTCATTTCCTTCAGCACACCCTCAACTTTCTCATGGAATTACTTTTATTAATCTTGCATTTGTGGAAAAAAACTAATTGAAACACAACTGACCCGATTGAATTATATGTCGACATCAACTCACAGGGCAGGAGAAGGGAGGGCTCGGGAGTTTTAGACCCCCGATTTCAACAAAAGTCAGGTTCATGATTCTCCATCATTCTCCACCTTGATCGTGAGCGACATCACAAACCATACGCTGTTATTCACACAGTGAAGATCCAACCACACAAAGAGCATTGCATCAGAATAAAACACTCATTACGACAACTATATACTAGACCTGGTGGCTGTGGAGAAAAGAAAACAAGTCAACAAACCGCCCTGCTGGTGGAAACTTCCCACAACCTCCTCAAATGTCCACCTGACTTCCTGTTTGACAGGCAGCACTTCCCTTGAGCCCAGGACAAAGTCCAGCTTTCAAAGGAAACGGCAGCTGTTCATGCGTGCAGTGTTTTACATCGAGCAGCAGGACGTGGCTGCTGTGTGAGCCCAGGCCTTCCAAACACACTGCTGAACGCAGACTAACACACACAGGAGGGCACATTCTTCAACGACTCTTCTTTTTTTAGTGCACTCTCGTGAGGAAGGCAAACACACCAGCCGTCGTATTCAGAGCAGGTCTGACGGAGCTGCAGTACAAGCACTGAGCGACCAGACTCCACCAGCTGCTGGAGGACGGAGATGTGCTCTCAGGGTTCATCCACACGACGAGAAAAACGATCTTTTTCCTCCCCAGCCTTCTCTAAAATAACCCTCCGTCCACACGTCACTATGACCACGACTCAACACGAGG